>NC_092875.1:431514876-431831876 GCF_028372415.1 Notamacropus eugenii | reverse complement strand
AGGAGAAGTATCTTTTTTCTCAGTCCTTCCATTCCATTCTCTCAGGTGCAATAGTATGGCAAAAGGATGTTTTCTCTGGGACTGGAGCTATTTTTACTGCCCTCGTTGATTTAAGGATGTATATATTTTTATAAGGAAATGTATTTTTAAGTATGTGTATTAGGTGGCACAGTGGATAAGATTCCAGGCCCTGGACCAAGTTCAAATATGACCTCAGACACTTACTAACTGTGTGACCCTGGGCACGTCATTCAACCCTGTTTGCCTCAACTTCTTCATTTGTAAAATTAAGGAAATTGCAAACCACTCTAGTTCTTTGCCAAGAAAGAAAACCCCAGAAAAGGGTCATAAAGAGTCAGATGCAATTGAAATAATTAAACAACAACGATCAATCAAATAACCAGCTAGATGACACAACAGACAGAGTTCTGGGCCTGGAGTCAGGAAGACTCATCTTCTTGAGTTCAAATCCAGCCTCTGACACTCACTGACTGTGTGACCCTGGACAAGTCACCTAACCCCTCTGTTAGCCAGTTTCCTCATCTATAAAATGAACTGGAAAAGGAAATGTCAAACCATTCCAGAATCTCTACCAAGAAAACCCCAAACAGGTTTACAAAGAATCAGACACCACTGGAAGTGACTGAACGGAAAAATAATCAGTCAGATAGTCAACTGAACTCAGTTACTACTACTTCCAAACCCCCTTGATATACCTCAGAATGAAATTCTCTTTGTCTTATAAACAGAGATCTTGAGATGTAGTGCATAGAGTGACTTAGAGTCAGGAAAACCTGGTTTATTTCCTACTTCTGACACTACTATTTTACCCTAAGCGAGTCATTTAACCTATGATCCTTAGACAACTTAAGAAATACTCATAATCACAATGAGAATTTTGTAGAGACTGTGGAAGGAAGTATTGCAAGATGCTGTCTTCTGTTGTTGAAAGTGTATTAAGGGAATTAAGGTTACTGTGGCCATTCAGATGCTTTTGACACAAATATTTTGCAGTGGGTATGAGTGCAGTAGTTTTGGCAACAATGGACTGTTTTGAAACATGAATCTTTCAACCCACTCCATTCCCCTACTCACTTGTAAAGCACCTGTTTAGGGCAGCTGGTATTGTCCATTTCTTGTTCTATACATGATCAACTCACTATTGGCATTCTGAATAACTTAGTTGCCTCAGTTAATTTTGTAAACAACTTTATTTTAATTATGCAAGAATCGCCTTCGATGCAATCAGAAAAGGAATTTGCTGTTTTTAATTTTAGTAGTAAGATTATACCATCATGAGCTACTTTAGAAATTCTTAAAAACTGGAATGCAGAGAACATTATACAGCAGCTCTGATGTTATTTCTTTAGTAGCTATAGTATGCCTCAAGGAATTTAATGAACTTGATTTGGTTTCCAAATGGGAATAATATACCCAAGTATGAATTTGAAGTTTGTTTTCAAAATAATGTAGCCAACTATGTGTGGTGTGAAGCTCTCTTAGCTGTCATATGAGACTGAGAGGAATATGTGTTTCATGTGTTGTACAGCAGTAAGAAATCCAACAACCAGAAAGGAATGAGTCTTCAAGTTGTTCTGAGACCCAGTTTTCTCCGCCAAGTATGGGCCAGGAGTCTGCATTCATGTACATATACATTTATATCTGTTTCTATGTAAAGGTTAAACTTGATTTATATCTGTTTCTATGTAAAGGTTAAACTTGGTCTGATCAGCCATAGTCAGGGCATGCCATACCTTGACTGCAACATAATGAGGTCAGTTTCGTCCTCTGAGCGTGAACAACCAACTAACTTAACTTCAGTTAAGTTTCGATTCTAGAGAGTGAGTCAAAGAAGTATTCAAACTTTTGGTTGGCTAATAAGGATGGTTGGAACTGGATTGTCCTTACACTGTCCAGACTAAGGATATTCTTCCTGATTTCTTTCTTTCACCAGTAATTATAGTTTTTAAAGGCTCTTCCTGACACATGAACATAATTTATGCTTTGCATAAGGCTGAGTTTATTTTTATTCTCCTGTAGATGGGATGTGAATCAGCCTTCCGAAGGAAGAAATACCTCATCTAGCTCTGATAGTGATATCAGCAATAACTACAACATTTATAGAGTGCTTTGAGTTACAAAGCACTTTACAAATACCATTTAATGTTATCCTCTAAACAGCCCTGGGGGCTAGGTGTTATTGTCCACATTTTATACAGGCAGGCATAGGATAAGTGACTTGCCCAAAGATCTTCCTGATTCCGAGGCCAGTACTATATAGGTATTCAGGGCATTAAGAACTTAAAAGAGGGAATGCACACCAGGGAACTCTGCATTTTCAGGGACTTAAACTGACTTCTCCTTCCAAAAGAGGAAGTTTATTAGAATCTCACTTTAGCGTTTCCCTTTAGAGACAAATTCAGTGCAAGTTGGATCCAAATTGCTTCCATCTAATTCATTTTTATATCGTCTGCAGTTATTTTAAATGAAATTTCTGTCTTCTTACTGGATTTTGTTGTTATTAGGAAGAAAGGACGATTATTTATGTGAATTTATTTTATATCCTTCAGCTTTGCTAAAAGTTGTTCATTGTTTCAGCTAGTTTTTTTAGCTGATTATCTGGGGTTCTCTAAGTATACAATTATATGGTCTGCCAAGAATGACAGTTTTGTTTTCCTTTGCCTGCTCTTATTCCTTCAGTGTTACTTTCTTGTCCTGTTACTAGCATTTCTAGTCAAAAAAAAAATTTGTAATAGCGATGATAAAGGACATCCTTGCTTCACCCCTGGTCTCATTGTGAAGGCTTTTAGTTCATCCCAATTATGGGCCACGCTTACTCTTAGTTTTAGATAGAAGCAGGCTCTGTGGACCACTTAAGAGTTTGGTCAGACATCAAAGATGCCAAGGTAATCCACTGCAACCCTGACCATTTCCAATCACTTTGACTTTTGTCTTGCCACTAAACTTCAATGACTCTGAAAGAGAGAGTGAGGCCAACAAGTTTGTGCAGCTCTGCCTCACTTAAATTGAATTCACAAACAAGCCTTGGAAAACAAAGAATGAACAACATCAAATAGTAATGATATGAAGGAGTCACTCCTGTAAGACTCCTACAACTTTAACCCCAACTTTACTCTTAGGGTTCCAATGGAGTTATTTGTTTGAGTAACACATTTACAGCTCTTTTCATTCATAATAGGTAAGGATTAATTTTTGTAGTTATGTGGTAATCAGTTAAGAGATGAACGAGAAAGTATTGTTGATAGAGAGCAAGTCTCATTATAGATGATTCTTTCTAGTAATATGTACACAACAACAGCAGCAGTAGCAGTCATGATGGGAGTAATTAAGATCAGATCAAATACATATCATCTCAGATACCTCTGGAGTTCATTAACATTGCATGGAGAAGGCACTTAGTAAATATTTGTGTAACTGGCTTGAATTCAATTCTTCCACTCAAAGACTGTTTTCCCACTTTTTCCCACACTACTTTGCCATATTGTTCTTGTGGCACCCCATGAGTCCTATTCTTCCCCATGTCCCTGTATTAATTGAAAATTACTACACAAGCTTCTGTGTCAAGTTTCACTCAGTATGGGAACTCTGATTTATTTTGAGGAGAGATAGGACAGAGGGTAGAATTATCTGGGGATATTTGGTTCCTCACAAATACCTTGTTCCGTAAGGACTTCATGGGACTGCAAATATTTTATGATACTAATCTTAGAGATTAGGCAGTTGATCAACTGAGTGCCTCCTCCTGCCAAGATATTGCTAGCCTCTGGAAGACACAAAGGTGCACAGGTTTCATTCCTTAACCATAATGAACTTTCCCTTTCTTATTTGTTGAATTAAATCGTAGATGAAGATAATTAACAATAGAGAGTAATCTCAAATGAGTAGTACATAGAGTAAGTGACATAGTCTAGGAATTCAGAATAGGGAAAAATCTTTGGTATGGCCAGGGGAACCGTCATGGAGAAGGCAAGTACTTGAGCTGAGCCTTGAAAAATAGATTAAAATAGATGGGAAAAAGAAGAAGGAAGCTGAACCTAGGCAAACTTAAAGCATGGACAAAAAATGAAGAGACCATGAAAGCAAAAGTTTGAATGTATAGAGAATACTAAATCACATTTCTATAGTGCTCTAAGGGTCACAAAATATTTTCCTTAAACAATCCTATTATTTTAAATCCACTGCCTACAAATAATGCTCAGGCTACTTAATCCATTTTAAAAAGAAAATCCTCATTTAATTTTTTAAGATCTATTAATTTATTTATTAATTGAGCCTCATTCATTTAATCGTAGGGAATTCGTTTTTGCAGATTTTCTCTAGCTTCACTTCCTACTTAATTCTTAATCCCCTATACTCTGACTTCTCATCTACCACTTTCTTAATATTGTCCTCTATATGGTTGCCAAGGATCACTTAATAACTAAATCTGAAATCCTTTCCTCAGTCTTCATCTTCCTCAACCTCTCTACTGTTTCTATCCTTATTGACTATTGCCTTGTCTTCCCCAGTAAATTCTTCTTCCTTGGCTGCCATGACCCTGTTCTCTCTGATCTCCTACCTACTTTCCTCTTTCCTCTTTGTCCTCCCTTTTGGATGATTGTCCATCTCCAGTCCCCTAACTGTGGTTTTCCCTGAAGTTCTGTCCTGTGCTCTTCTTTCCCCTCTCTTTACCCACTCTCTCCTTGAAGTCATCAGCTTCCATTTAGCCAATTAGTCTATCTATACAAATGACTCCCAAGTCTTTATCTCAAGCCTCACCCTCAATCCTGAATTCCAGTCCCCCCTTACCAGCTGCTTGCTGGAAATCTCTTAACTCTCTCTCATCAGCATCTGAAGCTCAGTTTATCAAAATACCAAGCTGATGGGGATATCATGACACTTCTAGCCACTCAGTTTTGTGAGTTTAGTCGTCTCTGCCTCATTTATCCCTTACTCCATCAAAGTCCATAGCCGTTTCATGTACCAAGTGCTTTCAGTTCTACTGGAAATACCTGCCTTGGTCCTTCTTTCTACTCATTTGATCATTGCTGTAGTTATTACTTTGGCTGTCGCAGCATCTTCCTAACTGGTCTCCCCGTTTCTAGTCTCTCCATCTCCCAATCTATGTTTACTCAGCTTTTGGAATAATCTTCCCAAAGCACAGGCCTAAACATGCTTCTCCCTTTCTCAAAAGTCTTTAGTGACTTCCTGTTGCCTTTAAAACACAGACTCTTCACCCTGGAATTTCAAGCCCTTAACCATCTGACTCCAGGCTACCTTTCTGGCTCATGTCACTTTACTCCCCTTTGTGTCCTAGTCAAACTGACTGCTTACTATTCCGTGGTCATCTTGTTGTCCATATTCCTTCCCCCATACAACTGTTTCCTCCATATGCAATTTCTTCCTCCTTATTCTTGCCTCTTAGACTCCTCAGATTAGTTTAAATTCAGGTGCTATATCTTCCTTTCAGCCTTTTCTGATTCCTTTTTTTTTCCCTTGTGCTTTCTCCTTCCTCAAATTACCTTGTGTTTACTTTTCTGCATGCGTGCTGTAACCACCTCTTCAAGTGCCTTAATAATCAAGATAGTTATATTTTCATTTTTATATTTATGCCAACTCCTACCACAGCTTTGTTCCTGGTAGGTACCTAAGAAATATTTGTTCAAGTGGGTCAGGAAGGTAATATAAGTAACACGACTGTCATGTTATAGAGTAGATTATTTTGGCAGGAGAAGAAGGTTTATGTAAGAGTGGTAATGAGAGATGAGACTGAAAAGATAGACTTTGTGGTCAGATCACTGAGGGGCTCAAGTGCCAGGTTGAGGACTTTGACCTTGTCCTCTGACTTTAGTCTCCAAAGTCAGAGCCAACGGCCTAATACCAATGGGTGTGAGATCAGTAATTTAGAGGATTGGAAATTGGGTCAAATTCTACCCTTCCTTCAATAGCCAGTTATGGGGCTTATCTCCTACTTACCCATACCCCTCTGAACCCCACCCCCCAAACTCACTCTTTCTGCCTTTTCCCTCTGCTGTGCATATTCCCAACCTTCCCCTTTCTTACCCCCTTAGGGTATTTATAGCCTAAATGCTACATGGGAACCCATAGCTCTAGGTTTGTAGATACCATCAATAAAATCTACCCCCTACCCATCTCTGCAAAGCACCTTGTAGCTTGGTGATTGACCTCAGCATGCAAGCAATGATCAGTGAATCATAACTCCACACCCACCTTTTTATTGGGTGGTACAAAGTAAGTCACCCAAGATGAGTAGGAATGGATGGATTGTAATATGCATTAAAGATCTCGTTAAACTCTATTATATATTATGGACCAAAGGGGACCACATTTGGCTCTTAGACCAATCTACCTGGAGACGAGTTTAGCTTAAACTACCCCAGGTATGCTCAATAATTTCTTTGCTGAAAACCATCCTACCTAGTGTCATGGAAGTTGAGGGGATAACTCCAGGTTCTATAAGTATCCTAGCCTTTACAACATTATATCACTCCCATACTCAATAAAATCTAGTAGTTTCCTATTGACTCATGATCAAATTACTTTAAAATTTCTATTTTTGGTAGGTTTTATAATGCACGTAATTATTAATCCACTTTTACTGTGTGTACTTGATAAGTAAATATATACATATTGGAGATGCATGCTCAATTTAAATGTAAAAATAATTAGTTTTTTGCTGATAACTGTATAGGAAAACCAGTTTTGAGACGAGTGCCTGAGAGACAATGGGCCAGACTGCGTCCCTTTCTCCACAGGGAGGCAGGAATAGGTAAACACAAAAAGCTTGAAAATGCCACCCACATAATAAAAGATTTGTATCTCCCAACCCATGTGTGTATTCTTATCTAGCTTGCCAATTGTTAGTGTACTTAAAATGTACCTGAATATTAAAAAGATACTGAAGGTTAGTACATTTGAATAAAAGATTCCAACTGCTTTTGCCCTCCTGAATATAAAAACAGTGTTACCATTAACTACTGTTTTCTTTGGATATCTCAGGTAATTCTGAACATGGGTGGTTTTCCTGGGCCTAGAACATGTGCAGTTTTGCTTCTCTGATGCCAGGTTATGGAGAGGTTTTCATGTCCTCAATATTATTTGTAGAAGTGAATTGAATTTTAAAATGCCATGATTATTCAAGTGAGATTTTCCTTAGACCATTGCCTTGTAATTCTATGGATTTGTTGACCAATCAATCTCCTTAAAAAAAAAAAAAAAGACTAGTGGAATTAGAAATCAAAACTTGGAGAACGTGAGTTTGTTATCTTTAGATTTCAAACTTGGAAAGGGTCACTCAGAGTCGCTGCTCAGTCTACCCGGCTGCATAGTTTTCAAAGCTTCCTTAGCTATGTAGTTCTTGAATGAGAGGCATGCCAACATCTTGGCAAATGTGGCTGTGACCATGGTCTAAATGGGTCCCCTGGAAAAGCTAAGCTCATGCTTATTTCAAGTGCCATGCTTTGTTAAATAGTATTTCCTCCCATTCTGGGAAGTGTTATTTAAATGCTGATTGTCTCAAAAGACTTATCCATCATTTTAATGTATCCTAAAGAAGTCGAGAGGGAGAGGGAGGTGCATTGGATAAGCCGTGTATTTGTATGTAAGTTTGATTCATGTCCATGAATTAATACTTCCATAAAGATTGATTATATATCCTAAAGTGGAGCTTTTATGTGTGAAATGAAAATTATACCAGTGCCCTCTTATTGGGAAAATAAATGGATACTAATCTTTGTTAACAACTGCACATTATTTAACTAGCCTAATCTAGGCTACCATGGGAAGACATCAGAACTTGGAAGCAGAAGACTGATGTGGTTACCAACTCCATTGCTTGCTAACTGTATAACTGGGTTAAGCCTGTGTAACCTCTCTGGTTCTCAGTTTCTCCATCTGTAAAATGGAAACAACAATGTGGTGCCCACTTCCACAAAGCTGAGAATCAAATGAGATAACATGAAAATTCTACATAAATATAACCTGCTGATGTTAATATCCATATTGTGATCACCAAATTTATTAAGTTATGTTTGCTGCTGTGAGTCTGTTCTGCTACATTTCTTTGGGGAATATGATTACTAAGTCTAGGCAGAGTCTTCTATTTTATCATAAAAGACAGCATTCGTCTTCATTGTTGCCAGGAATAAATCTGATGATATAAAGGAAATTTAATATCTCTTCAAAAGGAATCAGAATGGGTTGATATATTTCCTCCTCCACATTGGAAAACTGATAACATCAGGTTTCTATCATCATTTAGGCGTTAAAAAAAAGCCACTTTGTTTCCACAGCTTTGATGGGTCCATAAGAACAAGACACGTGTTCCTGTTTTTTAACCTGAAGCAAATTTTCTTAAAAATCTTCCTCATACTTGGCTTACTTTTTTTTCTTCTTGTTTTTAATGGGAGAGGATCAGTGTAAGTCAACGGGCCATTTGACGGAAAGTCCTTCCAGCATAATTTGAACAGAACATGTTTATATTCTCCAAGTGAGAGATTTTCAAGGTGAAGCATAGTTTATTGGGGAAACAAAAATGCTGGAGCAGGGAGTCAGGACTTCTGAGTACTAGTTTTAATTCTGTTGCCTGGACTGAAGTCTCACCTCTGATACATGCAGACTGTGTGACTGTGGCCAATAGCAGAATATCTCTGGGCCTTTATATATTTCAGATCAACAAAAGAGAGATTAAGTCTGCGTTTTGATGGATATGGAGGGCCTCTATGTGCATGTGTCTGTCTTTGTATGTATGCTTAGGGACTGGACCCCTGATTTCATCAGTGTGAGCAACTTTAGTTCTGCACCATCTAGTACCAGAGGGCTCTGGGTGGACTGACAGGGTCAGTTCAGACTTGCCCAAAGTCACATAGTGATAAGTCTCAGAGACAGTGCTTGGACTGGAGTCTTCATGACCCTGAGACCAGCTTTCTATTTAATATATCATGCCCTCCTAAAACTAAAGTGAATTAAAATAATTTAATATTAAGGATATTTTTAGATCTTTCAGACCAATGGAGATAACTTCTATAATGTGTATGCACATTATATAATTGGTAATTATATGATTTATAAATCTGAATAAATCATATGAATATGCTTGATTTATATTATATTACACTGTACTATATTATATTTATTATATTATCCAGTACTGTACTGGCTGCTAGGCAACACAAGTGAAGCATATTAATCTGATACACAAGTCAGTGATTCCTAAACCAGTTTTGTAGAACGTTTTTTTCCATTTACCCTATGTATCTCTATTGGTATAGTTACGAGGAATGTAAAATATCCTTAAAATTATATTATTTTAAATTCACTTTAATTTCAGGGGGAAATATACACACACACACACACACATACATACATGTACATATACTGTTCAAAAGAGTGTGATATAGTGGGTAAAAAGCTAGTCCCAGAATCATAAATACCTTGATCTAAGTCCTGCCTCTGACATGTTATAGTTGTGTACCCATGGACGAGTTATGTGCTCCAGACAGTCTTATAAGATTGTAATTTACAGAATAATTCTCCATCTGGATAAGTGGAGGGACTTTTCACCTTTGGAGTTCCCCATAGTGATGGAATCATGGGGCCCTCCAATCTTTCTCCGTGTCTCTTTCTCTCTGTCTTTGTCTCTGTCTGTCTGTCTCTCTCCCTGTTTTATTTGCTCTTGCAAATTCTCTCTTCTATCTGCAATATAACATGGAATGGTGGCATGGGCAGAGAGGGAAGATGGGCGAATTGAGCAAGCATCCCTAGAATATGTAGAAATCTTGACCTTAAGAGCTGGGGAAAATAGCAGCTGGATTGGGATTTGGGCATGTTTTTGTCACTTTATGCCCTTTGGAGCTCTTAGAAAAGGATCATATTTTGAACCTTCTGTAGTGTAGTGGCTGCTCTAAAAGTTATTTTGGAATAAAGAAGACTTGGGTTCAAGTCCCAGTTCTAACACATCCTGCCTGTGTCACCTTGGTGGTTAATCACTTAACCTCTCAGTCCCTCAAAGACACTGTAAAGTTGTCGTTACAGAGAAGGATGTTGATGTACACTAATAGAGAAAATCTTTCACCAGTGGTACTTCCTTCACCTATACCAATGAAATCATGGGTCCAGCTACAAAGCAAATATTTCAAGATTTTTCAACAGGTCCAATTCTAACTTCCTATCCAACTTGACATAGTCCTGAATCAGTCCATCCTAAGATTCATCCCATTTCTCTCAATGCCAACCCAAGGGTTCAGTGGCATATTATGTGGTGACAAACACCAAATGTAATTTCAAAAGTTTGGAAATCAGTTATAAATGTGCCTTGGAATTGTTGGAATATTTGTATTCAATCCTATTTGCATCTTATCACCTGCCCTATAGCAATACAGGTACATCTGATTTTGATTCTTCCCTCCCTTTTTTTTTTTTATATCCTCCTTTTGAAATGTTGAAATAGTGCTTTTTCTTCAATACATGACTTACAAACTCAATGCTCTTTCTCTGCTTTATTGACAGACAAGGGACGACTTCCTTGGACAGGTGGACGTTCCTCTTAGTCATCTCCCGGTAAGGAGGTTTTAACTGATCTGTGTTTTATATGATGGAAAAAAGTTTTTAACGAGTCCCTTTGATAAATTGTCTGAATTTTAGGGAAATATTTCTTATACTTTAGTGAGGAATGGAGGGTAGGATGAGAGAAAGAATCAGACAGTCACAACCATTTTAGAAAGGTAAGAGAAATCTCAGCTGTAAATAGAAGTTTGGCTTGTCAATATCAGTTACTTCCAAAATTCCAGTCCATTTTTTTTTTTTTTACTGCTCTTCTAAATTTCTAGACAGGCTGTTCTGTGTCCCTGCTCTTTGTTCTTTATTATTGTCCCATTTTTAGTAACCTCTCCCTTGATTCCCAAGAAACTGGGGGATGGGGAGACATCATAAAATACCTACCTTTACGCAAATTAGACTGGAAGTATACATCTCATTTTTTTCTTTCTCTTGAGATTAGTTTCAGAAATTGGAGCCTCTCTATTGTACGGAGGAATTTTCCAGGCAGTGTTAGTAATCATAGCTTAGGGCATGAACAGAGATTAGTGCTATAGAAGTCACTGCTCTCAACCTGATTAAGAGGTATAGCAGTTGAGTCTGGATAGAGGTAACAGATACCACCCATAGGTTCTATGAGAGAGGACAGGAAGATCTTAATGAAAGAGATGGCATCTCGAATTCTAGTCTCCTTCCCACTTGTGACTTCCTACTTGTCCTATTCTCCATCCTACTTGCAATACAAAATGATAGTTTATATAATAAAGAGTATAGGATAATACAAAAAAAGTCATTGCTTTGGGAAGGTAATGGTTGTTGCCTTTTAACATCACCACTCAATCTCTACTTGGTTATAGTTTGCTTCATTTGCAATGACAAGTAGGTGTGGGTGGAATAGATTTTCCACTAATGAAACAGTTTTAAAACAGCTAATGAGAACTTAGCTACTTGGTTGACCTTCTGAAGCTCTTTTAACCAGGCTGAACATGCAGAATGGCTGCTACCTATGAAGGCTTCTAAAGTATCTGAAAGGAATCTGATAGCAAAAACCCTACTAAGAGGCCCTGTTGAGAAAGAAAGGTTTCAAATAGATGGTTCTTTTCAAGCAACACAGCTCTCAGATACAAGCACACAAGGGGTACATGTGCTTTCGAATGTGATTTTTTTTTAGACACAGACATACCTCTTTGAGTGATGGCTGTAAAATGAGACATTCTATAGGAAAATGTCTCATTATTTTAAAGGCCTAATTTGTATGTACCTGTTTTAATATGCAGTATTTATAACCTTGGGACTACAATGTGAGATGTAAATTTAATTGATCAAAATCTGTATACATTCATAGGATTGTAGACAGAACTTCTTAACTTGGGCTCTGTTAACTTATTTTTTTCAAACAAAAAATTTGCTAGCCATGTTTCATTATGATTGGTTTCCTTTGTAATCCTATATAGTTCATTTTCTGCATTTGGAAACATTATTCTGAGAAGGACTTCATCAGACTGCTGCATGTTTCAGTGATACGCTTTAAAAGATCTATGATTTTATCAGGGTGGATATTTCTTTCCCCCAATACTAGTTGCAGCCCTTCCATGCCTTAGGCTTAGATGATGGTCTTTAATGAGTTTTGTCATAGCTTTAAAAAAAATAGCCCTCTAGTGATGAGCTCCTCCTTGCTGAGATTGGTTCTTAGAGGACAGGCTTCTTCAAAGCCTTTATCTCTCCATTAAGCCCAGCAAAATTTATATCCCACTGGCCTAACTATGATGAAACATCAGAGTAAGATATTCATGAAGGATTTCATAAACAAACATGAAATCTTTTTTGCTATGGATTAGTTTGCAGTAAGAGTAATATAATTTAGATTGTTCAAGCTGTCCTCTTGACGAGTACCAGCATACTGGGGCTGTGCAGCTAGACTAGGTTCATGGATTTAGTTGGGAATATTTAGCTATCAGTCAATTTACCCACATTTATTAAGTGTGTCTATGTATTGGGAATATAGAGACAAAAGCAAAAATCTCCTGGTCCTCTCTCAAGGAAAGATATAGGAAAAACGTACACAAGTAGGTGTACAGAAGACATATGCACATCAAATGTCAGGTACCCTTATAGGAGAAGGTGCTAGAAGAGGGATTTTTAACCTGCAGGAGAATCGGTGAACCTTTTTTTTTTTTTTAATTTTGGTAACTATTTCAGCATAATTGATTTTCTTAATACTCTTACGTATATTAAATATTATTCTGAGTAGGAGTCCATAGGGCTCTACCAGATCTACCAGAAGTAGTCTATGACACAAAGAAGTTTAAGAACCTCTGGAGTAAAAGATGAAAAATATAAGAAAGCTCTCCACAGGAGGTAGCAATTGAGACTGAGTTTGGACGGAATCCTGAAATTCTATAAGGAGAAGATGGAAATGGAGAACATCTTTTGTTAGGAACATCAGATTTGGGGGGGAAAGTCAGAAAAGGAAGGTGCTACTAGGAACAAGGGAGGGATGTGGAAATAGGGTTGTATGGAAAGAAGACATGAAGAAAGCCGCCTAAGCCTATATTCATTTAGGAATGCTTGATTGACCTAAGTTGCTCATATATCAAGAGTGCATCTAGTAGTCTCTGAAGAAGAGAAAAATAAAAATTCTAAATGATGTTAGTGTACATTTGCCTCAGTTCAAATCCCTGCTCTTCTTAGAAAAGAAAAATAATCCCCAAATAAAAACCCATAAATGCTTCCAAATTATCACCTTTTTTATTGTTGGTTTTCATTCTATCTTATTGCCAGTCTCTAGTCTTAATCTTCATTCAAAATATGAAGAAACACTGAGAAAGGTATATATATATATATATATGTATGTTTCAGGGGATCATTTTCTTCTTAAATTGCGTTGTTTAATGTACTGAATGTACATCAGTGTTTATAAATTCTGTTTCATCTAGATTAGAAGCTATCCCTTGCTTACCTCTGGGCTAAAGTCTTTCACCGTGATGGAAAAGTTGTCCTCTTTTCTGAGTACCTTTTGTCTGTGTCCTCATAGAGTCTCCCAGAGTTATCTATATTGAGCCCATTTGGGTACTCAGCACACCACTTTATTTATGACATTTCATAGCCTTCTGTATGACATTTCTACCAAGTTGGCTACTACTGAAATTTTAAAAAGAACAAATTATTTCAAGAAAGATTGACTTTTAACTTCTTGCATGATAAAAAAATCTTCCCCACCCTCAGTGGATAATCTAGCAATGTAATAAGTTATTTAAAGCATTCTGTAAGACAACAGATCAAAATTCAATATTGGGAATTATTTTTATTAATTTAAAAATCCTATTTTGTGTTTTTAAAAAGAATAATCCTAAGATTTCAAATCATCTCCTTTTCACAAATAACAGTTAAGTAATATCTTTTTCTCTCCTGATCAGACACCAAAATAATCTGTCATAGAAATTCTAGTAGCCCATTGGTGGAGTTAGCTCTGGGTATCAGAATTTGCAACGTAAAACTCTATAGTGCCATTTTTCATAATGAAACTTTCCAGTTGAATCATATTTACAGTTATAAACTCACTAGCCCAAAGAAGCTTTTCAGAAATACAAGTGGGCCAAGGCATTCCCACATCTTAATGGGTTCACATGGGAACAGATTCTTTTTTGTGGAAGAATGCTGAGTAGTAAGCACTTTGGCATCTCCGTGGTGGGTTGCATGGGCTCTTCTTTAGCCTCCTATACTAATCACTGGGGACCTGGGACTAATTAGATACTCTGCTATCCCTTACATACCATTACTTGAGATTTCATTCTGGTATTTCACCAGTAGATGAAAATGAATTGAAATCTGAAGTTTTACCTATACATGAACTGAGCTCCAATGATCTGGGCAGGGAAAAGATTCATCCACATGAAAATTTACTCTATTTTCCTAAAAAGCAGTAATACACAGTTGAAATAGGAGGTGATCTTTTTTCTTCATTAAGAAATTAATTTATTAATAAATTTGAGACAGTTTTCAATTTTATTTTTATTTATTGACACATTTATTCTTGCAATATCAGAGGATAGATTAAGAGTGTAAGGAGTCTGAGCAGTCATATGGTCCAATCTCTTTTACCTGTGAGAAAAATGGGATATTTTAGAGAGGTTAAGAGACTTGCCCAGAGTCATTCAGGTAAGGAGTAGCAAAACAAGAACCCTGAAGCAGAACCCAGGTCCTCTCTGCACAAATTCAAATTTTTTTCCACTTTAGTAAGCTACCTTCCCTCAGTGAAATCTGATAATGCCAGAAATAGGTCCCACATTTCTCCTTATTTTACTTTCCCTCGGGTTCACTTCTTTTAGATGATGTTTCATTTGTTGAAAGATATACAGAAGCTATGACTTTGTACAGGAAAAAATCTTAACGACTTAAGTTATGTAAAAATAAGAGATATAAATTAAAATTTATTTTTTAAAAACTTGACCTTTTATTTCTCCACTCCAATGAGATATCTTTGTAACATGTCTTGTCTTTTGGGGTGGGGGTGGTAGTAATGAGGGGTTCTTAATCATATGTTTAGCATCTCATAAGAGTCTGCAAAGCCTAGAGGACAGGATTTATGTTGTGAACCACTTGAGTTTCAAAAGCAAAGTAGAGGAGGCAGAAAAGAATATGGAAACTGGGAGGTCGATATTTACAATAAACAAAAAAGAGTACTAGGCTGGAGTGGAAACTAGTAGGCTAGGGTCTAATACTTGCCTTGCTACTGTGTGTCATGTCTGGGGCTCCCAAACATACCCCAAAGTTGATGAGGCCTCAGAGTCTCAGTTGCTATATCAAAAATACAACCCTTGGCTGTCTCGAAAGGTCTTTTTGCCAGAAAGCTGACCCCTCCAGCCAGTAGCTACCCAGCACAGCCACAGTATACAAGACAGATGCCCACAGAGACGGAAATAAACACAGCATGTTAGACTTAGATACGATGACTACAGTATAGTAGATTTATTGCCAACCGCAGTTTTTAGCTGCAGCCCTCGGTCTAACAGAGTCCTCTTGGCCCTCTTAATACCTTCCTAAGGGTCATTGTACCATTAGAGATAATTCAGAGAAATGATCACTGTTACTAGTAGGACATAAAGAGAAATCTTTAAGCTTTTGGCAATTCAGATGCACCCTTCTGGAATCCCAGAGTCTACTGGGTCTGAATCACTGTTCACAAAAGACTGAAATCTGCCACAGAGGTTTCACAGTAGTGGCCAGGCTATTAACTGTTAGCACTGAGTTTCATTCTCCATGTTAAACTTTAAATGTCCCATCATGTACTGCCCATCATGGCAGTGCAGCCCAGTAGAGATGGAAGAGGCCGGATGCTTTTCTTACCATAGTGCTGGCCTTGCTCACTGCTCCAAGCTTTGCCATTATCCCCTGGCAATTGTGTTAATACTAATGACCCTCAAATGTACGTCATTTGACGTCCTTGGACTTCAGTTGCCTGAGAGAAAATGAGAGAATTGATCTGTATGAGAGAAGCGATCTCTGTAATCTCTAGGATCATTTAAAGCTTTATAATTCTATTATGCTACCATATACCTCTATTTCTCAGCTCTCCCACAGAATTAATTTAAGTAAACAGGAAAAACTTAGTACGGTTGGTTGCATATTATGTTCTAATCAAGTTCTAGCAAAGGAATAAAAGAAAGATGTTAACCTAATAAAAAAGTTGAATATTTATATTATTTTGTATGCTAGCTCCTCATTTGTTCCTGATGTATTTTTTTTTTTTGCTCAAGTTGTTTTGCTCAGATTCTGAGAAAACCATTTTGAATTCTTGTTAAATAACATTTTTTCCTTTTAGTGTTGGAGAAGCCTTGACTAACATCCTACTTTTTGATGTTTCTTCATGGAACATGGATGATTCTTGCTTCTCAGAGGCTGTCTATTCCCATGGAGTATCACCTCGAATTGGTTCTTCTATTAAACAGAAAAGTTTGTGTATAGATCCAGTGATTGTCAAAAGAATAGTTTACCTCAACGTTAGAGGCTCATTACCAAAAGATTGTCTCCTGGGTCATACATTTTGTTGGTTAGAGTCATTCATGAAACCATTTGCTTGGGTATGGTGACATTGCCATCTCTTTCTATAGAGTGACATGGTCAGACTTAAGCATTAGGAAGATTATTTTGAGAGCTGTGTGGTGGATGGATTGGAGATGAAAGATATTAGAAATAGGAAAAGAATAGTTAGGAGGCAATTATATTGGTCTAAGGCAAGAGGTGATGAGCACCTGAATAAGATGGAAGTATTATAAATGAGAGGTATTGTAAGTTGGGGACAGACCCAAATTTGTGTACAACTGATAAGATTTAGCAACTGATTGGAAGTGAGGTCTGAGGGAAAGGGGCTATGCTTAAGTTTTCAAACCTCAATAACAGGAAGGGTATTACTGACATCAGTAGAAATTGGGAAGTTGGAAGTTATCTGAAGTAGCTTTATTCACAGCTAGGTAGGATGGTTTGTTATTGGCCACTAAAATGTTGAAGTTTATCAGCTATGTTATATTGAAATCTGTATTGCAACTGGAAGTTTATGTACGTTAATTTATTCATTGTGTCTTCGTCTAATGTCTACTATTGGAATTAATGTTAGGGCTTCAAGCAGGTGATGTCAGTGACGATACTAATAGATCTACCCTAGGTAGTCTCCTGGTGAGATCTTGGCTGGTGTTTCTAAATGTAAGGAAACCAATCATGTTTTATAATGAGAAAATTCACGATCTTCTTTAATAGATCAAAAATATAAAGGCTGTCAATTTTCAAGCCTAATTTGCTTCTCATGTTTTTTATAGACTGAAGACCCAACCATGGAACGGCCCTATACTTTTAAGGATTTCCTCCTCCGACCAAGAAGGTGAGAGCTTCTTTTTGTTGTTTTACATGTACTCAGATTTCAGTTTATCTAAATTTTACTCTTTCATACAAATAAACATATTCGACAAAAAACACAGTTGTGCCAAAACCTTTGGTAACTTGTCTTTTCTTCCTATGATGTAGTCATAAATCCCGGGTAAAAGGCTTCTTACGATTGAAAATGGCATATATGCCAAAGAATGGAGGACAAGATGGAGAAAATAATGACCAGAGGGAAGATTTAGAGGTAAGACCCTTCGCTTTATGTTTTCTCTGTTGTTGTTTAGAAATAATAAAGTAGCGAAAGTGAATTTAAGGTTTCTTCAGAGTACCTCATTTCAGAAATACAGACAAATATATTGGCACTTGTCTGTTTCGGAAATAACAGTGGCTACCATGTTCAGACATGGTAATGATGATCTTTGACAGTTCATTGTGGTCTGTGTTGTTGATAAAATGTCAGTATTTACCACAAACTTCTAATGTTTTTCTTCTAACAAAGATAAGAAGTGTTGTTAAGTATAGAAGAGGTGAGAGGAGGTGAAGAAATTTGAGAATTGCTTGCTTCTGTAAGATTTTATATTGTTTTGTTGCACTATGTTACCACAATTGCGGCACAGTAGATTCAGCGCTAGACTTGGAGTCAGGAAGACCCAAATTCATACCTTTCTTCACACACTTAGTATGTAAACTTCGGCCAGCCTCAGTCTCATCACCTGTAAAATGAAGATAATAACAGCCATTTCACAAGTTGTTGTTAGGATCAAGTGTTAAGTGATAAAGTGATATGTGTGTTGTTGTACGTTCATTTCAGTTGTGTCTGATGCTTCATGACCTCATTTGGGATTTCCTTGGCAAAGATATTGGAATGATTTGTTATTTCTTTCTCCAGCTCATTTTACAAATGAGGAAACTGAGGCAAACACGGTTAAGTGACTTGCCCAGGATCAGACAGCTAGTTAGTATCTGAGGCTAGAAGATGAGTCTACCTTTCTCTAGGCCTAGCACTCTGTCTACTGAGCCATATACAGTGCTTTTAAAACCTTCAAGTTCCATATAAATGCTTGTTATTGGGACTGGATATAAAGGGAACATACAAGCATAATAAGCCCTATCTGAACAAGTGACTAAGTCTTGAGTTTGGACAATGCCCCTTTGGACGTCACAGGATTTCAAACCTTTGTAGAGTTTACTCAGTTGCTGCTGTCAATGAAATCAATAATTTTTTTGTGACAATCAAAGAAAATGTACATTTATATCAAATAATGCTATTGTGTGACCAATCACACATGGTATTAGATAATAATAATCTAAGACTAGCTTACATTTAGAGAACTTTTTAAATTGCAAAACATTTTGATGTATTATCTCATTAGTACCTCCTTACTGTTCTGTCTAAAAGAAATAAAATGCTATCTTGACTGTGAATATGATTTCTTGAAACCAAATAGCCCTTTTATTTTATAAAGTTATCTTTTAAATTTTGATGTAGCTACCATGAACAACTGAATTGTTTTTCTACTACAAATTTCTTTCTTCCTTTCTCTCCTCTCCTCCTCTCTCCCTCTCCCTCTCTCCTCTCTTTCTTTCTTAAGATAGGATTACCCAGGTTTTGCTCCTTCCCACCCCTATCAGGAATTTGGAAAGCTACCCTATTCATTTAATTCCATCATGACTTGAAGATTTATCCCTTTTAAAATCCCCTTTAACCCTTGGGATTCATTCGGAGTGGCTAGAAGCATTAAAAAAATCTCTCCCAAATTTCTTTTTCATTTGGCACCTACATGTGAGAATGCATTAGATGACTTTTCCCTAGAAATGGCCATTTTGGAATTAACTGTCCTGATAAATTGGTCTTTTCTTTCTCCTTCTTCTTTTTTGAGGGGAGAAAAAGGGTAGAAGGGAAATGAGAGGATTTGATGAGGAAATAGGGTGAGTCTACCAATGAATTCCCATTTTCCACTCAGAGCAGTTACCTTTTTCTGTACTTTTACATCTTGAAAAGACTCAGTTCTGTTTTGTGAGGTGCGTATTCCTCTGCTTCTGACAGTGGATGTTAATCAAGGCCTAAGTATTACTTGGGCAGCCATTTGTGTGCAGCTGTTGTATTGTGTGAATAATGTGTTATGGGCATGTTAACAGATCCCTCAGACTGAAAAGCCAAGTTTTGGGCAATATTTCACTCTCAAACTTTCATCTCTATGTATAGCATATGAAGAGAAAAATGAACAAGTGGGTGGTAGACAGCTCTGAATTTCAAGACACCATAAGCATGTCAGCATATTTTCATTTATTATTTTAAATCCAGTAATTTTTTACACTCTTCCACTCGTCTGATGGCAGTAACCAACATATTAATAATTTTACAGTGATTTTACTCTGGGATATTAGGGAAGGAATACTTAATGCTGAAAATATGTATTATAAAATGTAATTTTAGCTCTAAGGCGAGGCATCCTGATTGTACGGAGGCAGTGCCACTAGAATGAAAAGAGAAGAACATCAGTTCCCAATCTACATCTGGTTCCAGGGATGAAGCCAATTGTGGAGGGTTGGGGTGGAGGGAGCATTTCCCTAAGAAACCAGCCATGAATGTGGTAGCTCTTTACCTAGAGAAAAAGAATATGAGGCCTGGGATCCATCCATTCCTGGCCTTCATTTTAACCCACCAATCTATTTTAACCCACAATTAGATTTCAGGCAAGTCACTGACATCTGCAAAATGGGAGTCTTATTCACCACTTCATTCATCATTTGAAAATGTTAGAATATATATTTATCATAAAACCAACCCATGAGTGTCGTATTAGTAAAGTTTTAATGAAATGTAGGCCTTCAAAGGAAAAGTCATACCCAAGGTGCGACAATAAAATAGTGAGAATAATTTTTTAAACAACAACATACAATTGCTTTAAAATACTTCAAAATAGTCACTTTGGACGATTCTTCTTATTATTACTCCACTTATTCTAATGAAGCTGTTATTACTGAAAACATTTCTGGCACTTCTCTTTTGGGATGGCCTTCAGAGTCTGTAGCAATTTATTAAAATCATATTTTGTTGAGATAAGTAAGTATATCAGAATATCTGTGATCTTGCCTTAGCCCTGCCCCTTGCTGGCTGTGTGAGGTCAAGAAAGTCACTGTTCTTTCCTATAAAATGAAGGAAGTAGATTAGATAATTCCTATGGTTCCTTTTAGTTCTAAAATTACTACAAATTTATGTTTCGTAATCTCAACCAGGTCCTCACTTCAGCAAGACAATTGTTTTTCCACCTCTTTCAATTTATCATCCCACTCACCGCAGGAGCTATTCATACATTCTCATCTCTCCAGTCCATCCTAATCAAACTTCCATTCGTTATTCCAGCCAATGGGCTGTTTTTGTTTTCTTGAGAGGTATGAATCAAGGTTTTCTTCTTCTCAGTTCGTTCTTCTCTTCTCACATCATTTAGATGTCTACCTCCCCTTTACCTCTGTCTTTCATGTTGATCTTTTTTGCCAAGGCAATCCCATCTAAACACAGCTTTGATCCCATTCCATCCCATCTTCTCCAACAGATTGCCCTTCTCTCTCATCTTCATAATCTCACTCATTTTTAATCTTTCTCTACTTGATTCTTAATGTTGCTTTCAAACACACTTCTCCATCATTAAAAACCCTAACTTCCATCATATATCTCTTACCCTTCCTTATTTGCTAAACTCCTTGAGAAATCCACTTTTTTCTAAACTGTCCATAATATGGTTTGTGGATTCATCATCATTCAACTGAAACTGCCCTCCGCAAGATTACCAATGTCCTCTTAATTGCCAGATAAAATGGTCTTTTCCTTCATCCTCATCCTCCTTGATTGATCTTCAGTATTGATATGGTTGATTACTCCGTTCTTCTGAAAATCTATCCTTTTTAGGTTTGTGGGACTCTGCTCTTTGACTTTCTTAGTCTCCTTTGCTGGATCTCCATGGGCATCCCCATACCTGGAATGGTCTCCCTTTCTACATTCAGCTCCTATTCTCTCCAGCTTCCTTCAAGACTCTGCTCACATCACACATTCTACAGGAGGCCTTCTCTCCCTCATCTTCTCTCATCTTCTTCATGACTAATCCCTTCCCTCTGAATTATCTTCCACTTATACCACATTTACTATGAGTGTCTGCCAAGGATCCATTCATGGCCCTCCTCTCTTCTCCATCTTGTCCATCTCATCATATCTTCTCTATCCAGATGACTCCTAGATCTATATCTCCAGCTCTAGTCTCTCTCCAAAGTTCTAGTCCTACATCACAAATTGTCTTTTGGACATCTCAAACTAGATTCCCCACAGGCATCTCAAACTCAACATGCCCACACAGAACTCAGTATTTTTCCCTTCAAAGCCTTCCTTCTGAACTTCTCTATTGATATGGAGGACTTTGCCATCTTCTGACTCACTCAAGCTGTTAATTTCAGTTTCACTCTTGACTCTTCACTCCAACTCACCCTTCATAGCCAGTTTGTTGCCAAGTCTTGTCATTTTTGCCTTAACATCTTTCCTAAGTACAAGTTCTTTCTTTATACTCACACAACCACCATAGTGCAGACCTTTATCACCTGCTGCTTGACCTACTACAGTCTACCCACTTCAGTCTTTCCTCCATTTGCCTACCTAAATGGTTGACTGGCTGACTATCACCCCCTCTGATCAAGGTAGCTAGGTGATGTAGTAGATAGAATCCTGGGCCCAGAGTCAGGAAGACCTGAGTCTTCACATAACTAGTTGTGTGACCCTAGGCAAGTCAATTCACCTCTGTTGACCTCAGTTTCCTCAGTTATAAAATGGGAATAATAACAGCACCTACCTCTCAGAGTTGTGACGGTCAAATGAAAAAATAATTGTAAAGCCCTTAGTAGGCACTATGTAAATATTCGTTCTCTTTCCTCCTCCTATTCATTATTTGAAGGGTCAAATATATAATGCTCAGTTTTGCATTTCAAACTCTTCCCAGCCTTTTCAGTGTTCTTACACTTTATTCCTCTCCACTAATATTAGCCTTCTTACTTTTCTTCAGACATAACACTCCATCTATTTACTGCCCCTTTCTTTCATTCCACACCTGGAATGTTCTCTCTTCTCACATTCACCTCCAATTTTTCCCAGCTTCTTTCAAGACTCTGCTTATGTCCCACCTTCTACCTGTTTTCATCTTCTTTGCCGCTAATGCATTCCCTCTGAATTTTCTTCCACTTACACCACATATTTTGTTTGCACATAGTTATTCGTATGCTATTAGGATATGAGTTCTGTGAGGGCAGGACCCATGATTGTTCCTTTCTTTGTATCTCCAGTGCGTAGCACAGTGCCTAACACTTAGTAAGCACTTAATAAAAGCTTGTTTACTGGCTGATTATTCTTAATAGCTTCTTTAAAATTGGATTTGTATAAAAACATCAGGTATTATTTTTAGACAGTTGTCTGAATTGTGGATTTTGTGTGTGTGTTTGTGTTTAAGCTGTTGCTTTCTTATCCTAGAAGCAAAAATAAAATTAACCTTTTAATCACCCATTCCACTTTATTTTACAGCATGGATGGGAAGTTGTTGATTCAAATGACTCCGCTTCTCAGCACCAGGAAGAACTTCCTCCACCTCCCCTGCCACCTGGTTGGGAAGAGAAAGTTGACAATTTAGGCAGAACTTACTACGTCAACCACAACAACAGAACTACCCAGTGGCACCGACCCAGTTTAATGTAAGTTCTTTATGTCTGTGGGTTAAAGAATACACCCTTGGTTTGGACAGAATTAAAACAACAAATGGCATCTCTTTGAGAACAAGGCTGGGAATTAAATCCGAAATCAGTAATACTTATAGGTTTTTAATACTCTGTTATCCTTTCTTGGCTCACCAAGTTAAGGTGGAGAACCTCAGAGAAAGTCACACTATATGCATCTCAAGAATAACAATTTTGGTGTCACATTCTTCTCAAGAAATCCTGAAATGGATGATAAATCCTTCAATAAATTGGCATTACTAGATTACTTAGAATTATTGGATCAATGGAATGGAAAATTGAGCTTACGTTTCCCAGATTTAGCAGGCTATGTTCAATAATTGCTTTTTCCTCCTTGACCCATTCTTGATGATTGACCCTTAACCCAAAGTGGCAAAACCAAATAATTTTGGAATTTTCTCTATTAATTAAACATGTGCTTACCAGCATGGGGGAAAGGGAAGGGATAGGATTTTTTGAGACCATATTATTACTTGTTTTTACAAACCTTTCCAAAAAAGACCCATGTAGCATATGCATATATGTGAAAGTGAACTTATACATATATACATATGTATAACTAAAGAGAATTATGTTTTTAGAAATTTTTGAAAATTTTGCATTATCCCCTTAGAAGGACACTGGATATTTCTGTTTTAGCATAGCTTGCATATAGAAAGTGCTTAATAAGTGTTTGTTGTATTAACTCACTGCTAAAGATTAATTTCATTCTTCATTTGCCGATAAGTTTATCACTATTTAGCTTACTTTGGTGCTGGTTCTGGCTCTAGATGTGATTCATATGTTAGCTGTTCACAGTTGAGTTGAACTGATGCTAAATAATACTCACTGCAAAATTTTCTTTAAAAAAATATAAATGCGAATAGTTCCATGAAAGTCCTGTTTACTTTTCTCCTGTGGCTAATGGGCACAGCTATTCCCACTGGTGAATCATTTCCTTTCCTTTCTACACACTCACCACTGGACAATTAGTTATTAAAACTATTTTGGGGAAATAGTTATTGTTATTCAGACCTAGTTTTAAAGTACTTTGGGCAAATGCAGTAGTTGAAAGACACGAGGCTTAAACTTAGGACCCCCATCTTCTTGTAAGAATGACTTTTTGTAATCAAATCAATCATTATAAAAACAGAATTTAGGTTAGTTGTAAAATCAGAGAGCGCCATATACAAGAACCCACTCTACTATGGAAATGACCAGCTTAATTCAATAATCCATTCACCCCAGACTCTTCATCAACTATTTTAAGAACTTGGGGCCCAAAAACTGTCCTTTATAGTCTGGAAAGGTTTATGTTCATCTTCTAGAAGATTCCCAGGTCAATATTGGTGGAAGCATGAAATGAATACTTATTAATTCTTTGAAGAGTTTTTGGTTTAGGAATGACATTGAGAATTGTAATAAATTTGAGGGAAAGAAACACCCCAGTCACTCAGAGTCCAGGGCAGGGATGGCGAACCTGGGGCCTCAAGGCCACGTATGACCCTCCAAGTCCTCAAGTGCAGCCCTTTGAATCCAAACTTCACAGAATAAATCTAGGTCCTCAAGTACAGCCCTCTGAATCTGTGAAGTTCCATTTCAAAGGGCTGCACTTGAGGATCTAGATGGCCACATGTAGCCTTGAAGCCATGGGTTCCCCTTTTCTGGTCTAGGGGATTATACTGGACTAAAAGACAGAAGAACTAGATTCTTGTCAAGGCTCATAGTAAGCAATAAATGAAAGCTTATTTCCTTGCTTTGTCTCTGCCTCTTTTTGTTCATATAACTTTAAGCAACTTCCTTAAATTATCAAAACTCTTGTTTTTTCCTCTTTAAAAAAATAAAGAGAAACAAATCAAAATGATACTTGTCTTTCTTCACAGGATTGTTGTCAACTGAGATAATGTGGATAAAAGGTTTTTTGGGGGTTTTTTTGCAAAGCATTATAACAAGAACCCATTCTACTATGGAAATGACCAGCTTAATTCAATAATCCATTCACCCCAGACTCTTCATTTATTTTTCAGCACTGCTTTCTTTACTGATTGGGAAAACTGTGCTTCTAAAATCTTAATCAGAAGTTCTGGGTATTTTTTTTAAGCTACTGAAGTTTGAATGTATTAGTTGAACTAAGAAAAATGAATTACATAGATGTAGCCCCTTCTCAAAACAAACTAAACCAAAAACTTTAGGGTAGAAGAAAAGAAAAATATTTTTCTTAATTCAAGTTCAGATTCTTCATGCTTATTCATGGTGTTGAGAAAAGGGGAAGGGTAGAGAAATAAGCATTTCGATAGCTTCTTCTATGTACCAGGCATTGTGCTAAGTGTTTTATGAATACTATCTCATTTGATTTTCACAGCAACTCTGTGAAGCAGAGTTGTTATTAACTCCATTTTGCAGATGAGGAAACTGAGGCAAGCAGAGAAAAGTAACTTACCAAGAGTCACACAATTAGTAAGGGTCTTCCTGACTGTGGGCCCACGGCTCTATCTCCTGTACCACCTCACTCCTAGCAGCAGGCTCCAACAATAAAAATAGAGTGGACCTGAGCGGAAGCTTCACAAAATTACTGCTTGGGAAGTGGATAGTCCTTCCCCTTTTCCACCATTCCTAAGATGAAATAAAGGATGTAGGAGAAAAGAAGAGGTAACACTTGGAGGCAGCTTAGCACACTGCCTCCCCTTGACCTTTTTAAAGAACTATCACTAAATAACCAGGGCCTGCCCAGAAGAGAAAACATTTCCTTCCCCTTTTGTGAACATGAACCACCCAAAAAGCCTCTGGGCTTCCTGGAATTTTGTTAAACATTCTGGCAGTAATTTTCAAAAGCACAATTCCAAGTAATAAAATATTCTTTGGGAGAAGCTGATACCACTGAGCATTTGATGTCTATTGAGGGAAAACTGCCTTTGAGAAAATAAAATGAGTAAGGAATCATTAATTTAGTGTCCATCACGCAGTGGAAAAAACCAGAACGCTGCACTGAGAGTCAGATGGCCGAGCTTGTCATTTCTGTGTCTGCCACTAACTAACTTTATGACTTTGAATGAATCACTTAATTTTTTCTAAATTTCAGCTAATCACTCCAGGCCTTTTGAGTCTGTTGCTCCTTTAATGGTCTGGCAATTTTTAATGATTACAAATCCAGTAAGCAATAACTTTTATATCTTTACTTCTTGTTCAGTCATTTTTCAGTAGTATTTGACTCTTTGTGACCCCATTTGGGGTTTTCTTGGCAAAGATGCTAGAGTAATTTGCTCTATATCCTTCTCTAGCTCATTTTTTTTGATGAGGAAACTGAGGCAAATAAGGTGAAGTGGCTTGTCCAAGGTCACACAGCTTGTAAATGTCTGAGGCCAGATTTGAACTCAGAAATACGATTTGAGACCTAGCACTCTATCCACTGTACCACCTAGCTACCCATTTGGTTATTACATTTACCTATTTTGAGATTTTGCTCCCTCCTGCCTGCCTTCTCTTAGGTGGGCCAGACAGTGCTGTTGGATAGAGGGCTGGGCTTGTACTCAGGACAATCTGGGTTCAAATCTGGCCTCAGATACTTACTAGCTGTATGAACCTGGGCAAATCACTTAACCTTGTTTGCCCCAGTTTCCTCATCTATACAATCAGGATAATAGCATCTGTTGTGGTAAAGGATCAATTGAAATATTTGTAAAAAGTGCCTAGCATAGTGCCTGGCCTATAGTAGGTTCTTAGTAAATGCTTATTCCCTTTCACCTTCTTAAAATCCTTTATTTTCTTCACATCTCAGTTTACATTATACTTCCTCCTGGAGTCTCCTGATTGCCTTAGTTGTAAATGCTGTCTTCCTCCTGAAATCACTTTTTACTTTATTTATTAGCATCTGTGTTGTATCTCCCTAGAGGAATGTTAGTTACCTGAGGAAAAAGACTGTTTTGTTTGTGCCTTTGAATTCTGTTGGACTCATCACACTGCTTAATGATGCTTTTTGAGTTAAATTGATAGCAAACCTGCCTTGGGACTAGAATTTCTGGGTTTCTGTTATCCATTACAGCCATGGGAATTAGCTATAGCTTTTACTCACCTTGCCTTAGCATACTTTATAAACTCTTACGTATACAAATATAGTACAGATTTTAATATAATTAGTATTTAAGAACATGAAATATAATAGGGTCAGATGAGAGATTCCTAACTGGCACACTAATTTTATTTTAATCCTTTTTGATAGCTAGATTTTCAAAACATATCATACACCTCCCTGCCTTAGGATACAAGGTAAATTAAATAGAATTAACCTTTTCTTGATAACCAAGGTCATTATGATCGGTTATAGTCTATAGATTTGGAATTTAATTTGTATTAAACCTAGTCAAAGCTGTGGATTTTGAGTTCTTCTTATTTTGCATTGTAATCACAGAGTATTACATATTTCTGTTTGCCATTAACAGCTTGCTCAACTTTAAATTCCACAAGAGCAAGCACCATGTCTTAATTATATTTGACTCCTTTTCATACATACCAAAGTGGTTCCTACACAGCATATCCCTTAAAAAATAGCTAATGTCAATTAATTCCTAGCCAAAATTTTCCCCTTGTATTCTAAACATAAAAACATCAAAGGACATTTTTGTGTGCACATGCACATATTTCCATTTTCATTTTCACATACACAAATTTTTGCAGATTTCCATAATTCACAAAATATAACATCTACCATCATGAATCTCCATTTTATACTATTTGCTTTTTTAAAAAAAGTATATAATAAGTTCTTTGCCTAACTTTCAACTATATTTCTTGTTAGGTGCTTCTCATGTTTCCTTCAGTTCTCTTTTGTGCATTGAAAAAATTGTTAGAATGGCCTTCTTTTTTGAGGGTGGGGGCATCCCTCTTGCTTAACCAGAATTTTGAATCTCCTTTGCCCTCACTAAACACCCATGTTTTTACTGTAGAGATGGACTATTATATTGGGAGGAGTGGTGAATTTGAATTCAGAAAGCCAGTGCTGGAATACCAGCACTGAGACTATATTTATTTGCTTGGTGATCCTGAGCAAGTCACTGCCCCTATGGAGTTTCCCTCATCTGTAGAAAAGAGGGGTTTCCACCATATATAAGGCCCATTTCAGCTCTAAGTGTTATGAAATTACTTTCTTAATAAAATCCAGATTGGTTCATTTATAAAAGGAGACTGAGGAATATGTATATTCCTGACCTCCTGGGCAGAGTATAAGAGAGCTCTTTTTTTTTTTTTTTCCACTCAAGTAATTATTGCTTCAAAAGCTGAATTCTGTTTCCCTAAGAAATTTTAGTTCCCTCAATAAAATCATCTTTATCATCTTAATCTTTCTGTTTGGCAGTACTCAAAATGTATTTTAATTTAATGTCGTTAAGTATTACAACTCATGGGTCAGGGTTAATCTAGTCACTGCCTCATTGACTTGAATGTCATAGGGAAATACCACATCTTGTAGTCATTTGGGATATTTCCACTGAAGACTTAAATCCAGTCTGCTTTTTCACAAGTACGGATATGAGTATAGCCTTTTATCTTCAGCTAACTTTCAATTTCATTGTTGTTGTTTAGCTGTTTTTCAGTTGTATCTGACTCTTAGTGACCTCATTGGAGTTTTTCTGGGCAATGACATGGGAGTGGTTTGCCACCTCCTTCTCTAGCTCATTTTACAGTTGAGAAAACTGAGGCAAACAGTGACTTGTGCAGGGTCACACAGCTAATAAGTGTCTGAGACCAGAATTGAACTCAGGAAGAGAAGTCTTCCTGACTTCAGGAGACTTCCTGACTCTAGTGCTCTATCCACTGCACCACCTAGTTACCCTTTCATCATCCTTAAGGGATACCAAAATACTTCAGAGAGTATAAAATATGAAATTTAGAGAAACTGATGTTTTTCCCTCTGTATTTTTTCGGTTCTCTTATTTGGGTAATTTTTATAATCACAGAGTATACTTAAGTCTGAAATATTGTATAAATTGGCTATGACAACATAAGACTGCAAGTATAATATTACATAGCTAGCATAGATTTATTTTTAATCATGTTGATTCTGTGATATAGAGGTGTAATTTGTGCATTTGGATGTTTTGGTTTTAATTATGCATTCATTCACATGACCATAATTACATCAATTTCCACTCAGATTCCATTCATTTAGCACACTTAATTTTAGACTTCGTTGATGATTTAAGTTAACAGAATAATATTTTTAGACAAATTAGTGATTTATCTTTGGCATAGCTATGAAAAACATACATATATATTTGTGTGGCCCAATGCTATCAGTTTTAATTAAAGTCCAATCATTGGGAAGCTATATTAATTGGGATATGGGCTATGCTTCACAGTTCACCCTTTTCTCTGTCTCTAAAATTGTTACTAACAAAATTAATATTTTTAAAAAGATCACTGAGAAAATATAGGATCTCCTTAAGAGAACATATTGTTTTAAATGATTTAAATATATTTATGTACAAAAGGCATACAATCAGTTGTAACTTACTGAGGTGGGACCCTTAATTTTTTTTTTTAAGATTAAACTACTTTTTTGTAGGAATTAATTGAGGTAAATTTATGTATTGTCAACTTTTTTTTTTTCAAAATTTCTTTGTCAGATATTTCACTAATATAGTAGACTTGCCTCTTTTCTCCTTATTTAATCATAAAATTATAGAAATTTAAAGCAGGGAGAAGCCATAGACGACATATCCAATCCTCTCCTTTTATCCATATGTAAACTGAGACCCAGAGAGGGTAAATGATTATTAAAATCAAGCAAATAATAAACATTTATTAAGCATCTTCTACGTACCAGGCAGTGTTAGCTCTGGGGATTCAAAAAGAGCTACCCTGAAAGAACTTACAATTTAATCGGGGAGACAGCATACAAATGTATACAAAGCAAGCTATATACAGGATAATTAGGAAAGAATTTTAAAAGGGAAAAACACTGAATTTGAGAGGTGTTAGGGAAAACTTCGTATAGAAGGTGGGATTTTGGTTGGGACTTAAAGGAAGGTTAGTAGTTGGAGTGGAGGAGGAACATTCCAGGCATTGGCAGGACAGGCAAGATTAACTGCCTAGAGCAGACATGGAAATGTCTTCTTTGTGGAACAACCAGGAGGCAGCGACACTTTATCAAGGAATATTGGGGAAGACTGGAAAGGTCGGGAGATGAGGGGGGGACATAGGTTATAAAGTGTTTTGAATGCCAAATAGAGCATTTTGTATTTGAGCTTGGAGGCCATAGAGAGCCACTAGAGTTTATTAATTCTGGGGGCAGGGGTGGGGAACCTCTGGCCTTGAAACCACATGTAGCCTTCTGGATCCTTGGGTGCAGCCTTTTGACTGAGTCCAGGTTTTACAGAAGAAATCCTTTCATGGATTTGTTCTGTGAAATTTGAATTTAGTCAAAAGGCTACACTTGAGGATGTAGATGGCCACATGTGGCCTCAAGGCCACAGTTTCCCCACTCCTGACTTCAGGGGGTGGAGTGTGTGTGTGTGTGTGTGTGTGTGTATGGCATGATCAGCCATGTTTTAGAAAAGTCACTTTACAGACTGAATAGAGAATGGATTGGGGTAAAGAGAGACTTGAGGCAGGTTGACCCACCAGCAGGCTGTTGCAGGGCCTTCGTTAGAACAGTAGTAGTATCAGAGGAGAGAATGGAGCATATTCAAGAGATGTAACAAAAGTGAAATCAGTAGGCCTTAGCAACAACTTCGATATAGAGATGGGAGTGGGGATAGATGAGAAAATAGTGAGGAAACCAGGATGATTCCTAGGTTGTGAGCCTGAGGGACTGAAATGATGGTGTTGCCTCTATATTAATAGGGAAGGTTGGGGAGGGGACCACTTCAGGGGAAAGACAATGAGTTCTAGTTGAGTTTAGTGGTTGTTGTCCTTTGTCTCTGAAGAGGACCAAAATGGCATCACCTTTATAAAGTGAAATTTCAATGCATCCGACTGTGGCTGATCAGACCAGTCTGAGCTCAGAATGCTCTACCACAGGTTGGCCACAGATAGTCCGTATGAATATTTGGGGTAGATATCCCAAATTTGCACATCCTGCTTTTACTTTGTGCTGTCTCAATTCGGTTTTGCTCAAAGAGCACAGCACTTTTTCTTATGTGGGCATGCCATGCTGAGCAGTCCTGTGCCACCGTCTCCCATGTTGCACAATCAAATCCAAAGTTCTTGAGAGAGACTTTGAGAGTGTCCTTATATCGTTTCTTATGGCCATCATGCAAGTTCTCTATAAAATAGTCTTTTTGGCAAGTGTACATTTTGCATTTGAACATGGCCAGCCCATCAGAGTTGCGCTCTCTGAAGCATAGTTTGAATACTATGCTTGGGTTGAGTTTAAGATGTCTACCGGACATCCATTTTGAGATGTCTGAAAGGTAATTGGAGAAGAGATATTGGAGATCAGCAGAGAGTTTGGGGCAGGAGAAAATCATTAACATGGAGATAGTAATTAATCACTGGGAACTGATAAGATCACCAAATGAAGTAGTGTAGTGTGAAAAGCTACAAAGAGGTCAAGAAGAATGAGGGTTGAGAAAAGGCCATTAGATTTGGCAACTAACATATCTTTAGTGATTTTGGAGAGAGCAATTTCATGAAATGTTAAGGTTAGAAGTTAGATTGTAAGGGCTTAAGACTAGAGTGAGAGGAGAGAAAGTGAAGGCTCCTATTGTAGATGACCCTTTTTAGGAGTTTAACTACGAAGGCAGAAGAGAGACATAGAATGATATTTAGCAAGGACAGAAGGATCAAGTGATCTTTTCAGGAAAGGGGAGACATGAGCATGTTTGTAGGCAGGAGGAAAGAGCTAGTAGAGAAGGAGAAACTGAAAAAAATGAAAGAGTGGGGATGACAGAAGAGGAAATCTGTTGGAGGAGATGAGATGGAATGAGATCTCTTGAACAAGTAGAAGGGTTAGCCTTGGTAAGGCGTAAGGGCACTTCACCATGTGAAACCAGAATGAAGGAGGAAAAAGTAACTGAAGATATGTGAGTGATAGGAAACAAGGAAGAGGGGAGGAGAGAGAGTGGACACCAAATGGGCTCAGTTTTTTTCTGTAAAATATGAGGCAAAGTTCTCAGCTGAGAGAATAGGGAGAAAGGAAGCTATGGGAGGTTTGAGGAAGGATAAAAAAGTTTTGGAAGAACAACTTTGGAGAGTTGGGATAATGAGTTGGTAAGGAAGGTATAATAAGATTGCCTAGAAGCAGTGAGGGCCCAGTTGAGGTTGCGCAACATAAATTTGTAGTGAATTCAGTCAAAACGGTTGCATGATTTTCTCCACCTTCATTCAGCAGCTTCATGTGTAGGCATGAAGGCAGTGAAATGTTGGATGTCATCTAAAGCTGGGATGTGGCTGGACACAATTGACATTATAATAAAGGGGCTAGGAGACCTGTCACCCCAAGGCCACATGTGACCCTCTAGGTGCTTAAGTGATACTCTTTGACTGAATCCAAAGTTCATGGAACAAATCCCTTTAATAAAAGGATTTATTCTGTAAAAATTGGATTCAGTCAAAAGGCTGCACCCAAGGACTAAGAAGGCCAGATGTGGCCTGGACATCACAGGTTCTCCACCCCTAGGCTAGGGATTCAAGAGAAGAAGGTAGTATAGAGTTGAATTGGTTCACCAAGGAGTCTAGATGGGAGAAGAGGAGAGAATGGCTGGTACAAGGAAGATGTCCTGAAAGAGAATTGAAAGGTCAGTTGGAAGGATTAGAGGTCACAATGTGGATAAACAATGTGGTTGTGTAAGGGATGTGTAAGAGTGAGAGGTAAAAACCCAATAGATTATGATCAGATAAGAGGGTTTTGGAATTCTTGAACATGGAAATAACACATCTGTGGGTGATGGTAAGATCAAGGTTGTGACAATCCTTGCATGTAACTGAAGTGGGGTGGAGGAGTAGCTCACAAGAGGTGAGTAGATCAAGGAACTTTGAATGGTTAGGGTATCTGAAGGGGAATCAGTATATATAAGGGCAGGAGTCAGGGAGGGGAGATAAATTGTTAAGTCAAATACCAAACTCATTGAGGAATGACTGGGGAAGAGGGAAGATGTCTTTAGGTAACAGCTACCAGGAATTTGATTGGATGGTAGAAATCAACAGCATAAACCTCAAAGGAGGATTGGTTACTGAATAATGGAGAAAGGGGGAGGACCTGAATATGGCAATGGAGAGCAAGGAATATTTCAGCTCCACCTGCCTTGATCATTGAGCCAAGGAGAATGAGTGAAGGTGAAGCCAATACTAAGAAAAAGTGGCTAGAGAGGCTGTGTCATTGGGGAAAGTGAGATTTCAGTGAGAGTTTATAGATTGAAGGAGTGGGAGAGGAATAGATTTAAGATAAGTGAAATTTATTGCCTAAGGAACAGGCATTCCAGAGGGCACAGTGGAAGGACTGGGTGGAATTAGGATGAAACTTTGTTGTGGGAGTGCTGAGGGGGATGGGAATGAGGAATTGGGTGGTGAGGGGTTTTGGATGATAATCTACAAGAGCACCACTGGGATGTGAAGGATATGACTAGGTTGAGAATGTTCAAGACTGAGTGGAGAGCCTCTACCCTCAAAGCACCGGCAGAACAGGAGATGAGAGGCCTGAAATCAGAGGGAGGGTTGTTCTTTGCCGTGGAGGTTCTCCACATTTCACTTGGGAGACTGGACTGGCAGCAGGAAGAATACCTGTTGCCTCTTGACTTAGTTTTTGCAATATTTTGGAATAGTAAATTGGACCCATGTTATATAATGGATACAAGGCTGTATTGAAAGTCAGGAAATCCTGGATTCAAGACCTGCCTCTGGCATCGCGTAGTTATGCAGTGATGGAAATGTCATTTAATCTTCTGAGCATCAGTTTCCCCATTTCTGAAATGGGAATTGTAAGATAACACTGAGTTATTTTGAGGTTCCTATAGGACAGCACGTATACTTTCAAACTCTAAATTCTTGTGTAAATGTCACTTATTATGACACATCTTTGTAGCTGGCCTTGTAACTTTCAGATAGGATGCTTTTTATTGTAAGGTTTCTACAAAGAAGTATTCTGTGATTGATGATTTTTGTTGTAGCTTTCCTGATTTTTTTTTAGTGTCTCTTCCATGACCTTAGTCAAATTGTTTAATCTCACTTCACCTCAGCTTCTTAATCTGTAAATTTCCTAATCTGTAAAATTTAGGTTTTCAACTCAATGACCTTTAAGGTCCCTTTACCACTCTCTTTCTGTAAACCTATGATCTCATGCCTTATCTTCATGTTGCTCTCTAGAATATGTCCACATGTCAGCTGTTTTCTAGTTGAAAGACGATGACTGAGTTTATAGTTAAGCTTACAAATTCTGCTTCCAAAGTTTGAACTTGTTCTTATGACAAATTTAGGGCTTTGACTTCTAGTCTTTTTTGAGCTTTAAATTTTAAGTGGAATTTTCTGCATGAGAATATATAACTGCAATATGGGGTAATAATTCATCATATTTGGTCAGTCAATTGTTAATGTTTATTTAAGATAAATAAACCTGCCTGGGATAGGAGAGGAGGGAGAAATATATTCAGAAATCAAAGTGATTTTAAAACAAAAGATAGCAGTAAATTTTTAGAAATAAATGAACTGAAAAGATATCCTTGAGGCAGAAAGAGAAGAGAGCAGAAGCCAACCAATTATCCCAATTGCTGTTGCTTTGTCTAATATTTTGATCCATCACCAATAATCTCTTCAAAGAAGAAATTCAGGCACAGTGACAATTGTATCCCTGGAAAGTAAAACAAAAATCCTTTAGTCACTGAATCTTAGGATGTAGGAATCAAAACCAACAATGTGCCAGATATGTAAGAAGGTATTATCGTGTATAACAAGACATGGGTAAATAAACATTGAAAGAAGCAGAGAGAATAACAAAAATCAGAAGTGTTATGGTGTTTGCACTTACCCTTGGAATAGGACAACAAGGTTATTGTATGGCAAAGCCTAGGAGGTGACAGCTCACCTTGGAAGATGATGTCAGAACAGCTAAGCTATTGAACCAATCTCAGGAAAAACTGCAGGGGAAGCAGTGGTGGCAATATTTAACAAATAAATAATGATGCCAAAGAAGGCAAGGTAGAAGAAAATCCGACTTGTGGGCAATATCCTGAGACACATAGAAACATAAGTATGTAGAGGTGGTCAATGAGACTAACTTCCAGAACAAACAAACACACAAATAAAGCAGATCGCTCAGAAGGCTGATACTGACAAAGATCATGCCAACAGCAGAGCGAAGAAGTTAATTAATAGCCATGTTGCTGCCTCACCTAGGATTTTCTTTCATCTGCTGCTTCCTCCAGTTCCTCCTAACTCATTTGCTTTTTAGAAAACAAATGAAATTTGGTTGTTTTTTTTTTTTAATTCCTTTCCACCAACATATTCTAAGCAAAGACATTTGGAGAAAGGGTCCAAAGAGTGAAGTAGATCCCAGTTTTTTGGTTCCCAATTCTTACACTCTCCCCTCATGAGAAGATGGCTATATGCCAATTGAGTCTTACATGTATGATTCTTTGTATCAATCATAGGTTAAGGAAATATTTTTTAAGGTTTTCACACCCTTAAAATGTCTTTACATCTTCTTTGTCTGCATGATCAGACCCCATTTACTTTCAAGATTTTTAAGTATTGCCAAAGATAGTAATGGAGGAAGGGAAACTGTATGTGTCTGTCACATAATTGGTGCTTAATAAAAATTTGTTCACCATTTGGATTGATTATAATAGCAAAAATTCCACAGTCTTGAAATTGAAAGGTTACAAAGAGTAAATGGTATTTAGTCCCCCTCATCCCCTTTTTAAAAGTATAATTGAGTTCATTGTCAGTTAAGTTAAAGCTTTAAAACTCTAATGGAGTTCATTTCCAATTTAAGTTAAGGGTGTTCAGGAATGGACTACTTCTGACATACTGGCTTTGTAACTCTGGGCAAGACACTTAATGTTTTGGGGTCTCTGGGAGACTCCCTAAGATTGTAAGTTTCAGAACAGTTGTGCATCAACTTTGTTAGAGAGGGTTTACTCAAAGAGAGCTCTATGGAATCACAAGTGAGACTTCCTTTCCTTCTCCACCAAGAACCAAACAAACCTTAAGATTGGTAAATAAGACAACCTATTATTCAGTTTTGGAACTAAAAAAGAAAGTTCTCATCATATGTTAACATCTTACAACCTGTCCTTCGAAATAACTTTTCCTATAAAATAACTTAATTTTTTCTCCAAATCATTCATATATGATCCAAATTCTTGCTGTATTTTCCAGGAACATTTTGCATAATTTATGGTTTATAAGAAAAAAATTATTATTAACACCTTGTTCCCATTACAAACCTAAAGCTTCACTATACTTCATATTTGATGCCATTTGTTTGAGAAACTGCACATAATTCTTGGATTACTCATCTTTGTTTCTTCAAAGCCAAGTTGAGAAAATAAATATGTATAAAGGAAATTCAAGTTCACCTTTAAAACGTTGTCACGATGCTTTTTATACATGAGTCTCAATATATGTTTTATTGATGGAGATGCTCCTGTTAATCCTTATTCTTTTCACCCCATGTCTTTTCTCCCTGTTTCCATAATTCCCAGTGATATGTCCTCTGAGTCGGATAACAACATCAGACAGATAAATCAAGAGGCAGCACATAGACGTTTCCGCTCCCGGCGACATATTAGCGAAGATTTAGAGCCTGAACCTGCAGAAGGTGGAGATGTCTCTGAAGTATGTACTGCCATGCCTGACATCTTTCATCAACTCTGTGTATTCCACTTCTGGTGTCTTGAGGGTGGTTTTATGTTTTACACGTTTTCAGTAAATTTTGTTCGTAAATCCAAGATAAAATCCTCATAGCCAGTTGATCACTCATGTGGCTATTAATGTTAGTAATCCAGAATGGCACACTTTTATGACCTATGTCTGACATATATGTGTTGGTGCAGTGTTATAAAAGGCAATGATTTTCCACAACATTTATACAAAGTATGCACAAATTTAGAGATGTTTTCAGTTTTTGGTGGTGTTTTCCTCAAAGTTTAGGACAATTCACCTCTTTTTAGTCAAGTTAAATAGAAACATACTTTTCACTTTTGGGAGATTGAAGTTTTCAACATGGAGAGACATAGGTTTCTTACTCAACTGTTTGTATTATCTTGGGAAATTTTTGTCCACAGTAAATACAGTTGTTGGATATCACTTATCTATATAACTTTATAGTTTGTCTTAATGGTACCTGCACCTGGAACATTTAATTAAAAGTTAGTGACTATAAATATATGATACATTTCAACCAAGATCCTCTATTTTCTGTTATCAGCTGTTTACATTATAAACAACCACATCATTTTTAGGCATTTGCTACTTCAAAAGATATGTTTTAATAAAAGAAGAGCCAATTTTTTATTGATAAACTTAATGAGATATGTTCTTGTTTACCCTATTAATGCTTCTGTAAATATTAATATTGCTAAAGACAGAGATGCTAAATTTTTCTAAATATTTATGAACAAAGTTATACCTTTCTGAGCCATTTACTTGACCTTTTTATTTTTAAATTTGGAAATGAAAGAATTCCTTAAAAATTGTTCATTTCTTTTGCCAACTGCCTATGGAGTTTTCATTCAAATGATAAAATGATTCCTCTGTTACTTAGGTTTTTAAATGAATTCTGTACTGAGGCTTTTCTCCCTCAGTACTAGTATATTATGGTTAATTCAGTAAATCACCTTATAATCAAGACCTCTTAAAATTTAAATCATTGGGGAAATAACACAAACCAAAATCCCATCTCTAGCATTTACGATAATTTCTCATTTCTTATAAGCCTTGGGAAACCATTTCAGAGGAAGTGAATATAACCGGAGACTCTCTTAGTCTGGTCTTACCACCACCTCCTGCTTCTCCAGTATCTCGGACCAGTCCTCAAGAACTGTCAGAGGAATTGAACAGAAGACTTCAGATCACTCCGGATTCCAATGGGGAACAATTCAGTTCTTTGATTGTAAGCAGTAGTATTTATGGAAACAGAGATGGAACACATTTTTATTTTTGCAGTTGGTTGTTTTGACTTAGGTAAAATTGTGTATGTGTGAATATTTTAGGTGTTAGTGATTAAATAATAACCAGATTTCCCTATCACTGGCATCAATCTGCTGTTTGCCCAAACTTTCCCCCACAAGGATAAGAAGCAAACTTAAATTATTTCAGTCTTAAGTAAGGTACTCTTTCTTTACCCTGCCCTCCCCAATTAGATCTTACTACTTTAAGTATTTTCATTCTTAGGAATTCTTTCCCTCTGGCCTGAAATCCTTGAGTTTTAGCAGTAATGAGATAGTACATCAGATTATGACTTGGGAGACCTGTGGCTGGGTTCCTGAGTAATTTAGAGACATTCCATGATCCTGTACCACTGTCTATTAGACAGGCATCATTAATCATTAGACAGATAAAATTCACCTCTAATGATTAATGCAAATTTGCATTGCATTATCATACTTGGGTGCATGAACTGATGAGCTCTGGATACTCCTGATTTTCTGTGAGCCCAAGACATCCTAACTGGATGTCAATTTTAGGACAGAGAAATTGTTCCTCTGGCAGGGAAAAATAGGGAGAGATCTAGGTTTGGGGTGAAGAAGTAGAAAATAGCCAGTGTCCAGAGGTCAGATGTACATTTATATATGAAGAGACCAGGGCTGCCCAAGGAAAGGAAGAAGCCTCTCCCACCCAGGAGTATAAGCAACCCTAGGAAGGCTTGTTCGGTGTGCACAATTCTCTATATGTGTCCTTAATAGGAAAGAATTTTTTTAATGATTTGATTATTAGAATCTTGGATTTAGAGCTAGAAATGACTTCTGAGTCCATCTAGTATAGATCTGCACAACTTGGCAGTAGGTAGGGGGCAAAATTAAAATAGATTGAACTTCTTCAGGCCAAAGATAGGTTAGACTAGAGACAGACTGATGATGGCTGGTTGCCAAGGGTCACATGACAAACAGGCAAGATGGCTCAGTGACACCCCTACATTTTTCAAGGGCTACCTAAAATCCTTTGGTGGGCCACAAGAAGCCCTCAGGCCACATGTTGGGAGGGCCTGATCTGGTATAATCCTCCAATTTTACATATGAGGAAACTCCAGTCCATAGAGGTTAGGGGGCTTACTAAAATCACACAAGTGGTAAGTGGCAGAGGTGGGCTTTGTAACCAGCCCCTCTGTCTCCAGAGCCAAATGCTTTTTCCATTGTGCCACTGCCTCACCAGTATAATTTCTCATGATTAAAAAAATCATTAATTCTTTTTATCTGTTTTATCTGCTATATAATATACTTATGAAATACTTAGGAGCAATTATTATATATAAACATGGGGCATTTGTTCTCTAGCCAGATGGTTATTAAAAACATCAGAGCCAAACTTACCACAAAGCACAGAATCCCCAGCCAAGTAACTCAAAATATTAAGAGATGACCCTTAGGCATTTAACCCTTGGGACTACAACTGGCTTTCCTTTTTTTTTATTTAGTACACACCACATTTCTGTTAAGAAGGCAAAAATATGAGTCTAAAAATACTGTATTTATTGCGAATATAGTTTTTCCTTTCAGTTCAATTCCACAAACATTTGAGTGCCTACAGTTATGTGCTTGGTACTGACAGAAATAGAAAAATGAATAAAACACTCTCTTTCCTCAAGCCACTTACAGTCTAGTAGGGGAGTAAATAAATGACTTCCAAAGAAATATAATTGGGAGAAGAGTAGAAACCACTATGAGAGGGACTTCAAAGGAAGGAAGAATATTTTGTGGCAGGATGGTATCTAGGAAGGTTTATCCCAAGGTTGTTATGAGGATCAAGTGGGATAATAATTGTACAGCACTTAGCACAGGGCCTGACACATAGTAACTTACTATTATAATTAAAGGTGATTGAATTTGGAGAGTTGGGCAGCATTTAAGAGGACAAGTATGCTGCAAAAACACAGTTCTAGCCATAAGGACCATGTGAGCAAATGGGTAGAGGCTAAGAGCATAGCATGTTTTTGGGGAATGCAAATTCTCTGATTTGACTATTCTTTAGGGAAAGTAAAAAGGAGTAACATGAGATGTGGCCGGAAATGTTAGATTAATGCCAAATTATGAAGGACAATAAATTCTAAGCAAAGAAACCTAGAATGTATGTTGTAGGCACTTAGAACCATTCAACTTCTTGGTTGGTGAAGTATCATGATTACAACTTCAGTAATGAAGATTAACTTAGGAGAAATATTAGATGGGATTAGAGGAGAGATGAGTCATGGAGACCAGTTAGAAGACTATTATTGTCTACGCAAGAAATAACGAAGAGGTTTGAATCGAGGTGGTACCAGTAGGAATTGAGAGGATTGTATAAATCCAAAGGGCACTGAAGAATTAGAATTGATTGGACTTGTAAATTGATTGAATGTAAGAGGTAAGGAAAAGAGTCAAAGGAGTGCCCTTATAGTTGACATCTGCTATCTGGAAGAGATGGTGGTGCCATTAATTGAAACAGAAGTCAAAAGGAGGAATCATCTTTGACAAGTTGAGTGCCATTTTGGACATGATGAATTTGTAACATCAATAGGGTATCCATGTTTAGTAAGCAGTTGAGAATGTGGGTCTAGATTCAAAAGAAAGATTAGTGCTGGAAATGATGGGTTTAGAGACATGTACATAAAGTAATAATGGGATGCAACCCTGGGAAGATGTGAGATCATCTAGGGCAAATGTAGAGAGAAAAATGACTTCTCTTTCCCAAAAGTTTAAATTCCTTGGGGAGCTATCTTCTAGGACCCTATTAAGAGCATTTTGGCAGCAGAAGTTACAGGGGTCACAAAGTACATGAATTTTAGGTGGTGCTGGTCCTAGAGGGGAGAAGTAGAAGTAGCAGAGGAAATCACAATAGGGGGGCCCTAATTTGTGCAATCTTACAGTACATTCAGAAAATCCTACAATAAGCAGCTACTTATCTTTAAAAATGAGAATAAATGCAGCCCCAGTGCAATGTAATAAAGAATGAAGATGTGCCATTACAAATGGTGGCAAGATGTCCATTGGAAATGGTATTTGAAAAATAATTATTCTAGCCAAAGAATCCATTAGCAAGATATTATCTAATTTACAGTATAGGAAGACTGTATAAAAATGTAGGTACAATACTGATACTCATAAATAAAAGCTTTAATAGGGATGATTTAAAAAAAAACCTTGCCCTCCTCCAATTAATGAACTAAAATTACTCTTAATGCAGTTTCATACTGAAATTATGACTGTTTTTATAAAAAGAAAAATTTCATTGAGATAGAAACATGCAAATGAAAATTTAGTGCCAGAGGGAAAGGGAAAGAGATATTACATAGCTTGGAAACAGATGAAATTTGAGTATTGTTGTTATGGAAACAAAATAAGTGATAAAGCCATTCATTAGGCCCTATAAAAGATAGAAATGCCCAATCTTCTACAAAGAGTGTGCCACAATTAAATACTTTTATTATACCTAATGCAAACACATTAGTACTTCTACGCATCTAACGTTAAAATAGTAATCCTTACTGATTATGTTAAAAACAATAATTGCATTGACTTATATAATAAAATATTATTTAGATTTAGGGCTACCATATTGCTATTGAAAAGTAATCTCTTCAAATATAATAAAATCATTTTCTCAAAAGAAGAGCTTTTAGGAAAAAGGACATGAAGATCCACGTTTTCTATCTTGCCTAATATTCGGATGCCATTTTATTTCAATCCATATTGAATATGGGATATTTGAATAGCATTTACTCAGAAGTCTATGTCTTGATGGATCCCCATGAAAAATTTACCTTTGCAACCCTGTAGATTTATTCATAATTATAAAAGTTTTGAAGAAATATAAGTGTTCTAGATCTCAATCAGAGATATTTCCATTTGTACCAAGGTAGAGTTATTCCCATATGGAAGGAATAAACAAAATCAAGATGATGCTAAGTAAAAAGTGCCTAGTGGATATGCATTATTACTTTAAAGAATGTATGCTTTCATTAGCATGAGTACTTCTTCACAGAGTTTTATGAGTATGCTGTGTCCAGTGGAATTCATCCTTTGATGTTAAATCTCCTGGCAATGAATCTACCTGGGGGTAACTAGTCTGAACCTTGGATGAAAGGGCCCATTATAGCTATTTTCAAAGGCATATAGGTTGGTAGAACTTACTAGATTTTACTTTCTACTGGTCTTGCATTTGAGAACCTAGGGTTGCATCCATGCCATGATGAAATACATGAGAGGAGGAATTAAGTGGAGGGAAATAAAAATGAATAAAATATGATATACACACATACACAGAGTCAGCATGGCAGAGTGAATAGACTGTTAGATTTTGAACAAGACTTCCTAGGAAGTCTTGACCCTAACGAGCTATTTCAGTGTAACCTCCAAGCCTCAGGTTACTCAGTAGGACTTATCTCCTAATTCATAGATGGAATGAAATCTACATTGTTGGAGCGTGTTCCTACATTAATGAAATTATAGTTCATTAACTACTTAGGTATATGTACATTATACTTAAATATCATACAAACACACACACAAACCTACACACACGTTTTTGTTACTCTTTAGGTAGTCCTTTGTTGAAACATGTTCTTTGAATACAACAGATTCATGTATTCATCTACCATGTGAATTTGGTTAGGACTTTTTTTCCATTTTAAATGATCTTACCTTGTGAACAGAAGGCTACATGGCAAATTTTCAGGCATAGGCAACATTTTCCATATCATTCTGAGTTTTTCTTTTTTTTCCTTTTTTTTTCTGGGATTTAATGAGTTTTCCTCAGAGGCTGGGATTAAGAATTCTTGATTTGTGAAAGTTAAGATAAAGTTCTATGTGTCCCTCTTCACAAAGACTAAAATTAAATCTTTGTTTTGTCCAGTGCTTTATGTATTGTAGGCATTCATTGAATGTTACTCATCATCATACATCACTGTTTTCTTTCTTATTTTCTTTATCTTTCCTTTCCCATTATGGTTTATATCTTCCCTGAAGAGTCTGCATACCAGAATAGTGTACTATTTGCTTTTCAAGTTAGTTTTAAATGTAGAATTGAAATGCAAATGTGACCTATTTATTGTCCTTTTATTTCTTGGACTCTTTTTCCTACTTTTTTTGTAGTTAATTCTAACTAGGGCCTTACCGTGAGACCATCTGGATAAAGATTTTGAGAACTAAAAAAGGAAGGTGATTTTTTAAAAAATATTTTTCTTGGAAAGATGATGGTTTCTTCTTGACTGCCCTTCATATTGTAGTAGTAGCAGAAAAATAGCGTAAAGAAAAACAAAATTCATTCTGCTTTCAGTGAATGGATTGAATGATTTTTTTAATTGATCAAGCTTATTTTTTTAAAAAAATTCATGTACTTGACAGCTTATATTTTTTCTTATTTTTCCAGCAAAGAGAACCTTCTTCAAGACTGAGGTCCTGCAGCGTGACAGATGGAGTTGCTGAACAATCTCATCTACCACCGGTAAACTTTAAGCTAATTTTTAGTTGTTAGATGATAAATTATAATTTATGTGAAATCCTCTCATATCCAAAAAAGTAGTTTTTTCCTGGGCAAATAGATATTCTTAACCAACTGTGGATATCCACTTTTTTAAAAAATAAAAGAAAAAAATTCACATCCCCATCTGTCACCAAAGTATGGAAGCCTGCTTTTCCTTGATTACAGTCATGTGTAATGAGGGCACATCAACTCCCCTTTCAGCCTTCAAATTATCTCATCATTAAGTAGAAGCATTTGGAATAAATGGTCTTGACACTAAATGCCCATGGTCTTGGCCCAATTTAATACCAGTTCTTATTCATCTGCTTATAATTTTTGCCAAGAAGTAATTTACTGGCGATGCACATTAATAATTCCTTTTAATTTTAAAGAGTTACTTAGATTTTTTTAAAACATAGATATGGAAGAGGGGATATGCTCATGTAAACATATATTCTGAATAAACATTGTTATATACCACTTTCATGTTCACTTTCCAAAAAATTATATCCATTATCTGAATTTTTTTAGGAAGAACTCTAAAGGTCTGCAATAACACTTTCTTTTAAAGTTAGTAGTGGCTTAGACTGTCTTCTCTCATTGTCCAGTAAAGCCCATGGACCATCTCAAGGCAGCTATCCTGAACCAAAGAATCGATCATAACTTAGCATTTAACCCATTATTTTTGACAAATTCAAATGAATACATTTTTGCCTTTGTAACACCAACGTCTTCATATAGTAGGTCCTTAATAAAAGTTGTTTTTAATATGATTGAAGTAGAATTAGCACCATATAGTGCGTGTGTATGTGTGTGTGTGTATGTTTACACTTGAATTGCCTTGGGGAGGTATTTTGAGTAAGCATGAAAAGGATAGATGCATGCAGATTTCTTCTGCTGAAGTTAAAGTTTAACCTTTTTAATTTGTTATTTGGCCCTAAGAGAGTTTGTTTTTTATACCAAACAAAACATTATAATCTCCTGATTTTAATAAACTTGAATGAGTTCTAATACAGAAATATGAGCAATTATATTTTCTGAATCTATAAAGGATGTCTTCTATTGACATGGGCTTTGTTAAATGGAATTCAGTAGAATTGTTTTTGAAGTAGTCCATTCTCCAGAATAAATAATTGGCTTCACTTTTCATATCTCCTAACTGATGATCTGTACTCTTCATCAGAGATTATTAACCCCTGTCAGTATTCTTTACTGACCTATAATTGATTTCATACAAATAAAATTGCTTTGTTCACTGTATGTTAATTTTGGGGTCAGTTTTAAGTCACATGCACACACACACACACACACACACACACACACACACACACACTGCTCCAGTGAAATGAATGGCCATAAAAAATAGCAGATTAACTAGTGGCTTAAACCTCATTTGGTGGTGGATATTGTGTTGGGTAAGAATCCAGGTAGACAAATATCTTTCTGGGATGATCTGGGTATAGGCTTGCTTTGGTGAACTTTGATGAACTCTTGGCGTTCTTTTCAACTAAATAATCCTTCGATTCTCTTTAATGAATTAACGCTGCTTTTTTTTTCTGTTGTAAGATCAAAGTATATTGCAATTTTTGAAAAGCCTCACCTTCTTGGAAGCTGCTGTTTGGGGGCTTCAAGTACATCCATACACTTGATATTTTTCTCTGCTTTCTCAAGCTTTGTACTCACTGATCATCAATGGCCAAGCACTGATAATATTAGGACAACGAATTCATTCATTCTTTCTGGTGGGGACTAAGAATATGAATGAAGAGTTCTTTGATGGTAGTTATTTGTTTAAAGGGAAAAATGAAACAACTTCCACTCTGATGGAGTTGTCAGTTGGGAATTTACTCATCAACACAAAAACTCTCTCTGTTTAGTCCTGTTTTACTTTTAGTAATTTAAAGAGGGAAAAATTCACATTCTTCTTTCTCCACTAGTTATCAGTGATTGCTAGCTTGATTTTGCTTCTGGGCAGGATTGATTTACCAGGATTCTGATCTCAGGGGTTAACTGTCTCAATGGCCTGTATGTAGCTGTGATTCCTGATTCATGGAATATGAGAATCCCCAATCTGAACATTTTTAACTGACCTAAACTATGATTTAACAGCAGAGTGCCCCAACTAGGAGACCCCGTTCATCAACTGTCACTGGTGGTGAAGAACCAACGGTAATACTTTTCTTTATCAGACACTAGCAACAAATCTATTCGGGTTGGTTTTAATGTTTTATATGGGGTTTGATTTTCTTTTGCCTTTTTTAAACAACATGCATTTCAATGTGTTCTTAAAATGCATATGACTCTTATTTTTAATCTTTTGATTGAGTAAATAAACCTATCTTTAGCAAAATATAAGCTACTGTGATGCTAGAAATTTTTATTACCTTTCCATGCAACTACTCTCACTCTTTTTAAAAATGACCATTTACCATATCTTTTTCTATTACTTTTTGTTGCTGTTGGATGTTTTTTGTTGTTGAATGGTTTTTTCCTTTTTCTTACAATTCCAATCTAATCTAGTACCTGGCATTACTGTGTGCACTTAGTCAATGTTTATTGATTTAATAATTCATCAGTGGAACTATAAATATGGGATCAGAACTTACGTGGCGAACTCTTATCCCTACGAGTTTCTCTCTGCAAATTTCTGGGCACAAATCTCTTTATCTCTAGAAGAGTTTTTTATGACATAAGTTGTGTATTTGAAGAATACAAATTAGTTTTACCTATGGGATGTTAATGATTTAAAAAAACAGTCAAGTTGAAATGTTAACATTTTAAAGCTCACCATCTGCAAGGAAAAATTGTCAGTGAAATCAAAATAATTTATGCTATCGAGTTGCAAGCAATTTAGGAGAGATCTATATCATGTGAAGCAGAAGGAGAGAAGGAAAGAGAAAGGGAGGGAGGGAGACAGAGAGAGAGAGAAAGAAAGAGAGAGAGAGAGAGATCATCAATGTACTTGCTTCTTCTTACTAGTTCCATTGTTTTCCTCTTACAATTGATCCTGGTTTTCCTGATGTGAATCCTTGCCCAGCTTATATTCTGTGAGATTGACTTTACATCACATTTTAAATAGTTTTAATGTTAGCATCAGCCAGCAGTTTCCACTTCTTACTCGACTTTGGAAATCCCTTGTCATTGTTTGAAAAGTGCTATCACACTGGATTGCACTGAACATTAAATACATGTGAAGAAGTGTAGTGCCAAAGTTTAAGAGGTAACATATGGTAGGCTGATCAAGGCAGTGAAGTATCTCGTGGGTGGTTACCAGGAGTTAAATCTCTCGTGCTCTCTTGATTTGACCTGTGGTGCCCCATTAGAGCCTCATAAGGTAAAGGGTGAAATCTGTGCATGTACCACTGTTTATATAAAGAGCCATGCAATAAATTGGTCAGGCAATTTGAAAAAATTAACAAACAGTGTTTTACTCACATGCCACTTGAATTCTTCTCCTTGCCCATGAATGGGTTCCATTTTCCCAGAACACAAACATGACAAATATATTGCATTTGTTATGAACTTAAATGACACGTTCATAGGAGACAACCTATTAAACTATTTATATCCACAAATTATCTTTTTAGTATTCATGCATGTTTTAACCTATGATTCATATATTCGTATTGTCTTTCATGTCCTTTTTTCATTTATTCCATTTGCCAGCATGGTTCACAGACTTGTCATTTTTAATTGCTAAATAGTGTTCCATAATGTGTTTATTGTACCATAGTCTACATAGATACCACTATTGTAGAGGATTCTGATTATTTCCAGGTTTTTAATACTATTTTTAAAAGATGCTTTTTGCTCTACTTAAATATACTTATAAGGCTACCATGTCTGTATTTTAACCAGAATGTAGCTTTTTTATAAGTCGAAAACAAGAAGGCCATATACTGTAAGAATCCCTAGCACCTGACTTGCCCCAGCAGTGGAGTCCCAAAGTAATTTGTTCCTCTTTAACAGTTTTGTCACTTGCTAAACCTCATCATTAGATAAGGAAAAAGCTTGCTGTTGTTTGTTTCTTGGAAGTAGAAAAGAGATCTTGAGGCAAAATGCATAGACCAAGAACATCATACTCATTATCCTAGAACCTATCATGTAGTGGAAGGAGTGTTGATCTTGGAGTCTGAAAGCATCTAAACTTGAGCCTTGGTTAAATCTCTTTACCTCTCTGCTGCAGTTTTCTTATCTGTAAAATGGGCTAGATAATCATTCTGCCACCTACTCACGGCATTGTTATTATTATCACATGACATAATATATTTCATTATCATAAAGCATTATATCAAGAGAGATAGATACTTCACGTAAAAAAGAGATACTTTGAGAACATCAGATCTGCTTTCCTCCTTTCAATTATTTTCTTTTTTTTAAGGTTCAGTATTCTTATTAATATCTATTTAAAATTAAAAGGTCCAAAGGAACCCTCATTACCTACGTATCTATATTGTTTTAATTTATAAGCAAGACATTATCTTTAGTAACATCAGTTTACAATATAGGACCTTTCTATGAGACACAATAGAAAGGATTATTTTAAACATACTCTCTTATATTTATAAAATGCTTTGTGATCTTTCAGAATGCTTGTAGTCAGTCGACAAATATTTATTGCCTACTATGTGCTGGGATCTGTGGATGTAAAAGGAGGTGAAAGTCAGTCCCTGCTCCCAAGAAGTTCACAATGTAATGGAGAAGATAGAATTTTCCCTTTGGACTGGAAAAAAAGGAAACATGCATTTATTAATCTCCCATTATGTGCCAGGGACTGTATTAAATGCTTTATTCATATTATCTCATTTGACCCTCACAATAGCCCTAAGAGGTAGGTGGTCTTACCTGCATTTTACAATTGAAGAAACTGAGATAAACAGAGGTTAAGTGACTTACTCAGGGTCACACAGCTAGAAAGTGGCTGTAGCTACATTGGAACCCAGATCTCCTTCTCACCAGGTCTAGCATTCTACCCACACTGCACCCCCCACTTTGTGGGTACAAGCTTACTGCTGTTCTGGGAAGTAGGGATGTTTATGTCCGTGTTTGGTTTATTATGGAATTTCAAAGAAGTTTATGTCATTTGGCCCTGGTTGCACAGTTAAATTGATGAAGATGAGTGCAGATCCCAGGTCTTTTAACTTCTTGTCTAGAGAAATGGCAAATCATTGTGAATAGAGTCAGGAAGACTTTAGTTCAAATCTTGCCCCAGACCTTGACTGGCTCTGAAATCCTGAGTAAATAACCTTCCTCAGCCTCTACGTCATGAAGGTAGGAATAATAAAGCAGGGACATAAAGTAGGAAAGATAATAACAACAGTATCTATGTACAGGGATTGTTATGAGAAGCAAAAGAGAAAATACATGTAAAGTATGCCACCAACCTTAATGTACTCTGTAAATGAGCATTTCTAATATTATTACCCCATGGTCAGTAATATTATTACACCATGGCACTACATAAGAGAGATAGGTATTTTATCCTGCTGGGCATGTGTAAGATGCTAGAATTGGCTTGGATGCTAGAAATAAAACAGTGTGCAGGCACTTGACACCATCTTGAAAAGTTTCTGATGTGGTCAAGTATGCACCTTAGACTTTTCAATTTAAAAAGATCTTAAAGATCAACTCATCTAATCCCATCATCTTACAAATTAAGAAATTAAGGTTCCAAGAGATCACACTGACTTAGTTAAAAAAGCATGATTGAAAATTGATGAGTGTTCACACTCTTTCAACATCCTTTCCATTATACTAATATCTTCTTTTGGGAGCATATTGTAACTTTTATTGTTTTATATCACAATTGAATTTTTTTCCCATTTTACCTAAATTCAACTATTATGCAGGTGTAATCGAAGGATATGTGGCATCATCAAGCACAATAGTGAAGTATTCAGCCTGAGAGATGGAAAAATTGTGAAATACTATATTAAGACCTTTTAGCAGTTGTTAACTTCCTTCTCAAAGACCATATTGGGAAGTTAAGGGCAACTAGGTGTTGCAGTGGATAGAACACCAGTGCAGGAGTCAGGAGGACCATAGTTCAAGTCTCACCTCAGACACTTGACGCTCACTAGCTGAGTGACCTTGGCAAGTCACTTAATCCCAATTGTCTCATCCTGGGTCATCTCCAGTCACCCTGATGAATATCTGGTCACTGGATTCAGATGGCTCTGGAGGAGAAGTGAGGTTGGTGATCTGCACAGCCCTCCCTTACTCAAAACAAAGTCAAGTGCAAGTCATGTCATTATTTCTCCGATGGCATGGTCTTCTTTGGCAATGAAGGATGAACACACACTGGGAAGTAGCTTACAAACACCTGGAGGATGAAACATTAGCGATCATTTTGTCAAATGACGCAACTATACTTGCACTTATTCTACCTCTCCTGGCTTTGTTAAAAGTGTGAAATGTGCATTCTTATTAACTGCCTTGTAGGGAGAGTGTCACCTGGGTTGTCCTCACAGGTTAACCAATTTCAGAGAGCCAATTATTTCAAGAGCATCATTTAATTTAAAGGAGTTAGACTCTCCAGTTTCATTTCACATCATTAAAAATATTGAGCATTTTATTAAAGGTCAGTGATCCCAACTATCCTTTGATTTCATGTACTTTAAAACACTATATAATCATGAGTTACTATTTATTATTCTCCTATAGGCAGGGGGAGAAAGTCCATAAGTAAGATTGTCCTGTTAGCTAGTCTAGATCACTGAACAAGGCATCCTTAATTGAGCTTCGAGTTCTGATAGGGGCATTTTTGTGTCATAAAAAGGGTACTTGTCCAGGAGTCTCAGAATCTGGGAGTTTGAATCTAGGCTCTGAGACTTACAAACATGTGACTGTGATCAAATCAATTCATCTCCTCATCTTTGAAATGGAGATGATTGTATTCAAGCTACTTAACCTTACAGGGTTGTGGCGCCCAAAGTGCTCTGTTAATCTGAAAGCCCTTTCAACTCAGTAGTTCTCAAAGCTGCCCAAGCTATTCAAGATATTTTACTTTTATGCAAAATCATTTCATTGACAAATTCCTTATAACTTTCACTAATCATTTAATGGCTCTTTTGTGACTAGAGGCAAATCACTTCACCTCTTTCATTTTCTTCATCTGTAAAACAAGTTGGGGGTGGACTCAGTGACATCAAAGGTCCTTTCCAGCTCTAAATCTTTCATCTTATGATCATATATCCTTACCGGGCTATCAAAAGGACTTAAACAAAACCCCTCACAATTCAAAAAGAGTTTTATGAGGGCATATCACATTGTCTTTCCTTCTCCATGCAGTGCTATAGAGGAAAAAGTGCCCAGTCAACTTTATCGGTATGACAGCCAGTTTTTGCTTTACTCCATTTAGTGAAAAACCTTGGTGTGATTGATCCAGGTGGTTAAGACTCTGCCACCTGTACATTCCATTAGTTAAGTCAAAATACATTCAACTTAATGGGCCCACTAAGAAAACAGGGTTGTCATGGTTTACAAGAATCACATCTACTGATCCCCCTCTTTGCGTGTATTGTCCTTTTTAAAGAAGAACTTCCAAGATCAAAATTTGCTGTGGTCCACAGAGTTCTCCTTTTGGACGGAATCCTTTTCAGGGTCAGAGAACAAGGCAGTGAATTTTAAAGCTTTATCACTTAATGGTGACAACAGATCACAGAGGATTAAGTTTATATGGATAGTCTTCATTTTCATACAATGTCATTACTTTTATCATTGTGAAGATCGTTTTCACTGGATCTATAATCTTACCATGTGTTAGCTACCCCATGGGACAAATTCATTCCTATCCGGAACATACTATATAACACATGAAATGAAATCTTTGACCTCTTGTAAAATGTTGCCTAAATTACATGACAGAACCTCCTTTTAATAGGATACTATTTCCAGCAAGTATACTATGGTCACCCACCCACATGACACCAGCTTTCTGCGTGCTGTTTTGCCAAGGCTTTTAGATGCTAACTTAATAGCACAGCAAAAGAGGTTAGGGTCATCAAAGAAAGAACTTGGATTATAAATATTTTTATTCTTTTTCTTTTGAGATTAAAAAGCATTTATTTTTTCTCTCCCTTCCCTTGTCTCCCCAGTCCCATTTAAAAGAAGAAAAACCTTAAAACAAATAAGCGTGTAGTCAAGTGAAACATTCCCCTAATGACTATGTCCATAAGTTTATGTCTCCTTCTATATCATGAGCCTACAACTTTTCTGTCAGAAATCAGATAGCATGCGTCATTATTGGCTGTCCAGAATCTTGGTTTATTGCATTGTTCAGAATTCTTAAGTCTTTCCAACTCGTCTGTCTTTATAATTCTGTTGTTTCTGTTAAATTGTTCTCTTGGTCCTGCTCACTTCACTCTGCATCAGTTGATATAAGTCTTCTGAGGTAGAAATATGTGAATAAAGAGATCAACCAGCTCCTATTCAACAAATGGAGGAGTCCCTAATCAAGGAACATAATAGTGCAAGAAGATCAATATTCTTCCAGCTTTGTATGCAAAATGGCACAGGTGTCATGTGATCTTCAGAACTGCTAAACCTTCCAAAGCTTTTTATGTACTTGTTTTTAAATAATACAGAATGCTACCCTCCTACCAGATAGGTGTACTAAAGCAACTTGTATAGGATACATTCCTCACATCTAGAACCATGGATTTATGTGAAAAACTCTATTCAGATTTCTTTAGATCAGTCTCTCTTCTCAAACTGCTAAATAATTTTCAACCTGTGGCAGCATCAAACCTTGAGAAATCCATATCATAGCAGAGGAACCTTTTTCTGCACTTTTCTAGCCTTGCTTATGTATGTCATTATGTTTATAATCTTTGAAAAAGAGCCATAATATATAGTCAGTGTTGGAGGGGGCTAACAAAAGACAAACGCTCTATTATATCTTGTTGGTGGAGCAATGGATGAATCTGACCATTCTGGAAAGAGCCATGCTAATAAATGATTAAAAATCCTGTATCCTATAACTCAGAGATCTCATGGCCAGGCATATATGTCCCAAGAAGGTAAAAGACAGAAATAAAAGTCCTACATATACCAAAATGTTTATAGTGGCATATTTTATGGTAGCAAAAAAATGGAAAATTTATGCGTTAAATAAATACTTTTCTCTACAAGTTTTTGTGTATTAGAAGTTCAGAAGGTAGAATTTAGGATTAATTTGGGAAGGACTAAGGGAGCATCCCTATTGCAGTTATTTGTGGAAATATATTCCCTACAGAACTACTCAGACACTAAAGCATTGCTTTAGTGACATTTAAAAGGTGACATTTAAATTTTATTTGATTCTTTTAAAAAATTGTTCATGACCCCAGTAGACTTTTATAATCAAACAGCCTTTTATTATTATCATTTCAAGAGCAGTGGCTCTGTAGATTCAATAGACTTTAGGGTTTATAAACTATGCTCATTCTTGTACTTGATGCCTATAACTGTATCATGAGTGATATTGCATATCTAAGGATAAATGACTGGAAGATTTACATTTTGAAGATAATCTATTTTAAATATTCTCCTGTGGTTTTTTTTTCCTAAAAATAACATTAATATGCTGTGTTAAAGGGAAAGGATTCTCAAGGTGGAAATGACTTTATAAAACTGTTCACAGAATTATTGCAAAGCATAAAATAATGCCAGTTTCTTGCATAAACAGCCATCAGTAGCCTATGTACATACTACGCCGGGCCTCCCTTCAGGCTGGGAAGAAAGGAAAGATGCTAAGGGACGCACATACTATGTCAATCATAACAATCGAACTACAACTTGGACTCGGCCCATTATGCAGGTATGAAGATTCTGTCCAACTTATAGTGGCAGGCAGTAGAATTTGAAAATATGGCCCATTTTATTGTTTTTCAAAATTCATCCATTGTACTAAAAGGTCATGAAGAAAAGTTATATTTCACCAAATATGGTATGGATTTGAGTACTGCGTTTGCCAGCAGACACGTTTCTTTTTTGGTGCCCAAGATGAATATAATTGAGTATATTTTTAGAATGTCAAATAAATAAGATTTCCAAAATAATAATAGTCCATTATAATGTGTTACTAACATCGTTTTTCTGGGGCCATGATTCATTTTTATTCCCCTTGATAGTATTTCCCTGCCCCTTCTCCCCATTACTATTATGTTTAATTATCTCCTCTAAGGCTTAAATATGCCAAGCCTTTTATTGTCATTGCTGTTGATGTTGTTTGGGGGTTGCACAGCCTAATCACAGACAGAAGGAGATCCTCACATTTAGCTAACTTGTTTTTGCCTCTAAAATAGCTTGCCGAAGACGGTGCCTCTGGATCAGCTTCCAACAGTAACAACCATCTAAGTGAGCCCCAGATCCGCCGGCCTCGTAGCCTCAGTTCGCCCACAGTAACTTTATCTGCGCCGCTGGAGGTGAGAAGTCTGTCTCATCTAACCAAGGATCACTTCTATCCCGTGACTTCTCTCTCATTCTTTCTCTTGTCTCTTAACTCTCTCTGACTTCAGTTTGGCAGCCTCCTTCTCCCTTTCTCCGTAGTCTGCTGTTTCCCTTCATAGCAAAGGTGTTCTTCTGGCAGCTTTTCTACATGCTTCTCTGTTTTGCCTGGCAACATCCTTTGATTCCTTTCACTTAATTCCCATACTCATTTTGCTGGGCTCTTGGTGAGTTGTGAATTATTCCATCTTGGTTGGGACCTCTGCATCAGTACTGTGTTTCCTACTATCTCCTGTGGACTCTCACCTAATTTCATTTTTCCAACCTTCCAAAGGCTTCTGTTTGAGCTTTACAAATGTAGCTGTTGCTTTCACCATTAGGAAAAATTGGGATTTTCATTGCATCTGCCTTGGTGTTTTTCAAGCAAAAATTCTGGCATAGTTATTGGTTGTTCATGTAGTCTACCAATCATGGCTGGGCATTCAGCTTGTGCTATCATCTGTGTTGTTTATAACGTTGTTTCTTAAGTATCATGATGGTTGTAAGAAAATAAATGAGTGAAAAACCAATACTTACAAGGCATTGAGTGGTTATACAATATTGGGGGAGTAATTGTGTATCACTTCAGTTCAAAGGATTCTTGATGCCTCATGCTTAAAATGTATGCAGACAGTGAAAAAACACAACATGTAATAGAACAAGCTTCCTTGAAACTAGAACTTAATTCTTAAAGTTCATGTCTATTATGTTGCCCAAAAGCCACAAGACAATGTTTTCCTTCAGTAAACTAGTTTTACATTTTGTCATTGTAAAGATTATAAGCACCTTCCCCGTTAGATTGTGAGCTCTTAAGGGCAGGAACCAACATTCTTTGTGGTCTGTGAAATCCTCTCTGAGCTTAGCACAAAACGCTACATTTCATTTGTGCTAAATAGCTAATTGGTGAGTTTATGTGTGGAAGCATTCATTGATAGCCACTGCTAAACAAACATAAAAATTTAAATGTTGAGGTTGAAAAAAGTGAGTTAAGGCAAATGTATAGATAGGAATAAATATTATTATTAAAAGTAGATGCCTGCTTTTTATTCTTCTCCAGTGAGAAGTTTTCCATAAGCCTACTTGGGCTTATCTAAAATGGCAGTGGAAGAGTTCTAATAGGTATTATTATTCCATAGGGTGCCAAAGATTCACCTATACGTCGAGCTGTGAAGGACACTCTTTCCAATCCGCAATCCCCACAGCCATCACCTTACAACTCTCCAAAACCACAGCACAAAGTTACACAGAGCTTCCTGCCACCTGGCTGGGAGATGCGGATAGCTCCCAATGGCCGTCCATTCTTCATTGATCATAATACAAAGACTACCACATGGGTAAGGTGAATTTGGACTTTTTTGCTTTTACTTTACTTGGTTTTATTTATCTACATTTTATCTAAATTATATCAATCAGTCAGATAAAGATTTTTTTTTTAAGGTCTTTGGTTTTTTTTCCTTATTCTCATAGTCTTCATATTTAAAATAAATAAGTTGATTTTAGTGACCCTGGGTGATTCTCTGACTTTTGATTTGGGCTATATTTAGACCTGATATCAAAAGACATCTTAAAAATCACAGTGGGTCTAAGATTCTGTGCCCAAAAATTGAGTTAGTGTATCATCTTTGAAACTGGCATTTTTTGCACTGAATCTGACTTTCAGATTTAGATTGGATGGTAAATTTTGTCATTTCTCATTTCAAAATAAAACTTGCTGTTCCATTCCATTTTACAAAAAGGATTTGTATGTTTAAAAAGGCATATATGGTATTCAATCATTTTTAGTCATGTCTGACTCTTTATGACCCTGCTTGATATTTTGTTGACAAAGATACTGGAGTGGTTTGCCATTTCCTACTCTCATTCATTTTATAGATGAGGAACTGAGTCAAAAAGGGTTAAGTGACTTGCCCAGAGTCACACAGTAGTAAGCTGTCTAAAGCTGGATTTGAATTGAGGTCCTCCAATTTCTGCTAGGTTTTGAAATTACAGTAGGGCCAGCACTCCATCTACTATTCCCAACTGCAACCTAGCTGCCCTTAAAAAGGGGATAGATAGATAGATAGATAGATAGATAGATAGATAGATAGATAGACAGACAGACAGACAGACAGACAGACAGACAAATAGAAAGTTAGAAAATGTGTCCTTTAAAAACAACTCCGTATTTAAAACACTACTTGTAAAATCTAATTTTAGTCACTTAGATTCTGCCTCAGTTGTCCTTGTCTACAAAATGGCATTGCTAGACTGCATCATCTTTTTTTTTCTATTATTTAAAGCTCAAAAATTGATCAGATAATTGAGGTTTAAATTAGGTCTTAAACCATTCTTGAGAAGTTGACTTAATTTTTAACAAATGGTGTAATTCTGTGTGTGTATGTGTGTGTGTGTGTGTGTGTTCACTCAGTTCCCTGGGTAGCCTCCTCCTTATGAATATTTTTATTCATTTGTGTGTCTAGCTGTGTTAGAAAAAGCAACTTGTAAAATACAATTAAGAATATTGATCTAAAATAAATTAGAGGAATTGTAAATACATGTATACACCCTTATGTGTGCATGTAAAATACTTTGAAATCTCTTTTAATTGACTTTTCAGATAAAGCATTTATTTTTATCAATATTACAGATTTATGTAGTACCCTTTTCTTCCTGAACCTAAAATCTAAAGCAAAGTGAAAATAAACTTTCCACCGCTGTCTTAAAAAAAAAACAAACAATTCATTATGTGGACAATTCCTTTCACAGTTATAAATAATTTGAACTTTGTTATGTTAACATAACATATGCAGTTTTCTTTTCAGGTCGCTCAGTTCCATTTCCTGTTGAACTACTATAATTTCAAAACCTAGCTAGAAATTGGAGCTCTCGAAATAGGGGAGAATGCATAAAAAGGGACGGATTAGGATAAGGAGCCACTGTGGCCTGCCAACATAAGCTATGATTTTAGTCATTTGAGCTGGCTTAGTGATCAAATCCTCCAACTTTTCACAGCCTTTCACATCACTAGCTCGGTGTAATTGCTGCTGTGTGGGTTTAATTTTAAGTAGCATGAGCTTTGTTTGTTACATATATTAATGCTGACTGAAGCAGTTTTAGCTTCCATTTCTAGTTTTCTGTCCAGATCGAAATATTTGCTAATTTACACATTTTAAAATGGCTTTTTTTTTGTTTGGTGGTTTGTTTTTTTTTTTGAGAAAGTTGATTTTGTGGTATTGTTTGGGCATTTTCTAGTTAACAGCTAGCAATTCCACAAGCCTCTACCCCTGTCAGTTAGAATCAGAAGTGTTCCCTGACACAGCTACATTATATCTTTGAGACAAAAACCTATACACAGACCCTCACTGTGGATGGACAGGCCTGCCTTGTATGTTTATTTTAACAGGAGTGGTGGGGGTAGGGGTGCCTGTTGGGAAGATCATTTTCAGGCTCTGGTCTTTTTACCATATTGGTTTTTTTAGTTCTAAAAAGAAAAGGCAGAGCCATTCTTATATTTTGACCTTTTCATAGTAAAAAGGGAGAACTAATATAACTGGTTAAAAATATTGGGGATGGGGAGAATCTCCCTTCCTTCCACATCATCATGGCCACCGAACTTCCTAAAGATTCAACAGTAATCTGCCAGCAACAACAAAAATGAAGCCAAAACTTTACCAGACAAATTAACTTTCTGTTAGAATACACAAAACAAATACATTCTGCCAATCACCATAGAAGAGGTATAAGATCTTTGGTATGGTATGAAGGATTAAGCATCAAAGAAGTGTTGCCTTGCTCTGCAGAATGTACTTATTACTTTATCTGTTCATTAACCTGTGGCTAATGGAGCCCAGATTGAGAGTTCGAGGCCTCTGTGGGCCAGTGATCTCAAAGTATATAGAGAGCTGAACTGGCAACCCAAAGAGATCTCTCATAAAAGCATGCCAACATGCACAAAGGTATAAGATAAAAGAGATTGTAGCTTCTGCATTCCAGTCCAGTCATAATCATTGGGTTGCCTGTTTGTATTATTTCACTGGGTACACAGCTGGTGTCCTATTTTCTGAGTATGAAGGACTCCTGTCTTTATTACATTAAATAAATAGTTCCAAGCTCATTTATTCTTAAGGACTTTATCTAAAGCACTTGCCTTTAGGACAAGGGACATCAGAGAGATCATTTAGTGGCAAAGGTCACACAATTAGAGGGTTTGTAGCCCAGCTCCGCTGTTGAGTATCTGTGGCATATCACTTCACCTCGAGGCCTCAGTTTCCATTTAGAAAATGAGAAAGTTGGACTACATGATGTTTGAGCTTCCCTCTGGTACTAAATCTCTTTTAGTTCAACCCTTTCATTATACAAATTAGAAAACTGAGGCTCAGGAAATCGAATTGGCTTGCCCTTAGTTCACACAAATGTGAGAAGTAGAGCTAAAATTAAAATTCCAGTTCTCTGACTCCAAATACAGTGCTCTTTTTCCTTCAGGATTTTATTCTGCCTGAATCTAAATCAATGAGATCTGGCATATTGAAGACCTAGTCGAGGCATTCTTTTAAACATGGAAGGAATATTTAAGAAGTATGGAACTTTTTTATATGTGATTATATATTTACAACTAAGAGACCTCTGAGGCCATTGAATTTAACCCTCTGTTTCACTGATATCACACGGCAGGCACTGGAGGCTTCAGACTTCAGTCTCTAACTGGTTCACTCTTTATCTGATCAGACAGGCAGATAGCTTCGCAGGGGTTAATAATCATCTTTAGTCCAGCCTGCTCAAAGAGTTGTGGGAGAACCAGCTCCTACAGCATTCCTTAATCACCCTTCTCTCAGGAGCCAGCGAAAAGCGGGGGGTGGGGGGGGTGACCAACTACCTCTACATCTTGATGGGGTCAATCAAGACAGGTACAGCTTGTGCACTCCCCTATATTCCCTGAAACCTCAATGGGGGCTGGTTGAGGCACACACAGATTCCCCTATGGGTTCTCTGTGGTTTTTCCCCATAGACTTCTCATGGTCTTTTTCCCCCATCTCACTGACCAGTGCCTACTTGTTTTTATAGGGCAATCAGATAAAGAAGGCTTATTGCCAACATTAAGCTCACAAGTTAACTTAAGTAATATCATCTTTCTGTGAAAGCATAGTAAGTATCAATTATGTCACTCCCATATCTCATGGTGCAGCCTCAGTAGGACTGTCTGTCACTATGATTCTAAGAATTTCTATCTAGGATCTTTGAGACTATTCTGGGAGTTATCTAACACCTGGAAACTAGAAATTCCCATGGCCATGGATCCTGAGAAACTAGCTCTAACAAGGATAGCAGAATCCTCCCTACGTTTACCCTCTGATTTTACAGATAAAGTCATTTTACAGAGAAGTTAAATATCATAACAGGGGTCACACAGGTAGCAAAATCAGAGATGGGATTTGAACCCATCAGAGGGTTCACAGGGGCAGCTAGGTGGGGCTGCGGTGCACAGAGTGCCAGGCCTGGAGTCAGAAAAGCTTATCTTCATGAGTACAAATTCAGCCTCAGATACTTCCTAGCTGTGTGACCCTGGGCAAGTCACTTAACCCTGTTTGCTTCAGTTCCTCATCTGTAAAATGATCTGAAGAAGGAAATGTCAAACCATTCCAGTATCTTTGCCAATAAAACCCCAAATGGAGTCACAAAGAGTCGGACATGACCAAAACAATCAAACAAACAAACAAAAATATCACTGCAGAGTTAATTTTTCTTTCAGTTAGTCATGGTTGCCATATCTTATAACTTTTGTAATTATGTCATTATTAAAAGGAAAGTATTTATGGGTATAAGTGTGTGCATGTGGACTACTTTAGAGCATTTATAACTAGATGGGGAAACAGTAGAGAAAAGAATAGTGAGTGAATAATTTTTACAGTGATGGGTGAAGAAGAAACTCTTCACTCCTTTTATTTTTAAAATTAATTTATTTTTAGTTCTCAACATTAACTTCCATAAGATTTTGAGTTCTAAATTTTCTCTCCCCGCCAGGACAGTATGCAATCTGATATAAGCTCTACATGTACATTCATATTAAAGATATTTTCACATTAGTCATGTTGCAAAGAAGAATTAGAACTGATGGGAGGGACCACAAGAAAGAAGAAATAAAACAAAATATAACAACAAAAAAGGAGAGCAAATAGTCTGCTTTGATCCGCATTCAAACTCCATAGTTCTTTCTCTGGATGTGGATAGCATTTTCCATCATAAGTCTTTTGAAGTTATCTTAGATCCTTCCATTGCTATCACTTCTTTTAATATGATGGTTTTAAAAGTGTACCAAGTCAATAAAAACCTTCCTTAATGCTGTAGCATGTGTTTGGTATCTCTCTGGTTCCTTTCTTGTGTAATATTAGGAATCTGTATTTTTTATGATATACACTTACTAGACTATGAACTACTTGAGGGAAGGTGTTGTTTCTTACCTAAATCTTGTGTCTACCCAGTCTCTAGCACATTTCTCTACACACATCATGAACTTAATAAGTTTTTATTGAATTCATTATTCCATGGTGTTTCCATAAAAGATGAAAGATGCAGATGCAAATATTATTGATAACATAGTTGGTTTATGGGCCTACTTCTCAACATTGCTTTGTAGCTTCTTGAGAATAGTCTGAAAGTTATTTTTTAAAATTTCATCTTTTATTTCTTCAGATTTCATTTACTTATAGTAACCACTTCTTTTTTATTTTGAAAGAATATGATTAGCTGTATTTCTAGAACTTGAGTGGCATTTCTTTCTTTCCAGTACCTACTGGTTCCATCATACTTCATGAATAGTTAATGTATATTGCTGTTAAATACATAATATAGCTAGGTGATTTATTTAGTGGGGATCACTCGAGGTCTAGAACATTAACATTAACATTCTTACTATAAATTAAACCAGAGGAAAGGTGGTTGAGAGGGAGTTAACAGTTTTCACAGAATTGATTTCACTATGAACCCAAAGGCTATAAGAAATGTCATTTAATGGAACATTTGACCATCTTGCCTTGCAGTGTTCATGAGAGCATAATTAAAAAGACCACCGTGAAGATAATTATAGACTATGTGACAACAGAGAGTAAAGAATTAGAGAAAGTCTACAAAGAATTTGATAAGATCCTCCAAAGTCAGTCAGCATATGCTTTGAAACTCAGTATCTTTAATACAAAGATGAGCATAAAGGAAAACAGTGAAAAATATGTTGCCAAGTATGATTCAGGATTATGAAAGGAAAGAAGTCAAAAGTGTATAGACTATTTAGAAGCCCTGATTATTCCAATACTCTTCAAGAAGACAATGGGATCCATCTAGATATAGAGAAAATCAAACAATATCACAAAAATGAAACTAACAGTATTCTAACAGGATTTAAATAGCTGAATCATCCATTTATGTGCACCCAGATTAGATTAGAACTGTGTTCCAAATTAACACCAATTCAAAATAAATGATGAGGATGACAAGATATGACATGAAATGACAAAAGCTCCAGCCTGAACATTCTAGACATTTTCCCTCAAATGGAAAATGAATAAAACAAATCAACATGAACCATCACCATTTCCTGCAGAAGGTTAACTGTTGGAAAGTATCACGGGGCAGAAAGAGCCCTCAAATTCAATTCAATAAATGTTCTGAGTGTTTATTATACTAGGCCCTGGGGATCACGATGATGATGACAATAGCTAACATTTATAGCTAGCACTTACAGTGTGTCAGGTGCTGTGCAGAGTGCCTCACACTTATTATCTCATTTGTTCCTCACAACAACTTAGAGAGGTCGGTATTATTATTTTCTCCATTTTACAGATGAGGAAACTGAGGCAAGTAGAGGTTAAGTGATTTGCCCAGGGTCACATGGCTGGGAAGTGTCTAAGGCCAAATTTGAACACTGGTCATCCTGCCCCAGGCCCAATGCTATATCCACCGTGCTACCTAGGAAACATCAACAACAACTTAATTAATTGATTAAAACAGTAGCAAAGCAGTCACCCATCTGAAGTAGTTCGCATTCTAAGGAATACAACTGTGTATACACATAAGTAAACACACTGGTAATTTTAGAAGGAAGACCACAGTTGGGGGATCACAAAAGACTTTACTTAAAAACGCCCGCACCAGCAAACGTTTGCTCTCCTTTGCCAGCCAGAGAGACACGGCACCCCAAGTACAAACTAGCTGAGAATAAAAACTTGTTGTAAAACCTTGAGAAAGGTGATGTATAAGTTGGTGAGTAGACTCATGTCCTAAAACATCCAAGAGGAAGAAAGGATACGTTATACTTACTGTGATGCTAAGTTAAACCAGATCATCACAAGACCATTTATAGATGAAACTGGATAGCAAACAGTCAGTGAACCAAAATTGGAACCAATTTGTCATTACCACTATAACGATCTGTTGTCAGTTATTAACAGTAGAATCACACCTTTCTTCTCCTGAGATACTAGGTGAAGAAATGGAAATTGCAGTAAAGAAGGAAGCAGATGGTAAGAAGAGCTAGACTAGGCCAAACATATACAAAACATTCTTGCTAAAGGTGAATTAATTTTGAAATTGATTCATTCTCAAGGTATCTGCATGAAGAGATGATGCTGACCAATTAGAAAAACAATTAGGAAAACAAAAAGAAATGCTATCATTCCCCTCCAGGAAGTGATTGAAAGAAGCTATCAGCAACTATTGATACCAAACCTATTTTCTCTTCTCTACAAAATCTTTTTGAGAATGACCTGAACACATCTAGACACACATGTCCTTGACAAAATTTAAGGACAAGCAAGCTTTTATAAATGCATTTCTTTAGCAGGTTGCATTTTCATGTCGTTGTGGTTTGTCCTTTGTTCTCAAAGAGGACCATGACATCATGGAAGGGAAGTCATGACTTGCAAGTGAATTGGATTTAAGTGAAGTAGGGCTGTGCAAAGTCACCAGCCTCACTTTTTCCCCCAGAGCCATCAGGGTCCAGTGGCCAGATACAGATCAGGACAACTAGAGACTTAAAACAGAAAGATGGATAATTGTCAAAAGTGCTTTCCACTATCTTGGTGAATGTCCGGTATAGAACCCAAAGGGAAAAGGTAGTGCTTTTAAGTTGGAAGCCCTGCACATCCTCCTCTTTACAGGAAATACTGTAGTGATTGCATCACCCCTAGAGTATCAGAGATGCTTCTCAATGGACCTCCTTCAAGGATCCCAAGCATCCTCTAAGACTGCGCTCAGTCCTCTTCCATGGTACAGTCTTTGTTAGTGTCCTCTTTTTTTATGAAATTATCTCATATGTAGGTATCTGTCTACATGTTGTTCCTCTGCTCTGCCCCTAATAAATCATCTGCTTTTTGGAAGGGATTGGTTTGTTGTTGTTTTTCTATATATCCCAAGGACGTAGCACAATGTCATGCCCACTTTTATTTTGTAGTGTAGATCTTTGACTCTTTTAACGGGACCAACTCTCAATATAAAGAGTACCTCATGTCCAGAGGTGAAATGCAGTTGGAATGTAGAAGCCATTGTCTCTCTGTCTGTTTTTCTCTCTGTCTGACTCTCCAGCTGCCTCTGTTTACAAATGTGTGACAAATAAGTAGATGTAGATGTACACATGTGTAAATGTGTACTTCTATACACATATGTGCATACATATCTGTCTGTCCCTCCATCAATATATGCAAATGTTTGGTACGTATATGAATGTATACATGTACATTGTATAAATATACATTTGTATGTGTATGTATCTCTATGTAGATGTATGTGTATATACATCTACACATATACCTATTACACACACATATGGCAAAGTATATATCTGGAGAGTATCTGGACCCAGAACTGAATGGGAGAAATAAAGCAGACCGGATTTCCTTTGGCAAATTCCACAGTGTTTTAAACCATTCCAAGCTGTTCCATAAAAGCAACCCCCCAAAAGATCTTTGAACAATGATCTTTTTCAGTGGATCCCATGTGAGTATGAATTCTAACACTGAAGTATCAAAACTGAAGATCTCCCAGGAGCAGTGGAGAGACATGATCACCATGAATAGGTTGAAGGATAGTGCCAAACATATAAATATATGATTAGAAAATGTATGATTAGGTGGAGATATATAATTTGTAGTGTTGGCTCAAACCTAATCTCCTATGATTTGAAAACGTTGCTCATTGTCTGTGGTTTTTTTCTTAGTTGTAGTCTTTTCAGACTCCTCTGAAAAAATCTAAGATATTTTTGAGCCCATTTTCTAAAAGTAGCAAAAATTAAGGTTTAATCTGCAGAACTTGGTCAATCTTCTGTTTAGTATTTCTTTTTTAGTATTTAGGTTTGTTTGTTTTTTTAGTATTTCTTATTTTGAAAAAGTGATGCAGCAATGAGAAAACAGTTCTCGGGACAATCTAGGAACCCAGATTTTTGGAAGGTACTTTTTAGGAAGCAGTAACGTATAAATAAATAAAAACACAGTTCTTTATAACACTTTAGAATAGAAAGAATGAATAAAAGATATTGAGCAGAGGAACAAGGTGCCAAGCATGGTGCCAAGTGCTGAGGATTCATGTACAAAAGTCAGAAAAATTCTATTGTTAAGTAGTTCACATCATAATAGAAAGAGAGAGGTCAGATGAAAAGGCGCAGTGGTCCTTCAGGGGCAGCAACAAGAGAAATGGCTATGCTGACTTTATATGCACAGTGGGCATTTTTTATTGTTGTGTCTCGGTGGGTGGGTGAAGGAGCAGAGAAAGGGATAGAATTTGTAACTGAAATTTTTAAAAATTTTAAAAATGTAAAAAAAATGCTCAATATAAACTAATGTTTGCATGTTGATGATGAATAGTTTGTTAGCATTGGGAAAAAATTATTTAAAAAAGAGATGATAATGTATGTCCTTTAAAGTCATTTCCATTAATAAAACAAAAACCATATCTCTTCCAGATATTGAAACATTTGACTAATCGAAAGAATTTGTTAAGAATTTTGTATTGTAATTGTGACTACTGAGGAAGCAGAATCTACACTTGCTGAGGGAGATTTCAGGCCACACCTCCATAATGGTTTTGGAATCATCAGCCAATAAATCTTGACGCTACTATGACTTAGAGATCTCAATCAAGTGCAAGCATTTAGAAGAACCTCTTTAATGCCAGGCGTTAGAGGCTAGGGATACAAGTACAATGAATGAAGCAATCCCCAATCATGGGGAGTTTCCAACAGGGAAACAAGTATTTATGTGTGTATATGCATACATACATACACACACACACCCACCCATACCCATATATATATGTATAGAGAGAGAGATGCATGTATTATACATATGCACATAAAGAATAAACATAAAGTGAATTAAATATAAGATATAGTGGAAGGTACTAGAAATTGGAGGGTGGAAGAATGAGGAAGAGTTTCACATAGAAGGTGGTACTTTAGCTGCGTTTTGAAGGAAGCAAATTCTGTAAGGTAGAAGTAAGGAATGAGTACATTCCAGTCATGGAGAATGGCTAATGGAGAGACATGGAGATGGAGGTCATCTTGTTGTGTGTGAGGAATAGAGCATGGGCCAGTTTGGCAAGACTGAAGAGAGTGGGAGAGGAAGTAACATAGAGTAAGTCTGAAAAAAAGGTGAAGACAAGATTTTTTTGAAGGGCTTTCAAAACTGAGCTATGGAGTTATATTTGATCCTAGAGGCAATGGGAAGCTACTTTGAGCTTTTCCACATTTTGACTTGACTTCCTAATAGGGAGGGAAATGAAGTCCATAGAAGTTCTTTTTCCCTAAGTAAGAGAATTCCCTGTTAGCCCAGATTCTAAAGTAGGAAGGAAACTCCCAGAACTTTTTGCCCAACATGAATCTAACCAGAAATTCCCTCTGTAATATTCCCAGAAAATGGTTATCTGCTGAAAGGAAGAACCAATTACTTCACAAGGCAGCACAATGTACCTCTGAACAATTTTAATTGTCAGGAATTTTTCACTTACCTTATCACTCATTGCATTTTCCACCCATTCTTCCCTAGTTCTGTCCCATGGAACCAAGAAGGTTGATACTTCTATATGGTAGCACTTCATTGCAGCGTAGTGAAAAGAACACTGTTTGTAGGGTCAGAATTTAGGGATTCACATCTCACCTCTGGTACTTCATTGAATGCGTGACCTTGGGCAAGTGACTTGCCCTCCTTATACCTCAGTTTCCTCACCTGAAAAATGACAGGGCTGAATGGCCTCTGTGATCCCTGCTAACTGAATTATCTATACATACTTAAAGCTAGCTTTTAAAGGCAGGTAGGTGTCACAGTGTATAAGAGTACCACTATCTTCCAGAGTTCCAATCTGACCTCAGGTACTTACTACCTGTGTGACCCTGGACAAGTCACTTAACCCTGTTTGCCTCAGTTTCCTCATCTGTAAAAAGAGCTGGAGAAGCAAATAGCAAACCATTCCAGTATCTTTGCCAAGAAGACCCCAAATGGCATCACAAAGAGTCAGACACAACTGAACAATAAGTCTTAGAGGGCAAAGGGGTTTCCCTTGAGTTAAAGAAGAAACTAAATAACCTGATCTGAGCTACTGTTAAGGAGATTCCTGTTTAGTTGTGGGTTCTACTAGACAGAGCATCAGGATCCAGCCATTCTTAAATTCCATGATTATGTGAAGTCCTCCTCCACCTGCTCACCTAGACTAAGCAGGAATAGATGGTTGGAATAAGTCTAATAAGAGATGCTCAGTTTTTAAGGACTGCTAGGTATCAGGCACTGTGATAAATATACACACACACACACACATATCTATATCTATATGTAAAATACAGACAAAAGTGAAACCATAACTTTCATTTTGATTGAAGAGACAGATGCACATAGATAATAAACGTATACAAAATGAATAGGAGGTAGTTTGAGAAGTGAATACATAGCCCGAGGGATGGGGAGGGTGGAGTCAGGAAAGGTTTTCTTTGGCACTTGAGCTGAGTTTTTGAAGAAAATCAAGGGTCCTGAGGCATCAATGAGAATGAAGCACATTCTAGTCATGTATGGTGGAAGATAAAGAAGATGGAGAATTTTGTGTGTGGAACAGGGGGGACCCAAAGGCAAGGAGGAGGAGGAAGACGGATTCTCCCATTCCCTATACAGAGATGATGCAGCACTGATACAAAATATACCTTCATTGCTCTGGACTAAGATTCCCAAATAAAGACAGCCAGTGACCATGTCCAAATAATTCTTTGCTCTATTTTACATTCTTTCACACTCTCATTCCAGGAAGATCCACGACTGAAATTTCCTGTCCATTTACGATCAAAGGCATCACTGAATCCAAATGATTTGGGTCCTCTTCCTGTGAGTATTGGTTTTTACTATCTCTAATTATCTATTTCATGTTCTTTTAAACACATGCATCATTCCCACTCTTCCCCCACCCTACTCCTTTCCAGTGCTATTTATTTTTTGATCATCATTCTTGACAGAATTCAGTGTTTAGCTGTGATCTGTCTATAGAAGTCATGCGATTTGATTAGAATTATAGTACATGTACCCCAGTGTAGCTGAAAAGACATTCCAGAATTAGCCAACCACTTGTGAAAGATAGGCTTCCCTGGGACTCTGTAAGCAGACTGTACAAAGACAGTCTCCTGTGCAGCGGAGAGCTTCCTTTGTTTTGTTCCTCTAGCAACAGTATCCTTCCACCTACAGCCTTGGTTAAATCATTGTAACAAACCTATGGAAAACAGTTGGGGAAAGGATGCATATAAGAAATAATTAAGGAATGTTTCTTGAATTATGTAATTATGTAATATAATTATGCAAATTAGCCTGCTGATATTTAAAGGGTTTTTAACCTTTGTTGCATGTTTATAGATTTAGTTTATTATTTTGTTCTCTTGGAGCCTGAGCCTATATGCTACTCTAATTAGATCTGGAATGACACCTTCAGCATGCCGCCCTCCATCTCCCCATAACTGAAGAAAGCCTTCCCTTCCTGAGAGACAAGTATTTCTAAAACCTGTGTTTTTGTAACCAATAGATGCTGCTATGTTGCTTCCCCAGCTAAATGAACATTTAGAAACCTTTTCTGGGAGCTGGAACTCTTATTTCATTGGCCAAGCGTAAGGCCAGAAAGGTTATTGGGCCTAAGCTAGAATTCTCTAAATGCTAAGAGTTCATTTGACAAGTTAACCCAAACCCAATTTTTCTGTAATATTTTGCTAATTCCCTTTTCAGTAGCCTTCTTTTTTTTAAAGGACTAGCATAGATCCCTGTTTTTACAAGTTTGCTTGATCTCAAGTTCATTGCATTAAGCCTGGTGAGCAAATGGTATTTTCTTTTAGAAATACCCATTATCTAATTGAATTCTTTTGTATATTATTGATTCTTGTGCAAAATATCACTTTACCAGACCAAGAGAATAAGAATATGTTGGAACTGAGAATAGATGCTGCTAGAGAGGTGGGATTGTTTTTGGTTTTGTTATTTTAGGAGATTCAGGCTTGGAGGGACCGCCAACTAATATTTATTTTGTCTTTTCTTTTGGACTAGCCTGGTTGGGAAGAAAGGATACACTTGGATGGCCGAACTTTTTATATAGATCATAGTAAGTAATCTCTATTGATAAAATGTTTCGATTGTAGACCAAAGGGAGGTAAGTTAAATGTTATAGCAAAAGCTTTATAACTTTACTCTTCATTTAGGAAGCCAGGTGTTGATATGTGGAGAAAATGATACCAGAGATTTAGTGCCCTCCTACGGTATCGTATATTCACCAAAAGTTTGTGGTTAATTGGCTCATCAGCTTTGTTCCCACTTGGATCTTGTGACGCATTAACAATTTTATCATTTATTGATTTATTTTGAATTTTGTTGTTGATGACCCCATGGCTTATGTGCATTTAATAAATTAAAATACATCATACTAATAGAAAATAAGACTAGAAATTATTTTGTCACAAGTCTCTATGTAAGCAGTGAGAGAAAACGAACATAGTTAAATTTAAATGAAATCACTGCCTTTAAGCACTCTTGTGACATTGCCATTTCTGGCCTTATTTTCTATTTGTAGCATGTTTTTCCCTTGCACCCACTATTAAGCTATATCTAGTTCCCTTACTGGAGTCCTAGTGTAAATAATGTTTCATGTAGACTTTTGTTATGGCATCTTAGGTCACTCATGTGGTTTTTCTTCTGAATTTAAAATTAAACTAATAAAAAGTGCTCTTAGCCCAAGGCTCGTGTGTGTGTGTGTGTGTGTGTGTGTGTGTGTAAAATCTCTTTTTATGAGTTAATCTTTACAAGTTCCTTAATGCCAGTGAAGGAAAAAATTGACAAAGGAGAAATTGAATTAAATACAAAATTTAAAGTCTACTGGCAAGTAGATAATTTTTGGTTTCCATTTTTAAGCACACGTTCTAACCTGAAAAAAACGATGTCAAATATAATTTTAGTGTAAAATCAAATAGAAGATTTTTTATGTAATTAAGAGGCTCCCTTTTTTTTCTTTTCCCAGTTGAGATGAAATTTCGCCACTTATAGTACCAAGAAATTTATTGGTCTATGGATGTGCCAAAAATGCCTTTATTTAGTATCTGAATTAAACCAACAGAGACCAAGAATTTTATAATTCTGAAAACTGAAGGGGCTACCCTTTAATTAAATTATAACTTTTTATTTTTGGCAAGACATAAATCAAGACAACTAGATATGACCCAAGATGCAGGGGGAGTTTAAGCTAAGGTCTTTCCCAGTCCCACTTTGTCTGAGGCAACGTCCATTCAGCGATTTGAGGCTAGGTAAGAAATGAGGCAAAAGATGGTCTAGTTTGCCTACTGAAAGAAAGTAAAATTTCAGTCTGGGAGGAAACTCTCAGTGAGGAAAGTCCCTCTACCAATACAGCTGTACTACAAATTACAGTCTTTCTAGCAGTCGTTCATCTGAATTCTGCTAATAATGCAGTTTGTGTTCAAATGGAGGTCACACTGAAATTTACTACCTATAAAAAGAAATTTTGTAAAATTAATGGACTGTATAAATAAATTAGAAGGGACAATGTTTAAAACTACTTTAAAAAATTGGGAACACCTTGAGTGTTTTAGTAACATCTCATTTATAAATTTATCATTCTTTAAATGATACAAACTTATCCCTATAAGGACTCTGCTTGGCAGCATTTTTTTAACCTGTTTTTAGTCACTATATATATATACTGTTTTTATTCAACATTCCTTAAGGTACATATTGTGTACAATGTATTCTGCTAGGCACTGTACTTGAAAGTAACAAAAGCACAGTAAATAATACAGTAATGAAGTAGAGTAAAACTATACTTTTTTAAAATTCCATAATTTAATCTATCATGAGTTTAGATTGACTTTTATGCCAAATTAACATAAATTAACAGTTTCACCGTATATACAGGAGTTGGCCATTGTCTGTGGTCCTGTGCTGGACTATGATGCCACATATCTGCTTTCCAAAATAGTCTGCTTGCCCCTTTAAGTAGCAAATGCATCGATTTTTATTGCCTAATAGGTGAATATTATTTTCTTTGTTTTTAAGAATTGTATTGCTCTCTAAATAGCCTTCCTATCTTTATCAGTCCCACTCTTCAGGAATATTTTCAGAACGATGGGAAGCCCCTAGAGGGCAGAGACCAAGTCTAAGTACTTTGTTCTGTGCACAGCCACACTCACCTAAACACAAAATGTATTTTGATGTTGGTTAGGAATCAGTAATTTGTATCTTAATTTACTTCCATTTAATGTCTATTTATCTTCTAGTTTTCCTGAGAAAAATGACTTAAAAACTTGGAATGACTGCCCATTTATGACTATCCATTTTATATACATTTCTTAGGATTTAACTCATAATGATTCTATTACTTGTGGCAAGTTTCTTCTCAAAGATGACTTTTGTGTAGCAATTGAGTATTTATCTGCAAATAATAATTCATATAGATGAGGGCAGAAAGATAACTGAAGTAGTGACAGAGTCAGGATTCAGATTCCCCAGGATTCATACTCAGATCTTCTTGACTTTAAATCCAGTGATCTTTCCACGGTATTACAACAAAGGAAAATTAATTAATCCTCTTTTAGGACCTGCTACCAAATCTTTTGTAAGTCTGGTTGACAAATAGGAAAATAAGCCCCCTTAATATTCCTCTACTTTTTCTTTCTTTCATTGACAGAATTAATGAGCAAGTCTGATAATCCGAGTACCAGAAGCAAGTTGAGAAGCAAAAGTTCTAGATTAATACTAAAACTGGGGGACTAGTTTCAAATGACTAAGGGCTAGCAAAATATTTTAATCAAAATACTTTAATTGAAATTTAATTAATATGATTAAAATATTTCAAAATAAAATGAATGTTGTTATAGCCTCATAAAAACTTGTTCTAAAAGCCTAAATTTAAAAAAAAAAGTTTTCTTCATCAGAAGTATCATTCCATTTGGGCTAATCCAGATCCAAATGGACAACACTTTCCTTTCATGTATATTCTATTTGTCTTTTTAGTTTCATATACTATCTTATTTTTTATACTGGCTACCATTACTTTGTAAAGACCTCTCATTCCATAAAACAAGAACCAGAGATTCCCTTCAGGAAATGCCATAACATTGCAGAAATGTCATCGCCTGTGTGAAAGCAAATCAAAACAATCATAAATTATCAAAGATTTTATCAAATTTTTGTTGACCCTTAAACTAGCCATTAATTAAAAAACAATAGGCCCTTTGTAAAATACATGCTTATTCTAAGACTCATTGAAATCCTTATTCACCAAATAATATTTTCATGCTGCCTATAGGATACCCAGGAAATAAAGTCAATCAAATCAGTCTTTTCCCAATTCAACCTACATATCTATCAAGCAATAAGCATTTATTAATCACCTACTATTTACCCATCACTGTGGATAAAGAGTTGAAAGTGAAACAGTCCTTCTCATAAAGAAGTTTACATTGGTAATAAACACACACACACACACACACACACAGAGTTGTATATACATATATGTTATAAATGTATATACAAAAGAGATACAAGGCCATTTTTCAGAAGGAATGCACAAGTAAGTGGCCATGAAAGGCCTAATATAGAAGCTGCCATTTAAGCTTCTGATGGAAACTAGGAACTGTGAGAGGTAGATGTGGGAAGGCTATGCATGTGTTCCTGGCATGGAGAACAAGGCATGTGAACAGGAGTTTAAGTATTGTATAGGAGAAACTGCAAAGATAGTAATTCTGGCTGGATTTTAATATATGTGAAGGGGAATCATATATTATAAGACTGAAAAAATAAGTTGGGGTCAGACTGTGAAGAGCTCTTAAATTCTAAACAGATTATAATTGATTCCAGGAATGAAAGGAAACCATTGGAATTTATTGAGCAGGGTCAGTAACGTGGTTGGTTCTACCATTTAGGAAGATCATTTTAGTAGCTATTTTGAGGATGTATTCAGAAAGAGGAGAGTTTGAAAGGTGGGAGATCACTTGGGAGGTTATTGGAATAGTTTAGATTAGGCGAAGAGTTTGTGGATTGGGGTGGTAGTTGTGTGTAAGAAGAAAGGCGGTGTTGTGGAGGTAGGAGCAGCAGTGTGGCAACTTGATTGGATACATGGGGTAAGAGTGAAAATTGGAGGCTGACACTAAGGTTGAGAATGTGGATGATTTGTGGAAGACACGGGTAGATAGCATGACTTCTGTTTACTTTGAGATGTCTTATGTGACATCCATTTCAGAATGTCTGGCACGCAATTGATGATACTAAAGTTGGTGATACCAGATGACCTCTGGCAGCCATCCTCATAGAAGTAATAATTACATCTGTTGGAGAAACCTAAGAGAGAAAATGTAGAGGGGAAAAATGCCCAAGACATAGTTTAAGGTTATACCCACATTCAAGGGTCATAATATTGATGATTAACCAGTAAAGGGGACTGAGAAGGAATGGTCAGACAGATAATAGATGTGCCAAGAATGAAGAATGTCATGAAAACCCAGAAAAGAGAGAATACACAGGTTGAGAGCCAATCAATAAGCATTTACTAATTGTTTCCTATGTGCCAAATTTTGTAGATAAAACTTAAGGTCCAAAAAATGATCACAATGGTCCAAATACAATGATTAACATTTTGTTGCTGTGGAGAGTGAGAAAGGATGCATACTGAGAAAAGACAATTCAATAAAATATTCCTTGATAGCATAAGAAGCTAAGTATATAGTGATTCTAAATTGTACCAGGGACTGACACAAAATTAATGCTTAATAAATACTTGGTGATTAATGAAATGTGTAAATAAAGACCTACCAGTACAGTCTCAAATGCAGAATACCAAAAAAAACCCAAAAAACAAAAACCCAAACCATACCAATAATATAAAAATATTCACAACACATCCTATGACTTAGTATGTAAGTCTTAGGATATTTCTCAAGGTATATAGAATTTAAGTGATGGATCCAAGAAGACACAGCTTTTAAGTGTCAGAGGCCAGATTTTAATATCTGGCTTTCTGACTCCAAGCCCAGCACTCTTTCAGCTGCCTCATGCCAGAATTTTTACCAGCCATTTTGACTGGCTTGGATTTTGTGGAACCTCAAGAATATCTTAATGAAATTTTTTCCCACTTCTCTATAAAGATGTATAGATCAGACCCTTCTCCTTCCACACAACTACCAATCCACAACACCATTACCACTTATACTGTAGTAGAAAGAAAATGAGCCTATTAAGATTGCATCTTTTAGGAGAAAATAAAGATGTTGCCAAGTTAGTCAATGGAGAAAATTTTTTGTGCAGTATTAATTTAATTCTCATTTTAGGACTGTCTTATCTGCTTTGATTTGGTGTATGCGTGTGTGTATGAATAATGCATAGTATGGATTGTTCAATTGTTAAACATAAGATTTAACTGAAAAAAATTTTTTTTACTATATATGCAAAAAAAAAGTGTTTGCAAATGGGTAAATGCTATGTGTGTGTTTCTTAACCTTTGTGAGAGGGAAGGGGAACTAATGCCTTTTTGCAGTTGAGTGAAAAATCACAATCAAGTTATAAATCCCTAAGGGAACAGGGGTTTATAATTGAGTATTGATAGATGCTTACCCCAGTGTGAATTAGATGGCCGACCTTACTTAGTTTTGCATTTTTGATTGAGTGTTTTCAACTAAACTGTGTGTTGGTGGGCAGGGTATGTGGATGTATTTATATGATTATTCCCTAACACTGCCCCACTCTTAGATACTTCTGAGATCTGAGGAAATGGGCGTGAATAGAGAGAAGCAGGTGGTTGAAGAAGTCTAGTGAAACTTCTTTTTTTTTTCATAGACTGGGATAGGTTCTAACTAATGTTCTCATTTATTGGGTTAATTTTCAGATAGTAAAATTACTCAGTGGGAAGATCCAAGATTGCAGAATCCTGCTATTACTGGCCCAGTAAGTATTTTTCATGGGGGATTTTTTCCCAAGTCACTCCTTTGTTTCTTCCTAAGTATTCCTTCTTTGTCCATAATGTCACTAGAATGATGGGATAGGTGACATTCACCAAACTTTCCTCCAATTCAATCACATGAAGCACTGTTTTTGCACGGATTCTCCACAGGAGTCTAAGAGTAATAATTTATATGTGTGTGACACTTTTTCCTAAGGCTTTTGTAGTCTTAAAGCTTTACGTAAAGTTTTATCCATATATTATCTGGTTATTATAGAATTAAAATCAGGATTAGTATAGAATTAAAACATGAGACAAGACGGTCCACTTTGCACTTATGGTGTAATAGACAATGCTCACAATGGACTACTTTGATGTGGGCAAAGGATAGTTGATGTTTTCCACAAGTTTCAGTATTTCCTTAGGCTATTCAAACCCCCTGACATAGGTAGACAGTGAGGTAAGATACCCAAAGGCACACACAACAAATTAGTGTCACGATCATGGCTATGACTCGAGTCTCCTAATGCCAGCATTCTTTCTAATTTGACCACATTGACTTTCACCAGTCAGCTAAATATGATCCCTTTTCCCTAAGACTTTAGACAGACAATAATGACCCCTTTATTTAGGATATTCATTATACAAAAAACGTTAAATAATTTGAGCATTTATATCTTGTTCAAGCGAAGGGGGGAAGAAAGGGTGTTTATTATTCAGGCAGGTGAGTTCTTTAATAGGACTTCACCATTATATGTAATAATAACTTAAAATTCATAGCAAATCATTGTTCTAGATTGTTCTCACCTGGGCTATATAATCTGAGCATTACAATAAACCTGAGATAGAGCGTATAGATCTGGTCATTGAGACTCAAAAAAGTGATTTGCCTGGTGTCATAAAGCTCAAAAGTGACAACGTCAAGCCTTGATCCTAGGCTATCTTACTCTGAATCATGAGATCGTTACCATTCTGTGGCTGTTTTGGTGGGCACGAGTAAGATTGTCATTTGCCCTACCTAATGGTCAGAGTAAATTAGATCATAATAAATACATTTTTATTTCCCTAAGTGGTATTTTTCAAAAGAATTTGTGTGGAAAGAGAACAGATGGTCTGGCCCATTAAGCTATTCAGTCCAAGAACGATAGTGTACTTTATACCTTCCTCTCCAGAGGCTCCATCAGGCACTTCTCTGTATCAGTGGGGCAACAGTCTCCTTCTAGGGGAAGGTGAAAATGTGTTCTTGTTCTTCTATTTGAAAAACTACCCGAGAGAGAAAAAGTAATAAGAAGTGGAGGAGGATAATGATTTTTGAACTTCCCATGCATCATTCCCCACCAGAAGAAAGAACAGAAATAGCTCAACCTTCTAGTTTCCACCCACATCTAGTCAGCACCTACCAGGTTTACAAATGACTTTTTTTCAGTCAAACATATAGATGGCTAGAGTTGTGTGTGTGCGCGTGTGTGTGTGTGTGTGTGTGTGTGAGAGAGAGAAAGAAAGAGAGAGGGAGAGAGAGGGAGAGAGGCCTAAGGCAGGTTATGAGGTAAAATTTCTTTTTTTTAATAATTTTTTTTACAATTACATGCAAAAATAATTTTTGGCATTCATTTTTTAAAAATTTTGAGTTCCAAATTTCACCCCCTCTCTCCCCTGCCCCTTCCCTGAGACAGTAAGCAATTTGATATGGATTATACATGTTCAGTCTTATAAAACATATTACCATATTATTCATGTTGCCTTTCATCTTTCAATAGCAGTTTGATCTGTACATAATTAATAAACCTATCAGGTTCTTATCATATTATCAATGCATTTTCCAGATAAAACTGGCAACTCCTGGAGGTCAGGAGCTTTGTCTCATCCAAATGTTTTATCTCCAGGTGAAGTAAGGAAATTTAACCCAGTACTCTTTGCTTCTCTCTCTCCCTCTCCCTCTTTCTTCCTCCCCTGGTCTCTCCCTCTCTCTCTCCTCTTCTGTCTCTCTGTCTCACACAGACACACATGCACACAGCTATATAAAATTTCCCTTAGAAAATATATGCACATGAATAAGATTTTTCAAACTCTTTTTAAATAAATAGACTATGGGAAGTTATATACAAATGTAGAGAGAACTTTAAGCCTTATGATTCATAAAGTGTTCTGAATGTTGGCTCAATAAATGTAAAAATTTTTAAGTACATTATTTTCATGATCTCTATTTATAAATATCTCTTTTTTCAGGCTGTTCCTTATTCCAGAGAGTTTAAGCAGAAATATGACTACTTTAGGAAGAAGTTAAAGAAACCGGTGAGTAATCCTGTCTTTCTATATAGCACTGTACTTGTCATTTGTCGTTTGGAAGTTACCATAACCTCGTTTAGTAAGAACGATGTGATTGTGACTTTTTTTTTTAAATTATTACCCAAACTCAACTTGTTACATTTTAAAAAATATATTTTCATCTACTTGGTTCTTCAGCTTCCATATTTTTTCATAGTTAATAATAAATAAGGATTTGAGTTTGAATTCAATCAAAATTTCAGTTCCATTGATCTGTGAGCTCCCTGAGAACAAAGACCATGATTTTGCCTTTGTCACCCCTTTTTATGAGGATTAGCACATAGTAGGTACTTAAGAAATCCTTGTGGACTGACTGTTTGAACAGATCGGAAAAAATCTAGTAATTTTGATAAGCAGTACAATGTACCTATTGTGACATGTAAAAATAGGTAGTGTTTGCACCAAAAACCAAGCAAAAGAAAAAATCACTAGAACCATTAGAACATGGACCAAGGGCAAGAAAAACTACTTGTTGTTCATCATCATCTTAGAACCCTCTGTTCTCTAATGCTTCTGTGTAGCCCGTTAATTGGATTCTATGGCAACAGTTGGATTAAATGTTGAGTTTCTATTAAAATGCTAGCAGGATAAGACCTGGACTTCTGTTACTGATTTTAGAAGCAGTCTCTCTCGTCTATGCTTTCTCCCTCTCTGTTCTCTCCTTCCCTGTTCGTAATTACTGCCTCTTTATTTCATCCTCTCTACAGCTGTCCAAATAATTTTCCTTAGGCTTGTGTCTGTACCTGTTACTCTCCTGCCCAAAAGCCATCAGAGGCTACACATTAGACTCTGGGGTAAAGCACAGACTTCTTAATCTGGCATTTCAGGATCTCTGTAGTTAGTGTCCACCCTCCCTTTCCAGCTCTATAATTCTCCTTCCTTCATGGATGCTGTATTCTGATTCATCCTGACCACTCATCATTCTCCAGACTTGACATTCCAACATTTCCCTCTATGCACCCCCTTCTCATCTCTGCCTTTAAGAATCCTTAGCTCCTTTTGTTAATGTGTCCTGAATTGAATTTTATTAAAATTTTCTCTCATTTTTCTTGTTTCATTCTTCAGCCTTGTCTCTTCTACCTTGCTCTACTTGGTGAATTTATGGGGTGTCACCAGAGCAGGCCTGACTGACTATACACTTTTTACTTCATACACTCAATTCTTGGTTGCCACAGCTAGGCAGAGATTGGCCAAGAATGTGCAAACGATAGCACAATTTTGATCCATCCTAAATGTCTTTTTTTGCCTCTTCTCTCTCTTCTCTAGAATAAACAGATATTGATAAGGATATTTTGCCTGTCCTCCAAAACACAGTTTCTAAAAAGAAAATTTTGCCTTCTGTGTGCATCACTGTTACGTATGCGTTGCCTACTTTCTCTGTCATTATTTCACTTGCTGAGCACTGTCTGGTGTTGACTTTCTTGACAATTTATATAAACCCTAAGGAGAAGGGTTGTTTCCCTATGGGCTCTTGCTGTCAGAACTTTCTTTTTCATTTAGAAGTCTAAATGCATTTCACGTTCCCAGGAGACACTTGCCTTATAGGCAATCCCCTTTATTTCATGCTGGTTTGTTTTCCTATGATTTATCTGTCAACAATAGACATCTTTTCCTGAAGTTTGGGTCTTGTCCTCCATAGTAGAAAAATTGACTTAAAATCATGGGACCATGATTCAGACTCAAGTTTTTTCCTTACTTTCCCCATTGTTTTTGCTATATAAGAAATGTCTTGATTTAAGCAGATGTGTATATGCTTTTGATTTAATTATTTTTCATTAAAAAATTTATTTTTTCAACCTCCCCCCATGTGCACATCAAACAGAATCCTTGTGACATACTTATAGTCAAGCAAAAACAAAAATACCCTGCATTAGCCATATCAAAAAAAATGATGTCTCATCCTGTACCCTGAGTTTTCCTCCTCTCTGTCAGGAGCCGGGTAGTATGAGTCATCATCAGTCTTCCAGGTTCATGATTGGTCATTGTATTGATTAGAATTCCTGAGTCTTTCAAAGGCTGTCTTTTGCAGTGTCACTTTATTGTGTAAGTCATTCTTCTGGTTCTGCTCACTTCACTTTGTTGGCATTGGTTTATATTAGACCTCCCATGTCCTTTTCATCATTTTTTGTGACATAGTAGTATCTCATTACACTTATACACCATAATTTTTTCTACTGTTCCTCAAATGAATGGATTCTCTCAGTTTCTCATTCTTGGCCACTACAAAAAGAGCTGTTATAATTTTTTTTGTACAAATGACACTCAGCAAATTTTCTAGCAACAGTGCCATGATTCTGACTTGGGTAGGTGGATTGTTCCGATTTTACTAAAACTCTCCTACTCTTGTTATAGATAACTGGAGTTGACTGTTCTGGGGGTACTAGATGGTAGAAAATGCCTGGCAAAGATAAAAAATGGGACACTTTTTTCCTTCATTCATCCTTTCTTAATAGGCAGCATGTATTAGTGATTCAATCTGTATAACTGTTAATGGATGCTAAATGTTTCATATCTTGATGTAGAGAAGCTTACCTTCTATGTAAAGGAAAATCCCCAAAAAAGAGAATTTGAGTGGGAACCATTCAATCACTGCCTGTTTGATCAGAGACTCTTCCACCGTCTCCCCATTGTCATTTTTTCTGATGAAAGCTGTTTTATGTCTTCTTTCATGTAGGCTGATATTCCAAATAGGTTTGAAATGAAACTTCACAGAAATAACATATTTGAAGAATCCTACAGGAGGATCATGTCTGTGAAGAGGCCTGATGTACTCAAAGCCAGGCTGTGGATTGAATTTGAGTCCGAAAAAGGCCTTGACTACGGAGGTGTGGCCAGAGAATGGTTCTTCTTGTTGTCCAAGGAGATGTTTAATCCTTATTATGGTCTCTTCGAATATTCTGCCACGTAAGTGTATGTAGTATATCCGGAATTTTATCCTAATGCAAAGAGTAAATGACTCAACACATTCATTCTGCTGGCATAGGCCCCTGAGGCATGAGTCTAGAAATTATTCTTAATCCACTTGGTGTTTTAATGTATTCAATGAAAGCCTACAAGTGACTGAATCTTTTCTTGTCTATTGCACTCATATAATTGAAATTGAAAAAAAGTTTCTGGTAATTATGACATCCGCACAGAGAGAAGCAATTATCATTGCTAATGTTAATTCAAGAGAAGAATTTGTTGGTGTCATGCTTCTAAAAAGGATAAAGCATTTTTATGAGCAAGAATAGCCACTGGAGTCAAATTATGAGATCTTTGGGGAACAGTGCTTCAGCATACAAGTGGCAAGAAGAAAAATAATTCCTTCATCATTAAGGATTTCAGAATCCCCACTTGTTATTCTAAGCAGTCAAGCAGTGATCACTTTAAAAAGTCAGGCATGAGTGTTCATCAGTCAGTTTAGCTCATAAAAAAATTAATACTGCTATGAGGCCGTTGTTGGAATCATTTTTGCCTTAGGAACTTACCTCTCTCCTCTTCTTGGCTCCGCTCATATCCTTTATTTAGGCACAAGATTCATGAGTCTTCCTTTCTTTCCAGTGGCATGGGAGTTTGCCAGAGTAGTTTTGCCTTTATTGGCATCCCAATTGGATTAGAGACCCTTAGATGTATTTAAAATGGGGTAGTAAGATCAGACAGTTTTAATGGCTCCTCCAACCTCTAAATGAATGATCCAACCAGTCAAGCAAAAAAACTTCATTCAGCATATGCTATGTGCCAGGGACTGAGCTAGGGGCTCAGACAAAGACAAAAAATGGAATGGTATCTCCTCCCCGGAAAGGATATTTTGTCACACTTTGAATACAGTATTCCTGTTGGGATATCAGGAAGAACAATTTATGTGCTCTCCCAGAAAGTCACAGGTTGCATCACTGAAAGAAAATGGAGATTAAGCTGAATTAAGTATATCATTTATTTCAAAGGCTTCTTTCTTAGCCTTGAGACAGCCTCTATCCCTATGGTGATTAGAAAATCCTGACTTCAGGTGTGTAAGCTGTGTGTCCTCAACCTAGTCTTCTCATCTTTCTGGTCAATGAGCATACAGGTATGTCTCAGAAATAAGGAATTAACAAATGATGCATTTTCTGTTAAATTACAGGATACATCCAGTTAGGCTGAAATTAAACAGAAAAGAAAAAAATACTACCAGTTGACTTTTCTGTTCTGGTCTTTTTTATTTAAAAGTTATTGCATAGTTGTCTTTTCTTTCCTCAAAGGGACAACTACACACTTCAAATCAATCCCAATTCAGGCCTTTGTAATGAAGATCATTTGTCCTATTTCACTTTTATTGGACGGGTCGCAGGTCTGGCGGTGTTTCACGGGAAGCTACTAGATGGTAAGTTATTAAAAATGCTAAAACAATGAAAGCTATATCGTATTTTAATTTTTTTATTCCATTAAGTTTTCTGATCAGGGATCCTCTTTTTTAAATAATACTTTATTTTTTCCTCAATTACATGTAAAAACAACTTTTAATCTTCATTTTTAAAAATTTTGAGTTCCAAATTTTCTCCTTCCTTTCCTGCCACCTCCCTGAGACAGTAAGCAATTTCAAGTAGGTTATATATGTGCAGTCATGCAAAACATATTTCCGTATTAGTCATGTTGTGAAAGAAGACACAAGCTGGAAAAAAAACAAAAAAGAAAAATACAAAAAAAATAAGGAAAATGAAAAATAGTATACTTTGGTCTGCATTCAGACTCCATCAGGTCTCTTTCTGAAGGTAGATATCATTTTTTGTCATGAATCCTTTGGAATTGTCTTGACTGATCAGGGATCCTTAACCCAGTGTTACATAAAGCAACAAAGCACCTTATTCTTGTTCTACAATGGAGTTGCTGTCCCTAAAAGTCTAGTTATTTAGATTTTAGATTTATGGTGTCTATGCACATTTTCAAGAGAAAGAAAAGCTTCCTAAAATTGGAATACAGCATCCCAATAGGACTATAGATTAAGAGCCAGGAAGGTCTTTAGTGGTCATCTAGTTCACATGTTCATTTTTCAGACTGAAGAGGAGAAAACAGTAAGTGACTTATGTAAGGTCACATGGAGAGGAAGTAGAAATATTCTTTTAACTAGTTCCTCCAACCCCAAATCCAGTCTTCTTTCCACTGTACTGTATTGCTTCCTATTCAGACTTAATCTCTTTCTTTCCCTCTCTACAAAAAGAGATTTCTATTTTTCAGTAGCTAAATTGTTAACAGACAGAAAAGTTAATGAAAAAGTTAATTTTAAATGATCTAATCTATCTAATATCATGCCTATGCCCCATTTGTTCCTGAATTATAATTTTTAAATGTGACTAGATAATAAATAATTGCAGATAATTTTGTGACCTAGCTATATGGAATCATAGTGCTCAGTAGATGACAGGGCATAAATGGGTGAAGATCTTATTTTGGTTAGATGGACATCTAATACTTTGGGGACTTGAAGATTTGAATATTGAAAAAAATAATTTTCTTCAGAAAAATCATGAAAGTCATCAGCCAAGAAAGGAAAGCCTAGCACTTTTAAAGTATTTCAGAATTTGATGAGGACAGAGGGAAGAAAGAGTATGAATATTTATGTGTGATGTTAAGAGATTGAGATGACAGGAACCCTGAAAGTGAAGCGTTTCTAGGTTAATACTCTCCTTCCTCATCTCTGCTTCTTGGTTTCTCCAGGTAAGTCCCAGCCTAAATCCCACCTTTAATTACAGAAGCCTTTCACAGTTTCCCTTATTCTAGAGTCTTTTCTCTATTCTCTCTAGTTTATCCTGTATATATCTTGTGCATAGTTGCTTGTGTGTTTTCTCCTCTATAGACTGAGCTCATTGTAAGGGAGAAGTGCCTAGCATATAGTAGGCACTTAATAAATGCTTATTGGCTAACTAATAATGGTCTAGTGTTATTTCGGGGGACATCTAGGTGACATAATGCATGGAGTATTGAGTCTAGAGTCAGGAAGACTCATCTTCCTGAGTTCAAATCTGGCCTCAGACATTTATTAGCTATGTGGCAATTATGTGATAAAACTTCACCCTGATTGCCTCAGTTTCCTCATCTGTATAATGAGCTAGAGAAGGAAATGGCAAATCACTCCAATATCTTTGCCAAGAAAACCCCAAAAGGGGCCATGAAGCATCGAACATGACTGAAAAATGACTGAACAACACAAAGTGTTGGCTTTATTTCATTTCAGAGCATCAGCTATTATAGGTAACTAAATACTGCCCTTCCCTTCTTCACATACATTTTCTTATTATGAAATACTAGCTGTGTTTGATACTTCATTATATTCAATCTTTTCAAATTCGCTTACTTGGTTTACTAATATATCCGTCACAAGCATATTTTTTCCAGTATTGTTGCTGTGCTATTTCCTAGGATTGTAAAAGAGTTTGTCAGAAAATGGTTTTAAAACGAGAGAGTTACGTGCTAGTGTGCTGGCGTCTTCCTTTCTAAGATACAGATAGGCTCCAGTCTCTTCTATTTGAGGGAAACCCCTTCTCTTGGTCCTGTGGCCTAATCCTATCCTTTCAAATGAGTCCAAACCAAGTATTTCTGCAGCATCCAAAAAATGAGGGGTTTGGACAAGAGAATCTCTAAGGTCCTTTACAGCTATAAATCTATGATACCCTGACCTGCGACCATCCACTGAGTCTTTAATTCTTAGAGATCTGATTCCCATCCTCCTAAAACTGCTTTCTTCTTCGTCATCAATGACCTCCTAACACTGTATGCAGCGATCTTTTCTTAATCTTTTTTTCCTTTGTCTTTGATGCTTTCAACACAGTTGACTGTTCTGTCCCCTTCATAAAGTTGGCCTTCCCTGTCTGTGACACTTTTCATGACTCCCTGGATGTTCCCTCTGTTTCCTCCACAATTCTACCTTCTCTTCTTCTAATCTTCTCATCTTCTAAACGTTGCTATAGTTCCTTAATTCTCATCCTCCTGAATATATTCTTTCTCCCCTCCTTCTCCTTTCTCTTTTCCACCTCTCCTTGTTCCTTTCCCTCTTTCTCTCTCCCTCTCCTCCTCAGTAGGCTTCTGAATAGTTTCACTTAAAAGTTACCATCAATTCAAAGATTATCACTAAAACTATGCTTGGCATCTCCCTGGTAATACTAGCTCCTTTCTGTACTTTCCCCTCTTCTGTCAATGGGCCATCTTTCTCCCAGTCTTGATGCCTTAAAACTTTGCAGTCATCCTCAACTATTCCTTATCCTTAAGATTAGTTTCTTAGACTTCTCAACACCCTATTGATTTTTCCTGTGTAAAATTCATTACATCTGCACCTTTCCTTTCACTGGTACCTTCACAACTGTATTGCAGGTCCTCATTACCTTACTCATGGAAGCACGGTAGTACTTTGCTTATTTGCTTTACCATTTCTAGTCTATGTCTTCTCTAATCTATCCACACAGCTTACCGATTAATCTTCCTAAGCACTCTCTCTAGGCATGCTTCTCCCTCATTCAAAAATCTTTCTATAGCCCCCCAGTGCTTATAGGATAAATTCTAAGTTACATCACCCTTACTGATGCCTCCTCCTACTTCTGCGATATGATCTCCCATGTATCTCTTACATAAACCTCTGATTTTGCTAGCTTCATGTATTTTTGTGTGTGTTTGGAAAATAGTGAGTAATTTAATGAGAATAATTAACATTAATGCAGTGCTTTAAGGTTTGCAAAGCACTTGATGATTTTATCTTACTTGATCCTCACTATTCCCCTGGGAGATAGTGCTATTATTATCCCCATTTTACAGATGAGAGAACGAACAGAGGTGAAATGATTCACCCAATAGCTAGTAAAGCTAGTAAAGTATCTGAGGCTGGATGTGAGCTCAAATCTTCATGACTTCAGATTGTATTCTATCCCAGTACTCTCTCCACTCTGGCTTTGCTCACAGTACCTTCACCCACGTGTCTGAATATCTGCTTCTCCTTGTCTGCTGCTCTAATGGTCTTTTGCTTCTTTCAAGTACTATCTCTCTGACCACTACGCCTTTTGGGACTGCCCATGGTCTCTTTGTCTTCTGGATTCATATAGCTCATAGAGAATCTTTAAGATTCTTTTGGCACTCAATTCAGTAAAATTTATTAAGTCCTACCATGTACAGAACATTGATAACTAGGCACTGGATTAAATATACAAAGTTTCAATAAGTTATACCCCCTTCCCTTCCTAGTAGGGGAATTTGATATACAACTATATAATAAAAGAATACGTTGTAAATATGGAAAAATAACTATATTACAAAATACTATACATGTGCATAAAAGAAATATAGGTGTAGAGTTTATGTAGATGTAGGGGGAAAAGTTCTTTCATGACATTTGGGAGTTATCAGCATAGAAATGGTAGTTATAAATCATGAAAATGGAAGAAATGACCAATAAAGGACAAAAATAAAACCTTGGGGAACATCTGCTTTAAGGTGTCAGAAAAATGTTAAGGGGATATAGAAGAGACAGAGGTAGGAGGAGAACCAAGAAAGTGTGGTAGTTCTGAAACCAAAGGAAGAGAGATCAGCGTGTGATCTCTTACACGATCAGCAATGTCTTATGCTATTGAGAAATCAAGGAGGAGGAGTTCTGTCCTGTATCTTTTGGTACCCAAACACCTACTCTATCTACCCACATATCATGACATTGCTGCAGCACCTGTAATTATTCTCTCTACCTTTTCAAGGTAGAGACTGTCTTTTATTTTATTCTAAGACACTGCCTTTTATTTCATGCTATGACGCTCAACAATAGTAAACACTTGAAACTAAATTCATTTATCACCTTATTTTAGGTTTCTTCATTAGACCGTTTTACAAAATGATGCTGGGAAAGCAGATAACTTTGAATGATATGGAGTCAGTGGTGAGTAAACACAGATTATTTGTGTTTTAAGTGACTATGGTATTTTTTCTTAGGAAAAAGATATTCAGCTCTCTGATTCTTTTAGTCCAAGTGGTGCTCCCCCAAGATAATAATAATTAGCTAACATTTTCTGATGCTTACCATGCATGTGCCTGGCACCGTGTCAAGCATTTGCCAATTTTTATCTCATTTGATCCTCACAACTATCCTCGGAGGTAGGTGCTATAATTATCCCCATTTTACAAATGAGAAAAGTGAGGCAAACACAGTTTAAGTGACTTGCCCAAGAAGATATATTAATATCTTCTGGGGGAGGGATAGACCAGAACAAATAGAAATAGGAAAACTTTTTAAATGTTATTTTTTAATAAGCAAAATATCTTCCATGGAATTGCAGTTATACCAATCTTAGCAGAAATACCTGATCCTAAATTACTGAGGGATACTGGGGGGAGAATAATAGCTTGGATAATTTAAATCTACATATAATCAAGATAGCTCATTCTATCCAATTTTTCTTCCCCATAAAACTTCTTTCTAGAGCTTAATAAATATAATCACATTTACTCTTCATCCTTCACCTTTTTTTGTGACATTTCCATTCTGAAATGAAAAAGAGTGTTGAGTAAACATTTGGTGGCTGACAGTATCAACCTAAGATCATGTACTGATAATTTTCATTCATCATGATCATATTTTTGCCCTGTTTTCTTAAACATTAGTGATTAACCCAAAAACTTATCTAAATCCAGGCAAAGTTGTTGTCTACATCGATTAATATCCATCTTTCCTTTCTCATACTTAAATATTCTTATCTGGACCACCCTATGTTGAGAACTATTCATGTATACTGCTATTTATAGGACTTTACCATTAGGCTCCTGCTGCTGGTGGTTTTTTAAAAAATATATTGTTCTTCCTCCCAGTAGGAGACAAGAGTTATCCAGGGGATGGAACAACCTAACATCATTAAATGTCATAATTTGTAGTCATTCTAAGTGTATGTAATTGAGCAGGACACTCATCTAATTCACAAATCAAATGCTTTTGTGTTCCTCATTCATAATTTTCTGTCATTCCTATAGGATAGTGAATATTACAACTCCTTGAAATGGATCTTAGAAAATGATCCTACTGAACTTGATCTCATGTTCTGCATAGATGAAGAAAATTTTGGACAGGTATGTTTGGGTAACCCAATTATTGCTCTGTTGACTCCAAAAGTTGCATTTTCTTTATCATGTCACAATGATGCTTTTTTCAATAAGTAAGGAACATTCATCAGTTTTAAATGGTGCATAATTTTCATCTGCTAGTATTGAGATCACCTGATTACTTTGGTAGGGTGCTAGATTCATGTTTCAGTCCTTTCCTAGGAAACACTAATGGAAATTTTAAGGCTGCTCTATGGGCACTATGCCAGAGTCTTCTTAGAGTAAGAACTGGCCATCAGAGGCTGTGCTTTCTCAGTTTGGGAATTTAGGTACTTTCTTAAAGTGGAGGCACTTTCATTGGTGGTTAGATGACTGCTACATCAAATTAAGATTATGGTGTCATATGATGTTAGGGCTGAAAGGCACTTTGGAGATCACCTATCCCAACCTCTTATGCTGTAAATGAGGAAACTGAGAGGTAGGTTATGCAACAAATTAGTAGAAGATCCACATTTAAAATTCAAATGTCCTAATTACCACACCAGTCCATGGCACTTCTGCTGTTTTCATGCTGCCCCAATCATAATCTAACTGATGGGTTCCATGTGAAACCAGTGCACTTATGTGCTGCTTTCTCCCCTCAAAAATCCATGTACTTCAATTCCCTCAAACATCCCTTGGAAAAATAATCTTTCTGATGTTTCTCGCCTTGCCCAGAAGGATTAGCAAACTACAATCTGTCTTTTGTTGCAAGAATTCTGAGAGGCAAATGTATACTCTGGAGTCACCCAAATTGACTAATTTTCATATCATCCAAAACATAATCCTCTCCTCTCTCTTCAAGTCCTTCTCTCCGAAAAGGATTATCCTCTTACACTAGAGATGTGAACAAGTCCTTATGGGTTCCACTTCATGAAAACAAATGTGAGACTATTACAAGAAAACCAGTTGTGGGTTTTTGTTTGTTTTATTTTTTTATCAAGAAATTTACATAAATGTATGGCCCAGTATATTGGTTTCCTGATATGTATCACTCTTCAATTCTTTGCTGTCCTTGTACTGTTGGTGTGGATTTGATATATAAAGGAAGCACAAATTGTGGCAGTGTTTTAACCTAGAGTTTCTTTGAAATTCCTTAATATCCTCTTTGAAATTTCACCTTCATCTTGGACATACTCATTTTTTCACCCAACTTAAAAATATCAGAAATATTAATTTCACTCTTTCCCCCAATGACACACAATCTCTTCTTCTATTAATAAGAACGTTAGAGATGTTAAGACTTGAACAAAAAAAAGAAAGCAAGGTTGAGTCACACAATGAACTATTATAGAAATGGTTTTATGTGATTACACGTGTATTACCTAAATCGGATTGTTTACTGTCTTAGGAGGGAGGGATAGGGAAGAATTTGGAACTCAAAACTTAAAACAAAAGACCACAAATGTTACAAATTGTTTTTACATGTAATTGAAGGGGAAATAAAACATTTTTTTTTAAAAGAAAGATTGAGTCATTCAATCCATAGAAACATTACTGTCTACTAGAGGGTCACTCAACCTTCCCAGATCTAATGTGTGAATAAGTCCTAAAAATTAAGGAGCTTGTATGATAGATTGAAAAAGCTATAAGGGATTTTGCAAGGAAATCTGGCTTCTTATTTCAGCTCTCCCCCTATTTCTGTGATCCTAAGTAAGTCACTTAATTCCTCCATTGTTTATCTATAGGTTTATATATTGTTCGCAGAAAAGATAAACCTCAAGGGACTATAGATAAATAGATACCCAGTAACTTGAGTGTGGTGTAAGAAAGACAGAACACTGGGTTGTGAATCAGAAACTATATTAATCGTGCCTCCAGCATATTTGTCATGTAGCCTCAAAGAAGTCATTTTAACTTCTCTGAATTTAGAAATCATCTTCAGAAAAAAGATGGAAATGAACTAGTATTCAAGGATATTCTGATGTTCATATTTAACTTAAGTATACAGAATATAAATGCAAAAAGAATAAATAATTTTTGATGTTCAATAATGGTGTCTTTCATTGAAGTTGTTCAGTGGATGGGCTTTACTTCTGGAAGTCTGGAAGTGTCATTTGGTAGTCTTCTTGAAAATATCACTTTCTTGGGAGAAAAAAGTGAAAATAAGAGAAAAATAATGATATAAAACTCCAAATACACCAAATATTTCATGTTTTATTTGAACTATAGGAATACCAAGTAACAAGAAAAATTCAAATTCCGTCCATTTATAGAAAAGATTCGACTATTGTGACTTTACAGATAAGGCCTATGAAGGGGAGAGAGGCAGAAAAGACGAGACAGTCTCCAAATTGGTAGAAGATTCTGGAAACCTATGTTAATTTTTGACTCGTACATTTGACAGTAGCTATCTGCCAACACAATGGGTGGTAGCTCTTTTTTCAACTATTTAATGTCAAGAAAATGAAAACTGGAAAGAATGTTATTTAGAAAAAACTTCAGACTGAGGCTAATTTTGTTTTATTTTTCATGAAGAGCAAGAGGAAAACCCAGATGGTTTTTGAATGGATCAGACAGGGCAATACAACAGTCAGAACAGACCTTAGAAATTAATGAGATGATTAGGTCCTAAATTTGTTGAAATTATTGCCTCTCTCTTTAGAGAGCTAACCCTGTCTTATAAAGGTTATATTTTCAAAGCCTAGTTCTATGAGTATAGTAACAAGCTTGTTATAAAGTGAGATTAAATTCCCATTCCTCTCCTGCTACACCATTTTCAACCCCCTAAAAAATATTTATTTTTTTTCAAGGCCATAAAAAATTAACAGTTTTCCTGCCCCCTCTTCATGCCTCACAAAAATGTTGATTATATGTTTAAAATTAACCCAAGCAAGATGGAAGTTTATATTTTCCCTCTATAAAGAGAAACTAATGAGTTGCTATTAAGAATTTGTAAGTCATTTCACTAATATAAGTGAGGCAAATGCTCTGCCCATAATGAGTAGGGATGTCTGCAAGCTGTCTTCTGAATATCTAGAGCTTTCCTCCCCTTCCCCATTTGGGAATGTAAGAACATGACAGAGATTGTTGTTGGCTCTTTCTTCATGTAATCAAAATGCAGATGTTGCCTTTATTACCTGATTGACTTTCCTTTTCATCTGACGGAACCTAGGGCTGCTCAATTTTGAGACCTGATTAAATGTTTTTTCACTGAAAAAATGTGGCATCTGAAAAGTCTCTCATTGCCAAGCACAGGGAATTATCTCATGCACAAACACAAAATACAAGATGGTCATTACTATGAAATTAAAAACTACAGACTAAAGACCATATGAGACACCATAATAAAGCAAGTAATTCTTCAGTTACATTGAAAAGGAGATATATCTTAAGAAATAATGTCATACAAATAAAAGTAATTAAAACTTTGAAAATAGATTGATCTGAGAGTTGGCATAGCATAGTGATTCAAGAGTCAGTTTCTGAGTCAGGATAAACTTGAGTTCAAATCTCACCTCTGATGAATACTGGCTGATGGATTTGGGAGAAATTCTTTTAACTCTGCCCACAGTCACCAAATTCTTCTGTTACCAAGTGTTTACTATATGCCAGGCACTGTGCTAGGTTAGGGATATGCAAAGAAAAGGCAAAAATAGTCCCTGTCCTCAAGATGCTTACATTTCAAATGGGAAAGACAACATGTAAATTAGGAGCTTATAAGATATTTATGTATATGTACATATATTACTGTAAATGAGAGGTAATCTCAGAGGAGAAGGCAATAGCAAGGGGAAGAAGGGAGGATCAGTAAAGGTCTATTGTAGAGGGTAGAACTTCTTATAATGAATCTCAGAGGAAGCCAGGAGTCAAAGGTGAAGTGGAAGATCATTCCAGCCAAGGGAGACTACCAGTGGAAAGGCACACAGATAGGAATTGAAGTGTTGTACCTGAGGAATAGCAGGTAGACCAGCTTATGTCGTCAGTATAAACTTTGTGGAGGGGAGTTTAACACATGAGGATAGGAAAAGGTAGGAGGGGGGCAAGTTGTAAAGAGCTTTACTTATGATCTTAAAGGTAATAGGGAGCTGCTGACGTTTGAGGAGGAGTGACAGAATCAGAATTTGGGAAGACCAATTTGGCAGCTGGAAAAGGAACTGGAGTGGTGAGAGATTTGAGGCAGAGAGAGCAATGAGAATGCGATTTCAGGGGCAGCTCAGTGGATAGAGCACTGGACCTGGAGTCAGGAGGACCTAAGTTCAAATCTGACCTCAGACACTTACTAGATGTGTGACCATGGGCGTGCCATTTAATCCCAATTGCTTCCAAATTAGAAAAAATAAAAATATTGTAGTAATCCAGGAGAGAAGTGATAAAGATCTGAACTAGGGTGGAGACTGAGTGAAGAGAAGGGAACATATATTAAGATATTGTGACAATAGAAACGATTAAGATTTGTAGCAGATTGCTATGTGGGTTAAGGGAAAGTGAGGAGTTGAGGATGACCCTGAGATTGGGAGCCTGGGTAATTGGGAGGGGAGGGTGATGCCCTTGAGAGTAATAGGAAAGTTTGAAGATAGAAAGGTTTGGGGGAAAGGAGAATAATCTTAAGTTCCGTTTTGGATGTGTTGAGCTGGAGGCGCCAGGGAGACAGACATCTGGAAATTCAAAAAACAGTTGAAGAAAAGAGGGCTGGAACCCAGGAGAGTGACTGTGGCTACATGATGCAGACTTGGAAATCATCTGCATAGACCTGATCATTTAACCCAAGGGAACAAATGAAAAAGAAATTGTGATAAATAATAATAGCGTAATAAATAATAAAAGGAAATAGTAGAGAGAGATAGGAAGACTCGAGGGTCCAGAACAGTGTCTTAGGGACTGATATGGATGAAGGTCCTACAAAAGAGACTGAGAAGCAGTCGGACGGTAAGCGGAGAACCAGTGAGAGTGGTGTCATGAGAACATCAAAAAAGACAGATTGTCCCCGGAGGGGAAGGTGCTCAAGTGTCACATGATGCCGAGAGGTCAAGAGGATGAAGATTGAAAAAAGGCCATGAATTTTGCAATAAAGAGGCTCATCCCAGTTGAATGGTGAGATCCAAAGCCAGAATGTTAAGAGGCAAGTAAGAAGAGAAAAAATGGAGGTATCTAGAGTAGATCCATTCTTCAAAGAGCTTAACTAAAGAAGAGAAAAGGAGAGATATAGAATCATAACTATTGGTGATGGTCAGTTCACATGAGGATTTTTAAGTATGTGGCATACAAAGACAAAAATAAAATAAATTAAATAATCCTTACCTTTAAGGAAACTACCCTTTTCTTTAATTCCTACAATATATTCTTTTAAAAATCATGGATTCTTCTATTTATGCTTCATTAAAGGAAACAACATGAAAAACACAAAAATATAAAAGCAAATACAAATAGACAAATTAAAAAGAACATCAGTAAAGCTTTTTTTAAGGAATAGAAGGAAAAAGTTCAGCAGTGGACACAGAAAGAACATTTTTGTTACTATCTTGCTAAATTTAGTATGTTTGTTTTAAAAAAAACCCACACACACAAATTATACCTTACAGAAGTTTATAGGATTCTGTTGTCTTTTTGTTTTTTGAAATGTTTATGTTTATTGATGATTCTTCCTTTCAAAAGAAAAGAAAAGGAAAATTTTTAAAAAGATAAAAACAATTAGGAGGATCAGGAGAGGCATCCTCTAAGGAGGGCCATTTAAACTAAATTTTGAAGGGGAAATGAGGACTTTAAGGAAGGAGGAAAAGCATTCTAGCCATGGCAGATAGCTGTGCAAAGTCATGGAAACTGAAGATAAATGCCATGTACAGGGAATAGCAAATAGGTCATTTGGGGTTCATAGGGGTGGGAGTATAGTTTAAATCAGAGGGATAAAATAGGTTAGGAGCCACATTCCTAAACAGAGGAGTTTGTATTTTATCTTTTTTTTTTTTTTAATTTGGAAGAGATCAGGGTTATACAACTTACACAACTAGGCAGTGTCTGAGGTCAGATTTGAACTCAAGTCTTCCTGACTCCAGGGTCAGTGTTCCTATGTATTTTATCTTAAAGTCCATAGAGAGCCACTGGAACTTCTCAAGCATATTCAGAATTGAATTCAAAAACTTGTTGAATTTGAGATTCCTATGGATGGGGAACTTTGACTCTAATATGGAGCTAGAAAATGTTGCAAGAAAGAGATTCAAACTACAAGCATTTATTGAATACCTGCTATATGCAAGGCATTGTGCTGTGTGCTAAGGCTCCAGATACAAAGAGTGACACGATTCATTCCTCCCAAGGTTCCCTCTGACTTAGACATCTGATGGTTAGAGTGGGATTAAGCCAGAAGGAGGTGGAACAGTGTTGCTGTGAAAGGGATCATCCTCTTCATCTCTGCATCCTTTTCATTTCCTCCCAGCCCAGCTTATCTCTTTCCTCTCGTCTTCTTCTTCTTATCCATTAAAACATGGGTTTTTAAACTTTTTGGTGTCCCGGATCCCTTTGGCAGTCTGCTGAAGTCTTGATTGTCTCTTTCTCATGTTATTCTGTTACCTATATTCCTAATTAAAGGAAACATTAAATTTCAGATAGAGGTTAATGAAAACAAAGATGTAATATTTTTCCTTGTCTAAGTTTATAGATCCCCAGAAACCTAGATCAGTGGATCCCAAGATAAATCAAGTCATTTGTTGTTACTTCATCATTTGTCAGTCCTGTGCTTCTCTTTGTGACTCTTTTGGGGAGTTTTCTTGACAAAAGTACTGGAATGCTTTCTGCTTTCCTTCTTCAGTTCCTTTTACAGATGAGAAAACTGAGGCCAACAGGGTTCAGGTTCACACAGATAGTAAGCATCTGAGCCTAGTTTCAACCTCAGATCTTCCTGCTTCCAGGCCCAGTGCTCTATCCACTGAATCATCTAGCTGCCCAATCAAGTCAACAAGCATTTATTAAGCACCTGCTGCATACTTAGGCACTGTGTTAAATGTAAGGTTAAAAAAAAAACCCAGCCTTAGATTGTCTACTCCATGCAGGAATTTGAGCCCATTAGATTCATCTTCTTAGGACTTTCTAACATTTAGCTAGTGCTCAGCACATAGTAGGCATTTTATAAATGAATTGAATTCCCTTGCCTCTTAGTGGCTGTGACAGCATAAACAGTGCTTCCCATAGTTTTTAACCCATCTTGGCAGAGCTGGTGCTAGCTTCAAGAGGCGTCCTTGTGATGGTAGAAACTGACACCTCCCATTGTGGTTAAGCCACCCACCTACTGAGTAGGATCATGGATAAAGCGCTCTCCTCTCCCCCACCTCCTTTTCCCAACATTCTTCTCTTGAACTGAACTGACAGCCAAACTGCTTAGTACAAGAAAATGAATTCCATATGTTATTCTGTAGAACCATAAGTGGTTTTTATATTGAAATTTAGCTTTCTGTATTACTGCAATATGTAAATGGATTCCCCTTTGTTAAACAGAGTGAATCCCTTTGCTATGGGAGCTGGAATTTGCTGCAGCAGCCTCCTCTTCTCATTCAATGATGAAGCATGGGGCATGATTCAGACTCATAAATAGTCATAAGATAATTTGCCTTCCACGATGATACCTTTGAGTGTGAAGGATCTTTGGAGTTCAATCTAAAAACCTCGTTAGACATTCTAGTACATTCCATGTTAATAGGTATTCAGAATATAAGATAACCTATTTTTTTTAAAAAAAATAAGTAAGAAATTATGCAGTGTAGTTTCATGATGATCTTTTGTTTGTTTGAAAATACAGACATACCAAGTGGACCTGAAGCCAAATGGGTCAGAAATCATGGTGACAAATGAAAACAAAAGGGAATATATTGAGTATGTATTCTTCTATTTTACAACTTTTCTTAAATTAACTATAATAACAAGTTTGACATGTGCTACAGACATGAGTTTTATTGCTTTTTGTTCAACGGCAAGATTTTTTTCCTTGTGATCATTCCCAAGATCAGAATGGCAATTTATTTTTTCTGATTTAAATTTGTTATTTGCAATGAGCTGAACTGCCATGATATTTATGTCCAGATGGTGTGATGCACTGGAGGGTAAGTTGTTGGTTACTGGAACATGTGGTACTTCCCTGGAACACTTACATCTCCAGTTGGGGTCTCTAGAATTCAGAGACCAGGACAAAGTGGGTAGCTCTTACATAATAGGGCCCTCAGGCCATAGCTTAAAGTTTGATTTTTCTAATTAGATAAGAATCGCATAAGAAAGTGGTCAAGATAATATACTGTACTCACCTAACTATTTCTGTTGAGTGTACTCTTATCATCTCAGTCACTGAGGCTCAAAAACTCAAAGTCACCTTTGAATCCACACCTTGTCTCCTGCCCACATGTCCAATTAGGAGCGACTTCCTGGTAGTTCTGCTTCCACAATGTAATGCTATTGTCAGGTTCCAAAATTATATATTGGAAAATATATGATAAAAGAGGCAAGAAAGAGCTTTTATAATGGAGGGGAAGAGGGGGGAGATGAAAGGGAATAAGTAAACTTTACTCTCATGGGATTTGGCTTAAGGAAGGAATAACACACACACACATACACACACACACAATTGGGTATGAAAATCTATTTTACCCTGCAGGAAGGCAAGGGAGAAGGGGATAAGAGAGGGAAGACAATAGAAGGGACAGCAGATTGGGGAAAGGGATAATCAGAAGCAAACACTACTGTGGGGGGACAGGTCAAGGGAGAAAATGGAATAAATGAAGGGCAGGATAGGACAGAGGGAAATGTGTTTAGTCTTTTGCAACATAACTATTATGGAAGTGTTTTGCATGGCTACCTATGCATAGCTTATACTGAATTGCTTGCTTTCTTAGTGAGGACAGGTGGGGAGGGAGGAAGGGAAAGAATAGGGAACTCAAAGCTTTAAAAATGAATGTTAAAAATTGTTTTTAAGATGTACAGGCAATGGGTTATAGAAATCTTATTTTGCCCTACAGGAAAATAGATGGGGATAGAAAAAGGGGGGGTGATAGAAGGGAGGAGAGACTAAAGGAAGGGGTTGATGGGGTGCATGCTGTCTTAGAGTGGGGGTGGGGAGAGATGGGGAGAATATTTGTAATTCAAATTCTTGTGGAAGTAAATGTTGAAAAAATGAAAAATAAATTATATATTTTTAAAAAAGAAAATATATGAAAACCCTCATACCTCATGTCCTTCTCCTGCCATTTTGGGGTTTTATGTTAATTTCACTGATTAATAAGGAATTGGTGAAATTATAAATTTATAAATATACAATAATAATAGTGAAGATTTTTTTTTTTAATGTTGTCTCATCTTATATTAGCTTAGTTATCCAGTGGAGATTCGTCAACAGAGTCCAAAAACAAATGAATGCCTTCTTGGAGGTAAGTTGTATTGACTGTCATCTGTTTCTTAAGTCTCCTTAAGTCATAGTAGAGGGAGGATTTCCCTCCCCAACTTCCCTGGCCCCAGTTTGGGTCGTATGATGGAACTGATCAGTAACCTCAAAGCTGGGGCAGGAATGTGAAAGCATGGATCCTTCAGAATTAGGCAACTGACACCTTTTCTGTGTCTCCAAGGAGCATATAACAATGAGTGATAGGAAAAAAAGGCACCTGAAAATCTCTACATTATATCGCTCTTTATGGAAATTTTGCTGTACTCTGTTTCTCTCATCTTTTTGTATTACATAATATATGAGGATATTTACATAATAATGCCCCTAAAGCTTATCTAACCTTTTTAGCCTAGAAGTTTAAGCCAGTGTAAGACAAAAGTCTACCATTTCTAGATTCTTCTCCAAAAAGATGAGTTCTGCACAACTTTGAAGTTAAGTAGCAGATGTCCTAAATGGCATTGGCCATATGTTTTCCTTCCTATCTTTACTTTCTTCTTTAGTAGTCTTACTAACCTCAGCGGTCCCCATACAATCAACCACCCTTTATTACAGTAAAACATCACTATCATTTTCCAATCCCTAACCAGGGATATGACAATCAAAAGGAGGAGGAGAAGAGCTAATTTTTTTTTAAATTCTGAATTTGACAAACACCACCCCCTTGAATATTTCCACTTACCAGAACAGAAAAAGATTATTTGCAAAACCACAAATCTCTATTTTTATACAGCTTGTGTTTTTAATGTAAATAAATTCAGCTTGTGACTTTTAAAGATTTTTTGCCTTTTCTTCTATGCATTGCTTAAAGAAATGCTTCAAAAAGTGTTTTTCTTAATTTTCTTCTTTTTAGGGAGTGTGGAGAGAAATACTAATACTAGTTCATTTTGTCCTTCCCTCATTTTGTCATGCCCCTCATCTCCCATGGAAAAAAAATAATCTAGTCTTTGTAATAAATAAACGTAGTCAAGCAAAACAAATCCACACATTTGCCATATCCAAAAATGTATGCTTCATTTTACACCATGAATCTTTCTTTCGTCCTTCTGTCAGGATGTGTGCTTTAGTAGTATACTTCATTTCTGGTCCTTGCTGGGATTGGAGTTTTTAATTCTTTCAAAGTTACTTTTCTTTACTGTATTGTAATTACTTTATGTATATTGTTCTCCTTGTTCTGCTTACTCTACTCTGCCTCAGTTCATACAAATCTTCTCAGACTTCTCCGGAATTATCATTTTCATCATTTCTTATGATATAAACTAACATTCCCTTATATTCATATGCCACAATTTGTTTAGCCATTCACCAATTGATGGACGTCTCTTCTGTTTCCAGTTCTTTGCTATACCAAAAAGAGCTGCTATGAATATGTTTGTATATATGGATCTTTTTCCTCTTTCTTTGAATTCTTTGGGGGTATAGGCCAAGTTGTAGTATTTCTGAGTCAAAAGGTATGTACAGTATAGGGTATAGTTTCAAGCTGCTTTCCAGATTGACTGGACCAGTTCACTAATGATTGTTTATCAGTGCAGTTATCTTCCAGCATGCCCTCTAACAACTGTCATTTTATTTTCCCTTTATGTAGAAAATATGGTAAGTGTGAGATATAATCTCATCAGAGTTATTTTCTTTTCAATTTCTTTCATTATTAGTGATTTGGAGCATTTTTCATTTAACTGTTGATAGGTTTGAATTTCTTCCTTTGAAAATTGCCTATTCACTGGGTTTACGCTTTGAACTAGCAATACCATTACTAGGTGGAGGTTCTAAAGAGATCAAAGAAAAGGGAAAAGAACCTATGTACAAAAATATTTATAGTAGTTCTTTGTGGTGAAAAAGAGGGGATGCCCACCAATTGGTGAATGACTGAACAAGTTGTGGTATGTAGTCATGATAGAAAACTATTGTGCTTTAAGAAATGTTGGGCGGGATGGTCTCAGAAAAACCTGAAAGACCTTTATGAATTGATGAAGAACCAGGAGATTATTATACACATAATTATACACATATTATACACGTAAGTAGCAATACTATAGGGATGATCAACTGTAAAAGACTGATCTACTCTACAATGACCCAAGACAATTCCAAGGAATTCATGATGGAAAATACTATTCACCTCCAGAGAGAAAACTGATGAATTCTGAATGCAAATTGAAGTTTAATTTTTTTCACTTTATTTTTCTTGTTTCTTTTTTTTTTACTCTATGGCTAATATAGAAATATATTTTGCATGATTTCATATGTATAATTGACATTACATTGTTTGTCTTCTCAATGGGTAGGCAAGGGACAAGAGGGAAGGAATTTGGAACTCAAAAACATTTTTTGAATGACAAAAATTAATTTAAAATAAATATTTTGAAAAGAAAAGGAAAACTACCTATTTGTATCCCTTGACTATTAGGGAATCACTAAAATGCTTATTTTTGAATCAGTTATTTACATATCATGAATATCAATCCTTTCCTAGAGAAGTTTGTTGAAAATATTTTTACAATTAACTTTTTCCTTTTTAATATTAACTGCATTTTTGCTTGTGCAAAAACTTTCCAATATTACATAATCAAAATTGTCTTTTTATCTTCTGTGTTTCTCTTTATCCCACATCTGTCTCTAATACGTAATTGTGAAAAGTTATTTATTCTTGTTTCTCTAATGTTTTAATGATGTGACTTTTCATGTAAGACGTATCTCTTTGGAGCTTACTATGATATGTAATATGAGATCTTGGACTAAATCAGGGGTTCATAACTTAGGGACTTTGACCTTGTTTTAACAAAAATATTTTGATAACTTCATTTCAATTTAATTGGCTTGCTTCATAATCCTATGTGTTTGATTTTATGTATTTAAAAACATACTGAAAATGGGTAAGTAGACTATCAGACTGACAAAAGTGTCCATGACAAACAAAAAGGGCTTAAGATCCCCTGGTCTAAATTATTTGCATAATTTACCAAAATTTTCACCATCTCAAAATAAGAAGCTTTTTTAAGCCTTTATAAAAATTATTAGCTATTGGAAATCTAAAGTATACAACAGAAAACTCCAAATTTTAATTCATTTTAAATTAACTTAGAAAATTCCTCTGGTTCTGCTTGGTAGTGTACCTAAAACTAATTAGAATTTATTCCCAGATATAAAGAGGAATAAAGCCTTGGCCATGGGTAAAAACTCCTAAGAAATTCAGAGATTTAATATCATAGAATTACATAATTCATACTCTAGACCGAATCCCTTAGTTTAAAGCTTAGGAAACTGAGGCTCAGAGAGGCTAAGAGAATTAACCCACAGCTACTAAGATGGTCAGTGGCAGAGGCCAGACTCCATTCAAAATCTCCTGACTTTCCTTGTGCATTACCCTTTCTTCTGTACCACATGACAGCCTTATTTTATTTGTCTTGGTATACGCTGAATTTATGTTATTTTAAGATATTCTGTTCATCATCTGTGGGTCTGTATATTTTTGGACTTATTGACTCACTTGAATGTATCATGAATATGTTTTAGAATCCACATACTTGCAGTCGCCCAATTTAAGGTTCACTAAGTAACTAAACCATTCTAAAGTCAAGGTTTTTCATTACTTGTATTTGGAAGGAAAAAAATGGATAACATTTTATATTTGGAATTACATGGATGCTATCACCTGCCTGCAAATAAATAACTGACTTTTAAAGACAATTTGTATTTGGTTAAGAACAAAAATCATTTTTCCTTTAAACTTTCCTTTGAAGAAAAAAAAAGTTTTGGGATTATTTATTCATTTTTTTTTTCTTTTTTTCCTTTAGGGATTCACAGAATTGCTTCCTATTGATTTGATTAAAATTTTTGACGAAAATGAGTTAGAGGTTTGTTGTCTTTCACTTTTGAACTTTTTGAAAAGTATATTAGAAGGTGCTTCATTCTTCTACCAACTATACATCATTCTTTGCTCTAGTTCATAATGTTCTACAAAGAAAGGAAAAGTGAATTATACTGTGTATAGATTTTATTTGTTTGGGGAAAATGAGGAGCTGAGTCATGACAACTACTCAGTTATCTCTCATTTAGCAATATCAGTTAGAGGTGAATGTTAATGTAAGTGATTTGAATCCCAAGAAATCCACTATTCTGAGTTTGATCATGGTCCTGAGAAATCATACAGATCCGTACTATATCCAGAAGCTGCACTCCCAACCTCTTCCCCCAGCTGTTTCCAGGGAACCCATATGAAGGCCCCTCCCTGACCTAGATTCTCCACACAGACCCTACTCCTGCAGTTTTGGGGCTCCTCCTCCATTGTCAGCTGCAGGTGAATTGTGGTAAACAGCTACCAGATGAAACAAGCAAAACTGCAGTGCTAACGATCTATAGCAGATATTAGTTATAGACATATTTTTAAAGCATACCTTCCCCTAAGTCATTCAATGACAGTGAAGTAGATAAAGTAAGAAATTATCTGTTTGAACATCTTCATACTGGAGAACGAATATGGAAGTCCAAAGTCAATGGAAGCCATTTCCCTTTTTTATGTGTTAAAAAAGAGTCTGTTGAGAACTGCACTACCCTAGGCGAGATTAGAATCCACAAGTTTGGGGAAGGAAGGATATCCTGTTTTTGCCTTTTTATGAGGGACACTAGATTTGGGCCCACTTTAGCTAGGTCCTTTCCTTAGACAATGGAAATTGTCTTAATGCAATTTATGAGCTGGGAAAGAGCTTACAAACAATCCAATTCTACTCCATAATTTTATATATGAAGAAACTGAAGCATATGGAAAGTGGAATTGTAATTCCAAAGCCACAATGCTAGTTAGTGGCAGAAGAGGGTTCATCATTCATCCCACCACCATCTCCATCATCCCAATTTTCATGACACTATGCCACCATTCTTGAGTTCTGTCAAATACCATTCTGAGAGAACATCTTCTCTGGCAACAGAGTTACACAGTTTTTAAAAAAAAAAAAAAAAGCTAATCTAAATATATGTCACAACTAATGAAAACAACCAAGTGTCAATAAATGACTCATTAACACAGAAGCTTTGTCCATAAATGCACTTAGAGCTCGTGAATGAAATTGAAAGCAATACGTGACTAATGGTCTGTGGTTCCTTGACTTTTGAATAAGACAGAGGATTATATGATTTGGAGCAGCCATGAATTGGGAATCATTTCCTGTGGTCAGTGATCAAATATTGGTAAAAGTATCTATTTATTGGGGGAAGCTAAGAGGTAGGGTGGGGCTAATAGCAATGAGGCAAGATGGAGAGAAAGGTACAATAATGAAAGGCTCTGGGATGGGCAACTGAGTGGGGATGGTAGCTGTGTGAAAGGGAGCCAGCTTTATAAAGCTGCTGATTTTATCTAACAAACCAGATACTTGGTGGATTGTGTTTTTTATTAATGGCAATATTGGACATCAGTACACTTGTTTAGTAAGTAAACCCCCCTCCTTCCAAAAGTTAATATGAAATATTTCTGTAAACCTTTAAAGTGTTTGGGGAAGAGCAGAATGGAAATGTCATAGATTTCCTGGTTATATACAAAAATTGAAAATCTGTCCCCCCACCCCTTTTTTAAACCAAATGTGATGTTGTCAGTTTAGCACATTCCCAGTAAAGAATTTCTTCTCCCATGTCAATATCTTCTCTGCAACTTCTAGTCTATAGAGTTGCCTGGAAAGGAGAGGCTTGCCCGGGGCTAATCAACCAGTGTATATCACAGGTGGGACTTGAACTAGATCCTCCTAACTCAAAGGCTAGCCCTCTATTCACGAAAGCCATAGTGCTGTTTGTGCAGTCCAAGTGGTCATCTCTTTGATTTATTACAGCAAATGTAGATAGGAGCTTTATTCCACTTGTTTTTATGAAAGATGATGAATGGGGTTATGAATGTTTTTATTTTTAAAAAATAGCAACCATTTTTATAATAATAGCGGTGATGAAAGTGGGTTGAATCTTCAGTGTGATTTTCAGTTTTCAGACCTTCCACATTTAAACCTGACTTGATTTTTCTAAATAGCTGCTGATGTGTGGCCTTGGAGATGTTGATGTTAACGACTGGAGACAACATGCTATTTACAAGAACGGCTACTGCCCAAATCACCCCGTCATTCAGTGGTTCTGGAAGGTAAGCCCCAGTCTAGGGCCGGCTGTTGTACTCATTGTTCTGTCTTTTCTGTACATAGGTTATATTTATATCCAGTAGGAGTACTTCCTGCTATGCCTTCTGTTGCTTTCATTTTAGTATTTATATTTGAAGATTAGGAAAAATTCTTCTTTGGCTTATTATCAATGCAGAGCAAAAAGTAGTTAGGGTGGTACTTAATGGAAGGAATTAATTTTATCATTCCTTTAATTAATGGAAAAGTAATATGAAAGAAAATGTAAAGGATGATCCTTAATAGTAAGACTATAAAGCATTCTCCCTTAACACTAGGAAATAGGTTAAGAAAAAGCTGACTTGCATACATACCATACAAGCACATCTTCGAAACTATTTGTATTGTCCATCAATACTGTGACAAATGTCCCCTCCCTCATTATCTTATAACAGATTAGAAAATTGTTTTATACTTTTCCAAGATAAAATTCTTTCCAAAGAATCTGTCCCTAATTTTCTAAGGAATTCTGCCAAATATTTTGAGATTACATTGCTTCAGGAATGAGTAATGTGAAATGTGATTTAATTATCCTAGCACCAATATCTATTTGGAAAGGTGAGAAGGTAGAGAGATTTCAAAAGTATAGTCAACAAAAGGCTGCACCTTTGCAAAATGAGGAAAAAAGCAAACCACTCATTTTTATTTTCCTTTATTATATTTTTAAATACCAGTGGTGGCAGATAGATGGTATGGCTTGGAGAGAAGCTACTTGAAATCCCAGTCTTGTGATTAGATGAGGGTGTAATCATAGTTTAAGTATAAAGAATTTTTCTCTCCTTTCTTTTCCTACTTTTTGAAATCCTAGTAAACCAAAAGTATAAAGATTCCATTTCCTATACTATGCTTTGTATTTTGACCTGACAGCATTAGTAGCATGTACAGTGAAGACAGCAGCATTCCAACAAAGGTTTCTCTCTGATATCTCTCCTGTTCCATTCTCTCCATTCACACATCCTTGTCCAGGCTTTCATCATCTCTTCCTTAGTCTCTCCCTACCCCAATCCGCCCTTGACATTAGCCACTGAAAGGATTTTCTTAAAGTACAAATTTGATCATGTTATTCTCCTACTTGATAAACTCTGGTGTCTCCTTATCATTACCACTAGAATCAAGTTGTAAACACATCTCTTTGGCTGTTAATTCCCTTCAAAACCTGGCCCCATGCTATCTTTCTAGCCTTATTTTATCTTATTACACTTTTTTGTACACTGTTGTTGTTCAGTCGTTTTCAGTTGTGTTCAACTCTTCATGACCCTATTTGAGGTTTTCTTGGCAGAGAACCTGGAATTGTTTGCTCATTTTCCAGATGAAGAAACTGAGGCAAATAGGGTTAAAGTGACTTGCCCAGGGTCACACAGCTAGGAAGTGTCTGAGGCCAGACTTAAATTCATGAAGAGGAGTCTTTGTGACTTCAGGCCCAGAACTCTATCCACTGGGCCATCTAGCTGCCCTTGTACACATCGTATTACTCCTGTTATACCTCTAGGTACTGGAGTCCAACCATACTCACCTCATTGTTATTATGATATATGACAATCCCACCACCATCACCATTCTCCCATCTCCTTGACTTTGCTCTTTGTGCTGAATGTCCTCCATCCCTGAAATGCTCTCTCTTTTAGAGCTCTACCTTTTGAAATCTCAGGATTCAGAAGCTTAAACACTACCTTTCACAGGGCTCTTTCTTGGTTCCCACACTGATGGTACACTCCTTCATCCCCAAGGTTACCTTGTAACTACTTTGTCAGTGTATTATACATATCTGTTTAGGTGTAGTCTCCCTATTAGAACATAAGCTCCTTGAGGACAGGGGCTGTTTTGCTTTTGTCTTTATATTCTCAGCTAACAGCACAAAGCCTAGCCCATGGTCAGTGCTTAAAAATGCACATTGATTGGCTTGAGGATGTTCAGATTTTAAAGAATGTCACTCCTTTTGTTGTTGTAACCCTTGATTAGAGCAGGCATTCTTAACTTGAGGTCCCTGAACTTATCTTTTTTAAAAAAAATTTTGATAACTATTTCAATAGAATTAGTTTCTTTTATAATTCTATATATTTTATGTATTTAAAAACATTCTTTTCAGAAGGGGTCCATAGGCTTCAATGGTGAGCCAAAAGGGTGCAGGACACGCACAAAAGAGTTTAAGGATCCTTTGATTAGAGGACTTCTCAAATAAGAAATCTGGGTTTGTGCCTTGAATTTCTGTTGCTGGGAAAGTTTACGTAATATCTTGTGTTTATAACTGACCTTGAGTGAGGCGCGGGGGAAATTACCATGCTGTATAGACAGAATCCTAAGGGTGATGATGCCATCAATGTTAGCTTTTTATATAATGCATTTTGACATATTGGCAGACAAGAGACATTGTGAATATTTGAGCTCTTTCTAAGATTAGAAGGGCTAGTATTGTGGCGACGTTCAAAAATATGATTCAATTTTCAGACTTGACTGCCTAGGTCTTATATTACATTATAAATAAAATGATTTTTTGAATGTCTAAGTTATAGTAGCAAGTGCTGCAGTACTGCAGAGGAGACATAATGACCCCAGGTCTCTGTTCATAGGCCGTATTATTGATGGATGCTGAGAAGCGTATCCGGTTACTGCAGTTCGTTACGGGGACATCCCGAGTGCCTATGAATGGATTTGCTGAACTTTATGGTAAGCAAGAGAATGTAGTGAGGGAAAATTCTTCCTGAATACTCATGCCAATATGTTTTCCAAGGTGGAGTTGCCTAAGGGTAAATGACGCCTCCTCTAGGCTTCTTAACCAAGCTCAGTATTTTCTATGTTCTCAGAAATTTATTTTGTGTGGGTCTTATGTAAATGCATTTCATTATACAGACGTGTGTATACATTTTAACCTAATAATTCATGCCTTCATGCAAAGTGCCTTGGTTTTGTTATTAATAAAAAGAAACAGAATAATCAGACTTAGGAAGCTCTCATGTGGCCACGTACTGGAGGGAATAAGGGATCATAACATCTCCCGGAGATTGAGTTCTTCAGTGTTTACAATGTATTAAAATCATAAATAATCAAAGCTATCTATTCCACATATTGAGGGGTTTATTGCATCTTTTTTCTTAGAAGGAATGTTTAATTTAAATTTCTCACTTCCAGCTTAGAGGTATCAGGACCATTTGTGCCGGCATATGAGACTCTGGGAATACTCCACACTGAAAAAAATCTAAATTTTACGTTGTGAATTTATATAAGGATTTCATTTTACTAGGCATTGAATAGCATATTGTAATCAAAGAGGCAATCTAAGGAGTAGGTCTGGAGGCCATGCTCTTCTTTTGGCTTTTTTACCATGACCCTAAGTAGACTGATTTTCTCTCCTGTTCTTTCTTTCTCTTGCATTTTTTGCTTTTCAGGTTAGTTCTACTATCACTAATACATGTTAAATTGTTTTTTCTTCTTTAATCTAGGTTCAAATGGTCCTCAGCTGTTTACAATAGAGCAATGGGGAAGCCCTGAGAAATTGCCCAGAGCTCATACATGGTAAGTGGGGAAAGGGACAAAAAAAAATGAGTTATGTCATAGATGAATACACATACAGTCAACATACTTTAAGCACAAAATAAGATAGATAATTTTCACTTATGTTAATAACAAATAGAAACAAGTTGGTAGAAATATTGACTAAAAATTTGTCAGAAATACTCCTTACCATCATTTTCATCATCTCAGAGCATTCTAAGCACTTACCTATTTGTCATGAAAGAAAACAACATAGATATTTCCTGCCGTCAAGTAATTTTTAGCCTAGGAAATGAAATATGTCCAGAAAGGGTGATATAATTTAAAACAGTATTAGAATTGACAATAAGACTTGTGGGCATAAACAATCCATGTTAAAATAGCAGTCCTCTAGTATCCTAAGGCAGAGGTGTCAGATTCCCCTGGGGCCCAGTGTCTGACCCAGTTTAAAATATAATTGGGAAATGTTTAATGAAATCAATAAAAATACCATACAGTGCAGATGATGGGTGAATGACTCTTATAGACATCATCCTTGCATATAGACTACACTCATTCACCATGATTTGTAGTCATCTAAGTCATGGGGCAGCAGGAATTCATTTCTATTTGAGTTTGACGTCAGTCCCTTAAGGCATCTGAAATATCCCTGAACTGAGAAGATCCCAAAGAAGGAAAAAACTCTATGGTAGCAAAGAAGATCCTGAATGCCTAGCAACCAAGATAACTGAGAAAAGGGGAGGATCTTATGGTTATGCCTGACCAATTTGTTCAGATTATTTGACTCATAGACAAAAAGGGAAAAAAGGGCTCTTACTGACTGTTCAATGACTGGTCTTTTCTCACAAATTTTAAAGACATGGAAGTGACAGGAAACGCTAATATTGAAATAGATCTTTCATTTAATTTATTTGAATACTTCCTCCAGCGGTACGGTCAAAATCCATCTGTGCCTCTCCATCCTTTGCAAATGTTCTGCAAATCTTGTCCATCTTCTTCCAAAAATATTCTATGAGGATGTCACCCAATGTGCTCTGGGTCTTTCTTTGTGTAACAAGGTTGTGGTGTGACCTCTCTACTTGTTGCTTACTTCATTCATTATTCATTCTCATTATCCCAGATCCTAGGTTAATATAAGGATATGTTTGTTTCTCACCAATTAATAATATATCAACCTCTTTCTCATTGATTATCTCAGACCCAACCCTCATCACAGTTTATTAGATATGATTTAATTAACTGGAGAAATCTCTTAACCCAAGAAAAACTGCTTATATCCTTACAAAACTCCTAATCTCCTAACTGTGATTTATTAACACTGTAGTCAAAAACACAGACATAAATGACTATTTTTCATATTTTACCTTTTAGAAAGATCACAGCCAGAATCACCTCTACCCATTACTGTAACTGTAGAGGACTTTCACCTTATTTTTAATTAGTTCCACGTTTCAATTCACTCAAGATATGAAAGTCTCTTTTGAGACTTCTCTTCATCAAATATAGGTTAAAACAGTTCCATTAAAAGAAGATGCCATGGCAGGAAAATAGCTTCCCTCAAGGCAACTAGGTGGTACAGTTAATAGAGCACAGGTCCTACAGTGAGGAAGACCTGAGGTCAAATGTGGCTTCAGAAACTACTAGATGAATATCTGACCTTGGGCAAGTCACTTAACCTGTTTGCCTCAGTTTCCTCAGCTGTAAAATGGGGATAACAATAGCACATACCTCCTAGAGTTATTTTGAGGATGTTTGTTAAAGCTGTTACCTCAGTGCATGGCACATAGTTAGTGCTATACAAATGTTAGTTATTACTATGCCATCACTGTTAATAGTATCTCTCCAGAACGACTCATAAAATTATAATGGTTCCTCATGAGATAACTAAGACAGTTCTTCTGAGAAATTTTTTTCCCCTCATTCTCTTTCCCTCTTTCATTGTATAGCTTCTCACAAATGATCTCCATTTATTCTCCTCAATTTTCCTAAAAACTTCTAGCCCCAACTGTCAAATCTTTAATATTTCATTCAGATCTTAAAGCTACAGTAATAATCATTATAGCCTCTGTCGAAGAGGCTTTTGAAACTGGTTTTATTATATCGAGGTCTTCTGATATTGCACGGAATACAAACAAGCAAAAGAGAAGGAAAATAGAGAAGAAATGGTTAAAATAAAATCTTTGATTTTCAAAGAGTTTCTGCTGTCCTCTATATTCTATTAATCATGAAATGTTCTCATTCCCCAAAAATTTTAGAGGACAGCTTTATTGAATTAGACTCACCCTGTTGAGATCACTTTGAATTTTGATTCTATCCTATGTCATAGTGACTCTTCCATCCAGCATTCATCCCTTGGCACATTTGATAAACATATCATCTCTGTCTTTATCTAACTAATTATTAAAGATGTTCTGGAGCTAAGGACTGAGTCCTATTTTTTGGAAATAACAACCAAGAGACATTAATGTCTAAGTATGATCCATATGTAGTGCAACAGAATTGGGTTAGAAAGATTCTTTCTTATAAAGATTTGGTTATCTGAAAGTTTTCTAAGAAAAATTCAGAGGTGAAAAGAAAAAAATCAGAAACATCCAACAGGTCCCCTTATGTTGGTCCCATTAAGAGATGGTCATGAACTAGATGCGTCTGTAAACAAGGAAAAGGACCCAAAAGACAGTAAATAGTTTTTAAAGGAAGCTGCGCGTGTGCGCACACGTGTGTGTGCGTGTGTGTGCGTGCGCGTGCTCGTTTTGTTGTTCAGTCATTTTTCAGCCTTGTACAAGTTTTCACAGCCCCATATGGAGTTTTCCTGGCACAGATGTTAGAGTGATTTGCCATTTCCTTCTCCAATGGATTAAAGCAAACAGAGTTAAGTGACTTGCCCAGGGTCATATGGCTAGTCTGAGGCTGGATTTCACCTCAGGTCTTCTTACTTCAGATATGGCACTCTATCCACTGCAACATCTAGCTGCTTCATGACTCATATTAGAAGGACCAAAATTTAAGAATAGTTCAAAAGATCAAGCTGTAGCAATTGAAGCAGTACACACACGTGTACACACAGAACACACACACACACACACAACCTATAAGGCAAAGAAAGTAGAGATAGGATGAAATTTTTTTTTTCAAAACAATTCAGAACAACAAAAATATAATTTTTTTGCGTCAGTTAATGCACATGGTCCATCTGGCAATAGACCTTCTAGCAAGGATGGATAGCCACTGATACTGACAGAAGTTAGTTCAATGTTCAGTTCTAGAAATACTGATAGCCTAGGTGCTCCATAGCTAAAGGTTAGCAAGTTTTGTGGAATTTGGCAAAGGACCTAAAGAAGACAGAATAGTAGAGAAGGATTATCATGATGGCCAGTGTCCAAGTCACCCTGTACCACCCCATGCCTCCAGGCCATCTTTGGCAGAAACAGAACCCAGGAGGGAGCTCAGAAACCCATAATTCAAATACACTATACCAAACAGAATCTGATCTTACAGCTGTTCATCATAGCTCACTCTGTATTAACATAAGTTATGTGAGTTTAGTGTGAGGTGGAACATTATTAGTAACTGGGTCACAGCCTTACCTCCCTACACAGTCACTATTCTGACTTCCTTTATTGGACAAAAAGATACTGTGTGGGCTCTTCAACTCCACATTCCTGCTCTCCTGAACTGGCTTTAATTCTCCAAATAATCCAAGTGTAAAACCACGATAGCTACTCTTCTGAATACCTGCCCTTGTTCAATCATTTAGTCACGTCCAACTCTTCATGAGTCTGTATGGGGTTTTCTTGGCAAGTTTGTTTCTTGGCAAGTGGTTTGCCATTTCCTTCTCCAGAAAACACCTGTCCTGCCTACTCCCTAATCCCATACCAATATATTCATAGTGTGAACTCCCTACAGTTCCTGCATCTATTAGCAAAATCCCACAGAGATAACTCATTGACTATCTCTCAAACCATGTTTCAGCATGCAAAAGTCCTAAAGGTACTTCCTGGTTTTCCTAAGGACCTCCCTCTGGGACCACCATCAGCTACTTCCATACACATTATGTCGAGACAGAGTAAAATCTCTGTAATATGATGTCTCCATTTTCTCCCCTCTGCCTCAGATTGCTTCAAATCCACAATCTATGTGACTGCAAGAGGAAGCAGGTGTTGGTATATCCAAAGGAGTATTTGGAAAGACCTGGAAGTACCTTTAGGACTGTTGCAAGTTGATAAGAATTTTGAAAGATAGCCCATGAGCTAGCCCTGTGTATCCTGGCAGAAGATTCAGAAACTGCAGGAAATATCTGTACCACTTATGTGTTGGTAGGGAACTATGGATGTTGCCTATACTATCATATATGGTTGAGCTCTTTGTTACAAGGGATAGCTTGATAGGTAAGGGGAAGGGCTGTATACAGAAATGAAGGTCATATCAAAACAAAATATAATAAAAATAAGAATTTTTTAATTGGAAAAAGTTAATTGGAAAGAAAAGATAAACAAAAGATAATTTTTTGAAAAAAAGGAATCAAACCCTCTCTCTAAGGCTACAATAGTTATTCTTTGGTTCTCACCTGGGATGACAGGAGCTGGACAAGCAGGCAGGAGAGGAAGACATAGTCCCCTCCTTACCTTTTTCCCAACCCCACCATCCCTCTAAGCCTCATAGAAACCTCCTCTCAAATTCAATCTTTTCCAAAGATACTCTGACCAGGGGCAGGGTGGATAGAATTGGGATTCTAGGAGGGCCAGCAGGCTGCTCCCCATGAGGTATTTCTTGGTGCTCCTGGGGAGGGAGTGGGGTTAATGGAAGAAAGCTGATCAAGAGTTCACAAAGGCAATAAAGTGGTTGTTGACTTTGGGGGTTGTGGGGGAAACAGGGATTCTCTGATCTTGCTCTGAATACTTGAGCATGGGTAACCCTAGAAGGCAGGGTTTAAAAATCTTGGATTGTATCCTCATTATCCTTTATGAAATGGTGAGTTTTTTCTAGCTAGTTCGGGACTGTTTCACAGAAGGAAGTCCAGACCATGGTAAGGTAGTAGCAGACTTCTAGTATATGTAACTAGTGTAAAAGAATTTAAGTCTTAAAAAGATTCACCATGGGAGTAATTCCAGGTAGGCATGACATGATCCTGGTTGCACTCATGTGAGTGAGGATAGTATTGGTCCCACTGAGCAGATGAGTGAGAAAGAAAAGTCTTGTATATTATAAGTACTTACAGAAATATAAAGCACCATAGAAATGCAAATGTGTTACTAAGGAAGATTGTGGTTGAATTTTATAAAGTTTCTCAATTATTTCTCCCCTCCCTGGTGTCAGTTTTATTCTCACTCCTTAGAAAGTGTGTAGAATGATCTCTCTGAAACACTTTGAGTGAGCCAAGCTGTACCACGCCTAGAGACCTGCTCGGCTCCTATCACCCAGAACTCTAGCCACCCTGGTTGGCCTGTGCTGAGCTAGAGAACGAAGCCCGAGTGGTTTTACAGCATGAACATAGGTTCCAAAACCAAAGAGTAGAAGAAAGGTTCTTGTGAAATTGTATTTGCTAAAAAATAAAAAGGAATTCCCTTAGCAGAGTTGTCTAGCTTTTATGTAATTCCTCTCACTCTTTCAAAGAAAGGAGAACGTTGTCTCCAGGTAATGCCTTGTCTTCCAAATCCTAAAAGCATCCTGACCCGGGTCATATGGAGCAGTATTGCCTCTTGGTAACTTATTTTAAAATTACATTTTTTAACATTTATTTTAGACTCTAGTAGCCCTCAAGGGTCATCAGAATCATTCCCAGCTTTATTGCAATAATAACCTCAGTTGTCAAAAGACAACTAAGATTGATGTGACCATTAAGTTTATATAAAAACCGTGAACATCTCACCTTCTTATTTTTCCTGTAAGTACCTTTGAGCACTGTTTTGTGTTTCAGTCTTTAGCAGAAATCCAGGAGACCTACATCCTGGCTTCCATAGAAACAGGAAAGTTAGAGTATATATACCACATTTCACTCTAGTCAAGTAATAACCCAACTGACCCAGCATATTTTATTCCCTTGGTGATAAATTACCTAAGGCAATAGAAAAAGTAATGAGCTTGGGAGTCACCAGAGGTGAATTCGAGTTCTGACTCTTCTACTTTCTACTTGTATGACCTTGGGCAAGTCATTTAATTTACTGGGGCCTCAGGCTATGACCTGTAAGGTACCTTCCAGCTCTAGATACAGGAATAAGTAAAACTGATAGGTTTTTTTTTTAATCACACAAACTAAAACCAAGTGCAAGTTACTGGGGAACTGTTTGGTATTTACAAATGAATCTGGCTAGTTTTTTCACTGCGATGGGATGGCCAGTGTTGCCTTTAACCTGGACCCAGAGTTGATATATTTGCTCCAAGCTCTTCTTGTGTTTAAGGTAGATGGCAAAAAAAAAAAAAAAAGGTTCAATCACTACTTTGTAGCAATAATTCCTAGATAAAAAAACCACTTGTTTCAAGCTGATTGTCTTTATGGTTTTTCTAATTATGCTCAAGATTGCGAGCCCTCAAAGGAAAACAAATATGATCTGCTCTCTACTGTCAGCACACTTCATTCAGCTTGAGTGACGAGAGGAAATGGATTCATTTCATTCCTCAGTGGACTTTTTTATTCTAAGTCTTAGGCGCCTTTGTTGAATCTCATATTCAAGAGGGCATTATTTACCTTTTTGAAAACAGAAGACTGATTTCATGGGAATTTAAAAATGAAATCACTCACTTCATGTTAGAAATTCTGAATACAGTTGGATACTTTTAAAAACTTCCATAGTTGATGGTTAAGATAAATAGGTTAGAACTGCATATACTTCATGGTGTGTATCATTGGAAATAAGAATTATTATTGAAAAAACTATTCAATTTAATTAATTGGAACAATTATAGATAATGTTCTATGTTGCTGCAAAATTTCCAGATGGCTGTTTCAAGCTTTTAATGAAGGCATATTAACCTAACTTATTATTCACTGAATATAAGAATATGAAGTGTACCATATCTGTTTCATCCAGCCTAGAATTCTGTCTCTGCCAATGGTAGTAAAGGGCTTATTTGCTGTTGTTCATGTTGGCATTTAGAGATGTTCTATAAAACACTATATTTTTTCGTGTTTTCATTATGGTTCCATCTCCTATGATTTTATCTAACATTTTTTTGAAATGCTTTTAGACTTTTGAAGATAAAGTGTAATAAAAGATAATTTGTTGCTGACTGAAGCTTGCCAAGCACCTTGTATGACATAAATTTCTCTTTTTCAAAAGAGCTGGTTTGATGTAGTTTTTCATAATTGCACTAAATAAAATGCCATTTAGGACATGACACATGATACTGATGAAGCTATATGCCTAACTCCCTCATAGAAATACTTGGCTATCTCCATGAACTCTAGAAACCAACCCCATCTTCCCGTGTTCTGATGGTCCGGTAAAGCTGCAGCAGCCTCCCGTATCCCTCTCTGGTGACATGACATGATTAATATGGAAAATTAGATTGCGGGCTACTTGAGGGAATCTCTTTCTACCTTTTTATCTCTGGCACTTAGCACATGGCCCAGCTCATAGAGATACCTGACTTAAAGAAATGGACATCTGTCAGCTTGACATATGACTTCAATTGTATATACTAGGCCAAGACAGAGATCAATAGAACTGTGGGGTAGGGGGGTAGGGGTGTGTGTGTGTGTGTGTGTGTGTGTGTGTGTGTGTGTGTGTGTGTGTGTGTGTGTGTGTGTGAGAGAGAGAGAGAGAGAGAGAGAGAGAGAGAGAGAGAGAGAGAGTAGTTTGGAAATTCTAGTGTGGCTTCCTAGGGAAAGTTTATATTGAAGAATTCCCTCCAGACAGAATGATTTGCAATGCAATAAAACTGTCTAGAACTATCACTTCTGGGTAAGAAAAGCTTTACTAAATCCCCTCGTGTTTTAAACAAATGATATTCAGGAAGAAAGGGCTATTAAAGCATCATCTGTTTGTCTAACTTTTGGTATTCTAAATACTGAGAAATAGGTCTCACCTTTAACTATTTTTCACATTTTTTGCTTGTGTTTGAATTATAAAGGCTATAAAATTTTAGGATTTGCTTAGGGTGTCTAACCTTTCATATTTCCTTTTTGCACTAAGACTGTTCCAAGGAACAATAGTTGAAAGGTGCCACAGATATATGAGAATATTGTTTGTGTGTAATTTACATTTGCCTCCATAGACTTATGTAGACAGATAGTCAATATAGGCAGATTCCAAAGGGGGAGAGTTGTAACTCTCCCTACTGTTAGCTGGTCAATGTTCTTCTACTCTGTTTCTCAAGCCTTGTTTTCATACTTTTTATTCAGTTGTTTTTCAGTCATGTCTGATGCTTTTTGACCCCATTTGGGTTTTCTTGGCAGAGATACTGCAGTGATTCACCATTTCCTTCTCCAGCTTATTTTACAAATTAGGAAACTGAGGCAAACAGGTTAAGTGACTTGCCCAGGATCACATAGCTAGTAAAAGTCTGAGGCCAGATTTGAACTCATGAAGATGAGTCCAGGCCTAGTGCTCTCTCCACTGCGCTACCTAGCTGCCCCTGGTTTGTATAGCTCTGTCTTCCTTCCCCTATTAATTTTTGTAAGCATATGACAGAGAAGGTTAAGACATAAGAGAATAATAGAAATATTTGCTGTGCCTCACATAGCCCCTCAGCCAGTTTGGAAAATACTCATTTGAATACTTATAGTCACTGATTCAGAGCTGGCTGTGTTCCAAAAGTTCATTTGAAACACAATTGCTTGTTTCTGGGTAAAATCGCACTGAGTGTCAGTGCTCTCACACTACCTCACAAAGGGCTACTTTATTTATCCATAGTATCACAGCATTAAGAATTTAAAACTTGAAGCGACCTTAAAGGTAATCTAGTCATTCTTTATATTCTATACCAATAGTATTATAATATGTAACCATCATTTGTAACAATATTTTATGGGAAAATATGTTTCTAATGCCAGAGACGCATCTTCCCTCAGCTAAGGTAAGGACTTTGCCTTCCCTGACTTCTTTCATTTTTAGAATGAGACTGAGGGATTCCTTCCACTGCAAGCTACTGGTGAGGGCTCCCATGTCTTCAGGTTAGAATTTCAGGAGGGTTTAGGGGGAAACATGGAGGGCAGAAGTGAGGACTGGCGGAGGAATAAGCCTCACTGACAAAGTTTCCTGACAAAGGAAATGAAAATCTATGGGATTCATGTCCCAGGGATTACTGCTTTGACCTAGTATTATTTGATCATTTTATCAGTGACCTGATCACCTGGTCAAAGACATAGGTACCACATTTATCCAATTTGCAGATGACAAAAAGCTGGAAGGAATTCCTGATATACTGAATGACAGAGCAAGGATTCTAAAGGGAGCTAGACATTTGGGCCAAATCTAATAGAATGACATTTAAGAAAAAAATGTAAATATAATATTACAGTTCAGTTCAAAAAAATTATCTTCATAAGAGCATGAGAAGCATGTGTAGATAGTAGTTGGTCTGAAAATGACCTAGGAGATTTAGTGCACTGAAGCTTGATGTGGGTCAACAGTATATGGAAGCCAAAAATGCTAATACAATCTCAGCCAAGGCATGATCTCCGGAACTGGGGAGGTGATCATTTTACTCTACTCTGCCTTTATCTGAGTGTATCTAGTATATTGTATTCTATGCTTGGCAATATATTTTAGGAAGAAAAGTTGTAGCATCCAGAGGAGGACAGGTAGAATCATGGAGGTTCTGAGTTCATATCTGATGACAATTGGTCATATTTAACCTGGAGAAGAGAATGTCTAGGAAGAATATGATAACTGTGTTCAAGTGTTTGAAGGACTATCACAGGCTTGCTCTGCTTAGCCCCATAGGACATGGGTCAAAGTTACAAAGAGAAAAAAATCAAGTTTGGTGATAGGACATACTTCATAACAGTTCCATTCAGTACTGGAATGGCCTGCCTTAAGAAGAAATGGATTCCTAATCTCATGAGGTCTTTAAGGAAAGACAAGATGATCTTTTGCTAAATCCATTTTCAAAGGCAGTTGGGTGGTACAATGGATAGATTGTAGGAACCAAGAAGGCCTGAGTTCAAATCCTGCCTCAGACAGTTACTAGTTGTGTGAACCTAGGCAAGTGACAACCTCTCCCAGCCCATTTACTAATCTATAAAATGGGGATAATAATGATATCTACCTCCCAAGGGTTTTGTGTTATCAAATATTTTAAGTGCTTTAAAAACTTAAAATACTAAAGAAATACTATTATCACCATTAAATGGGATCATTTTTTTAGTTATAGCCAGACAAAAAGTTCTCAAACCTTTTAGTTTCTAAAAATCTGTAAAGATCCCTTTATACTCTTAAAAATTATTGAGAATGACCCCCCCCCCAGGAGCCTTTTTATGTGGGTTATAACTATCAATATTTGCCTTATTAGAAATGTAAATTAGTATTGTCATGAAGATAGTTTTGAACTTACAGACCCTCTGAAAGGGTCTCATGGCCTCTAGACCATTCTTTGAGAACCTGTGCTTAGACCAAATGGCTTCAGAGGGTCTATTGAATCATAAGGTTATGTAATTTGAATCCCAAGGCAAATTCCACCAATGCAAAATTCTGGGTTTTAAAATTCTGATTGGCTTTCTAATAAGTCTCTTTCCTTCCATGGTCCCTAAGAAGTTACTTACCTACTTTCCTTTTCTATGATTACTTCCTGTTACTTCCAAAAGGAGTTTCCCCTTCTTCTCAGTCTCATTTCTATGCTCCCAAACCTCCCCTTCTTTCTTTTTTAACTTAGACCCCGGAGAGGTAAGAAATATGAAGACAAGTGAGTCAGTGGTACGTCTGTCTACACACAACTGATTTTTCTGGAGAGGTGTAGGGTAGGATGGGACCTCTGGTGCTAGGTAGGGAATGCCAGGAGCAGTGGTGGGAAGGGCTGACAGTGGGGGCACTGCCTTAGAGTTTAACAGCCCCATCCACACCAGTCCTGGCAGGGCAAACCCCCATTATGAGTCTCTCTCCTCATTAAAAAAAAAAAAAAAACCCAGTGGACGTGGGAGACAATTTCAAGAAGCAGTTACTAGAAATAGAAAGAGAACAATAAGGGAAAGGAAAATCTGAAATGGTAGGAAGGGAAATTAATCAATTAGCACTTACTGCGTGCCAGCTTTCCCTCAAGGAGCTTCCAGTCTGATATGACGAAGGCAGGAGATGTCCCTCTGGTCACGGCGCTCTCCTAGGTGGTTGGGAGGCACGAGTCAGGGACCTCCAGGTTAGGATGATTGGCTACCATTTTACCCATACGTTTTTGTTTTTGTTGTTTTCTTTTCAGCTTTAATCGCCTTGACTTACCTCCATATGAAACTTTTGAAGATTTAAGAGAGAAACTTCTCATGGCTGTTGAAAATGCTCAAGGATTTGAAGGGGTGGATTAGGCAGCTGCTATTTTTTGGTGGTTGTTCGTCAAGCAAGTTCTTCTTGCCCCTTTGCATTTGCCTAATGGACACATAAGCCACAATGGCAGAACAGTTGCACAAAGTTGGTTTCTGGAGCAAACTCTTAGGCAGTTGCCTAAGGGCTGAAGTTGGAACTCTAGCCCGAGGATAGTATTTCTGCATTTTCCACCACAAATTATCAACTGGTTGATGTGTACACTAATTACATTTCAGGAGGACTTGTTCTATTTATGTTGGGTCTCTGTAGGCAAAGCCCTTAATAAATATTTTACATACTTTCTAATGACAATGAATGGAATTAATCACTCTACAGGTATAGTATTACAACTCATGTTTACTTTTAAAAATGATTTAGACCTATTTTCAGATTTTATTTCATTACAATTAAAGATATTATATACTTGGAAAAATGAGCATTTTTTTCGTATCTGAATTTCCTACCAGATTTAATGTCAGTGACATTTTTATTTTCTAAGTGCATTGAATCTCCCCCTGCCCCACTGTATTCAAAATAGAGACCTAGTATTTGTCCACAAATGCTCCCCAGACAAAGACATTTAGAGAATTTCAAACAAGTCATCGAGCATAATGATATCTTTCCGCACCCAGAGAGGCTAAGCACTGACTGGAGATTACATTTTTGTACAAATTTAGTATCATAGCTGCAAGACAAGAAAGAATTATGACATAGCATGAAAAATTTTGCAGTGACTTAAAAGGAATACAGCATTGCTCCTTGGTAGCTGTTCCAAGTAATAGAATCCACTTTGAGTCAGGGTGAGACCAGCATTTCTTGTAAGAGGACCGGCTTACCCCTGCCTCCTTCCTGCTGTACAGTGATGCTTTTATGATCTTTCTTCTTTACTGTTCTCTGTAGTGGAGGCATTTTGAATGAAACCTGGCACTGCTCTCGATTTGAAATTGTGGAAACCAGATCTGTTTTGTCTTCTATTTGTATGCATTTGCTAATGTCACTAAATAACCACTTTCGTCCTGACTGCACCAATTCTGAAGGCACTTTATGTACTACATGGAATTCATATCTGGTTGTTTTTTTTTTTTTAATATATCATAAGCGTTTTAATGTGATGATTCCTTCTCATTGCACATGTCTATCAATTGTGAATTTGGCGGCTGCTGATGTATAAAAACCCAGATGTAAAACTGAGCCCGCAATCCTCTTCTCACCAATTGTTTATGATTTTTTTATACAATCACAAAGATTAATTTAATATACACTTTATCTAACCAAGTTTTGTTACCTAGAACATGTTGCATGCTTTAAAACTATATAATGCCTGAGTTGTATCTATTGTGTGATAGATTAAAGGTAAAAGAAAGAAGACTAGTATTTGATCCGTTTAAGTTGTTAGTCTAGTAGTAGAATAGGCTTGAGGGTATATATTTCTTGAGGTCATTTAATTACCTTCAGCTTTGTAAGTCTTCTTTGCCCATGGAACTGAGCAATTCCTGTTGTTCTTGAGAGAATTCTGCTAAACTCAAAGAACTGATTGTGGCCCCTTCTATACCAGTGAAGCAACTTTTAACTCTTATTTCCCACTGCCCTTCCCCCTAACTCCAGGACTTGCCCTTTCAGTTAATCTCTTGCCAATAGAGGATGGGGCAAAAATTTATGGGCTCATGGGTTTTATATTTATTAAGGGCAAGACAGAGATAAGAGCCCCTTATCTGACAGCATCATGATACTCAGAAAATGTCATCTTGCTGGACTCTGCAATGCTTGACAAAGCACATGAGCAGTCTATAGCTGTTCATACCACTACATTTCCCAGAGATTTCTGCAGCAGAAAGTCATTGACTCCCTTTTCCACATTGGCCTTTGTCTAAAAAGATAAAAATAAAAAAACCAACATTCCGAGTAATTCACAAGTACACAATTGGTGACTTTTTTAATCAATTGGTGAGAAACTTGATTTATGTTTTTTTCAATAGTAGATCTGCCTAATATCTCACTTAGTTGTTGAAAATCCCTTTTGTGTAACTGCCTTATTCCAAAATTAATTTTATTTTAAAGACTCAACCCAAAGGCTGAATTGTGCATTGGTTATTTTTTGAGAGCTATGACACAACTACGGTGCTGTATAATCAATCTTTTCCAAGAACCTGGATTTCTTTTGTTATTGTTTAACTATGATTAAGGATAGATAACCACCAGATGCAAAAATAAGCCAAGTATTAGGAGAAGAAAAACCATTTTATTCTGGTTAGATAATTTGTAAGTCTCTAAAAGGCAAATTAAGAATAGAAATTCCAAAGGATATTGATATATACCGTAACACATCTCTAGAAGTCAGTAATTGACTAAGAGAAAAATTCTGTTTAGCTCTTTCTAGAATAACCTACTTATGTTAAGGTTGAATGATACTTTTATCAGACCAGGTTCTCTGTATGTTTCAATTGTTCTCCATAATAGTCTCCTATCCTGTTTTTCTTTATCCTTTTATTGTATCTTCAGGATATAATCTCAAAAAACAGTGACGAGAACTTTGTTGCACGAAAAATAGATTCTTTAGTCAAAACTCTGTGCATCCAAGTCCACTGTCTACATGACATTATCTGTAAAGAAATGCTGTTTCCTATTCACAGATTGTCCTTAGCAGCAAACTTTGCTCAGCAGTCCCTGGTCTTTACAGCCCCTCTTTGTTCCCAAACCAGAGAAGACACTTGATTCCAAGTTTCTCCAGCTTTCTACAAAAGGCATAGGTCTTGAAGAGACAATCTTCCAGAAGGTGTTGCAGGTTAAGGAATTTACTCCAAAGAATATGTTGTTGAAGAATGATTGTTGAAGCTTCCTTAGCAACAGTTACCATGGTTGTCCCATAAAGTCTTCTGGCATTTCCATTCTTGATCCCTGTCGGCCTGATTAAGGATTTTGGAATTTCCTTCTGCCTGGGATCATCTTAGAAGTGTCAGCTTAGGATGCAGTGATACTTCTTGGACTAGAGAGATTTTGATGTATTTGCTCCATTTCAAGCTGTATTCAATTTCAGTGCCTTTTTATTTTATTTTTTTCACTTTCAACTCAATGTTCTGATTCATTTGCCTGGGTTTATTATCCTTGGCTAGTTCCACCCTTCTTCCCTTATAAATCACGGATCATTTAAGTCTTCATTTAATTTATTTTTTTTAAGGACCTTTATTGTTAGCTGGCAACTGAAATTTTCCTCTAGGTGATCAAATGATCACTAACGTAAGCAGAAACTATTCCTTTTACTTTAGGGCACCAGAGTAGATTGTAGCAAGTGATGAGTAAAATGTCCAAACCATTCTCCTTATCTTACGTCCGCCATTGTGGTTTCTGTAGCTTGTACTGCTACTCTTGGGTGTTCCCAGATCCAAAATGCCAGGCTGGAGAGTCAGGTCATGATATATGTTATAAATCATTTGTAGTGACTCCAGGTTTCTACCTGCTCTAGAAGAATGTTTAAGAGTTGAAACTAGCATTTTCCAAAAATTCTTACATAGCTTACCACTGAAGTTTAAAATTAAACAAAAACTCAATCCGTTTGGTTAGCCAGTTGTAAGTTTGTCGCCATTCTACAGATAGCTCTCTTTCCCTCTCCTGCTCTCAGGCTCTTTTCCTTTTCCCAACCCCACACCCTGATCCTGAAGGGGACATCTGTGGAATGCTATCTTCCATTTTCTGACAAGCCAGTAGAGGATGCTGCAGTACAGAGTAACTGCCTACTACCCCTTCCTCCCTCCCTCCCTCCCCCCCAGGCAAAGTACACTACCTCTGTCATGTACAGGTTTTTTTGCCTGTATCCTGACATGGAAGTTGTGTCAAAACTGCCAACTTCAGGCCTGAGGTGTTTAAACAAAAAGAAGTAAAAACAACCCTTTTCAACTCCTTTGTAGTTTAGATTTAAAATGGGAAGAGAAATGTGATATACTTTGGACCACTTTTTAAAAAAATTTATATTTAAGCCTTAACTTACATTGTATATATATATGTGCACACACACACATACCCGCACACACCAGAGTGTTTTCAATGTAAGAGAAAAATGCTGTAGAATTACAAGACGAGCTTGTATAACATTTTATAGGGGGAAAAAAGATGTTTCTGTTTGTATGAAATTTTGCAAGAAAATCTTGTTGGACATCTTTATTTAAAGATGTTTCGCTCAAAGTAATGCATGTTTAAAATGCATGGAGATTTTTTTTAAACTTTGATTTGGAATAACAACTGGAATCTAACCACATGTTATGTTGTCTGCAGACCTGTAGTACTGCATTCTCTACTTTATATCAGTGTTACTAAGTTACCGTCACCAACCATAGCCTTGTGTCAGCATACACTTTTATTCTTATAAGCCATTTTGCGCCTTTTAGTCAGACTAATTTTCACTTAGGATGTCATGTTTTCCTTCATGTTAACCTCGTCAGATTTTGATCCTTCCTTTATTACTATGTATGTAATATTTATATACATATATATAGTACATATGCTGTCAAATATATATGTATATATTTATATAGCATTTTTTTTTTTACATTTTCCTTGAGTAATAGAGTTTCAAAGAGGAGTAAGTGTTTGGTCTCTACATTTTTCTCCACTTCCAACCCTGTAAATTCCAACCTCCAAGCCTGAGCAAACCTTAAGGTGATATTGATTTGCTACCCTTTATGAACCAAGGAAATCAGATTAAACATGAATGAACAGTGACTTCTAAAGTGAAAAGAGTTTCAAACATTCCAGGTGAAATCCCATTTCATAACTTTTTATTGTTAAAAAAAAAAACCTCCTAATATGAGGCTAATATTTGATACAGTGGTAAACACTAAACTACCTTGATTTTTTTGTTTGTTTTTAAAAAAAGCGACATATAAAGAATGCTCATTTTCACAATCAGAATAGCTTTAAAGTACAGTTGAATTTGATACACAATAGGGAAAGTTTTGTTCAAGAACAAAACCATTTTTTCCATTTATTTTCTTAAGAGAATTGAAAGGAAATGTAGATTGTTTGTTTTCCTGACAGTAAAAATGATCAATGTGACACAATGAAGTTGTTGTAATGAAATGATGCAACTTGTCAAATATTTAATAAAGAATTATGGAAGCTGAAACATTTTATGCTTCAAATATATGATTTCTTTGATTGCAAAGTGTATTTTTTAATGCATGTCACCAGAGAGTTTTTAATTGCCATCAATGATGTATGAGGTATTCCCCCCCCCGCCCCCATCATTCATCTTCCCCAAAACCTCTTGGAAACACTTGTCACCAATGTTTTACCAAACAATTCCCTGATCACCTCAGCTACAGTGGATTTGCTAGCCATTAAGACACTGGCCACTTACATGTGCCAGGGCCCTTTGCTGGGAGGACCTAGTGAACTTCTGATTGGTCTCTACTGACTATGGCTTCCTGATTGGTCCCAGGCCTTTGGGAAGAGGGAACCCCACTCTCCCAGTCCAACGAAACAAGGAATCATTCCCCTGATTACCTCTCCTACAGCTCTTCAGTCTAATGAAGGTACAAGCTTCTAAAGAGTAAGAGATTATTTTATCTTTCCTTCCACCACTACCCCCAACTTAAAAAAAAAAAAAATTGAGTCTTGATTTCCTTGGTGAAAGACTCTATTTAATCCAATTCCTAAAAAAAATTGGTTTTGGAAGTTCCTTTGCTACTACTTACGCAACTATCCCTCCCTTGTTATGTTATAGGGATGTGTGAGGATATGTGAAGCATGTGGCTTTGTGGGGTTTTTTTACCCAAACCCCTGAACTTTCTGCTGCAGGGCACTCAGCCCTTTGCTTTGTTATGTCCTCCTTCATGCCATTGCTTCCCTTCCACATCCCCTTTCAGAGGCTGTCAGACATAGTAACTGCTTAGTTCCCTAGGACTTCTATGAACCTTTGAGCTAGTATTTTTCAAGTCTTCAGCAATACTCTTCCTCTAGTTCTTAAATTTGAAGTTTAACTGAGAAAGAGAGACTTGGCACACTAAGAAAGGACTGCCAGAACACATCTGATTTATTCTCCTTCCTCTGGGCTCAAACTATACCTTACCCAGACATACAAATACCTTTTTGCCCTGTTCTCACATTTCCCCTACATTTGAAGTATTCCCTATTCTCCTTCCAAAAATCTTTGTGTCACAGAGCTAGAAGAGATCTTAGTGGTCACTGAGTCCCAAACTCTTGTATTTTACAGATGAGGACGCTGAGACCCAGAAAGAGTAAATGATTTGCCCAGCTAGCTAAGCACTTGGTCTTCTTGACTCCAATGCTATATCTGCTACATAGGTGTTAATAGGAAAGAAATGAAAGTTTCTTAATTGAACAAATAATTCAAACTGTGAATCATTCATTGTGCTAAGTGTTGGGGGATACAAAGATAGAATACTAAGTGAACCCCAGGAACTTGCAGTCTAATGGTACAAGGCAAGAGACAAATTACTAACGATACAAGAGGGAATATGATAAGTATGGTGATTTAAAAGGCTAGGAAAACTTTAAGGAAAGAGATTCTTCCAATAGAGGTGGGGTAGGATTAGGAACATCTAAAGGAGCACATAGCGTGTGGGTTATGAGAGAAGGATTCAATAGTCAAAGCTGAGAGGCATGCCAGCAGAGACAATAGTCTAGCAGGGGAATTGAGTATCCAAAGAGGCATTGTGTAAGAAGAAGAATGATAATCTAGAGAGTGTTCAAAGGTTGGCAACTACAAGACTGAGGGTCTTGAGTCAGTGTAATATAAGGAGCTACTGAAGGGACTGAGAATGTTTATCATGAAGAAGAAAAAAAACAAGTCTGTGGATGGGATTGGGGGAGTAAGGTAACCTTCCAACTACTTGAAGGCCTGTTGTGTGAAAGAGGGACATTTGGCTCGGCTCCAGGGAGCAGAATCTGGAAAACTGGGTGGAAGTTGCAAATAAATAAGCAAACAAACCCACCATTGAAGCATGGGGCCAACAAAAACCGCCCCCAAATTAGAACTGTCCAAAATGGAAAGAGTTGCCTCAAGAAGTGATGGGGTCCCATCCATTAGAGGTCTTCAAGAAGAGGTTGGATGTTCATCTGTCAAATATGTCAAGGGGGAAAGGGCCTTCCTTTCAAAGTGGCATTACCCAGCCACCAAGAACCTTTTCAAATAGGAAAATTGTAGGCAGGCTACATCCAGATGGTGAAGGGTATTGAATGCCAGAACAGGAAGCTGATATCCACTTCCTAAGAAGTGTGGAGAGAACCACTCAAGGTCTTTGAATAGTGAAATGCCTTACAATAATTATTAGGTGGACAACAATGCAAAAAAGACATGGAAGAATCAATAGACTGGAGGTAGGAAATCAGAGAAGCAAGTATTAAAAGTCTTCCCTATTAGGAATCATAATGGCCTTCTGAGCCTTGTCTTCCTTGAACCCTTTGGTGGGATTAAGTTGTATAGATCCACACATTCAAATTCAGCAAATGCTTATAGGTGTTTTCTACTTGCAAGTCACTGTTAGGTGCTAGAGAATGTGAGAACAGCCACAACACAACTCCTGGCCTTAAGGAGCGGATGACATTCCACTGGGGGAGATTTGACACAGGTAACACTAATAGAAAGTACAGTCCAACTGGGGGCAAAGAAGAGTCCCTGAAAACTTCTCTAGGAAGATCTGAGAATGGAGATTCGTCGACTATTAGAGCTCAAAGGAATATTAGAGACTTTATAATCCCATCCTTTAATTTGAGAGATGAAGGAACTGAACCCCAAGGAAACAGAGGAAAAGTCTGAGGGGTGATTCCATCCTAGATCATCACGAATCCAAGTTCACTACTTAATCCATTCCTCCATGCTGCCTCTCACTAGCTGTACTTATATATGTGTATTAATAACACATAATGTATATTAATAACACATATATACTCACAATATGCAATAAACATACATACCTATATGCATATACATGCATGTACATATGTAAACACACAGACCCATACATATAACATGCATGCTCAACGCATGTGCATGTGTGTGTATATATATAAACACAGAGACCTATATACATATATAACATATGCATACCCAATACATATACATGCATATATATGTAAACATGCAGACCCATATACATATATAACATCTACATACCCAATACACACGCATGTATATACACATATAAACATGCAGACCCATATACATATATAACATATGCATACCCAATACATGTACATGTATATACACATATAAACATATAGACCCATATATATAAACAGGTATACCCAATACATATACTTGCATATACATATATAAGCATACAGACCCATATACATATATAACATATGCATACCCAATACACACACATGTATATGCACATATAAACATACAGACCCATATACATGAATAAACACGAATACTCACACACATAAATATGCATGCACACATTTGCAATATGCATGCACACATGAACAAACATACATTTGCATACACGTTTGCACAAAATGCATATACATATATACACATAGCTAGCTGGAATTTATAATGGAGAAATATCCATGTGTGTTTAATTATCCCATGGTACAATTCCCTTGATAAAGGGATCAAAAAAGCAGTACAAGTATGGCAAGATGAGACTGAACTAGACTGAAAAGAGAATGCACAATAAACTTGCTGTGTTGTGATTGATTATAAGGCTGGCCCTGAGCAAAACTGAAAAATGAGTGAAATTGCCTCATCCCTTGGAGCCTTGCCCTTGCTGACCCAGCACCTCATCCTCCACCTCCAAATAGTTTAATAAAGAGAAAAGAATTACTAAGGGGAGAGTCTTCTCCACCCAGTTTGTATGCCCTCTCATCAGTATCCTTTTGAGCATAACGTCCTATTCTTTCCTTCTGCAGTGCTTTGAGGACTGGGGCTAGAGAACTGCTGCCTTTCACGTCTTCTGGTAGCCTCACTCGTCCCTGTCCCAGGCAGGTCCAAGGTTCAGGGTTGGCTGTGGTCGTTCATCCAACAGGGTGTTCCAATAGTCCTCTGCAAAGGGATTCTGGGTAAATCTACAGAAGTGGTTCATCAATGCTCACTCATCTCATTATTGGTCATTTTCCTTCATCCCGAAGGATCTGGCTCCCATAATTTAGTCCATTTGGAAAAATGTCCTTCCACACCTGCTATTTTTATTTGGTTTACTTTTCTCAAGTTATTGTGAGAGTCATGATTTGGAATTCCCCAATCTTCTTTATACTTTAATAGCAAACAATGTTGTCAATGAATAGACATGAAAATAAGTTACTTTTTTCCCAGTTGGATTGAACTAGGTGATCTCTAAGGTCCCTCCTACCTCTAAACCTAAGACTTGTAAAGGTGAGCATTGAGGACTGAGCTTCTTGGGAATGTTAGTGGACTTCCATGGAATCAATCAATCAATCAATCAATCAAACAAACAACAATTATTTATGAAATGCTTACTATGTGCTAGGAACTATATGAGGTGCTGGAGATACTAGCACAAAGGAAGCAAGCAATCCCTTCTCATGAGAAACTTCCATTCTATCAGCAAGGAGATACACAGTCACATGTGTGTACGTGTGTATATGTATATACATATATGTACATGTATGTTACATGTGTGTATGTGTATATAGAGTACATAGATGTACATAGAGAAAAATATCAAGGAAATAAGTACAAAAATTGCCATCCTGTGACTCCTGAGGCTGATTGGAGAGCAAGGCTGAGTCAGTTTGGGGGGATGTCAGCTCTGTTTGAGGTTCCCCCACCCCCAGGCTAAACGCAATGAATCTGGTTTTATTTCATTTTTCTCCTTGTAGGTATGAGAGTTGTGATTTTAAGGACTTCATTTGGGAACTGGACAAAAGAGTGCTTGCATTTGGGAGCTGCTGAGGGTGGCAGGACAGGCAGCTGAGTGTCCATGCAGTTCCTGGAAAGAGCAAAGAATGTGAGAGGAATGTGAAGGACTGAGGAACTTTACCAACTTGTCTATCTTTAGCACAAGGTAGGGTTTGTGCTCGAGGACAGCGTCTCATCATTGGCCTTTTCCTCCCATCATCCCCCAGTAATGACAGCAACATCCAATTAGCTTCCCAACAGTAGCTAAAAGAGCTGAAACCACACAGAAACACAAGCCAAAGCATCATTTTTCCAAATTCTGCCTCATATACTAGGACATGCTAATTCTACAAATCCATTTTGAGTTAGTTTTGACCATACTGCTCTACTCTTCAAGAAGCTTCCATGGCTCCCTATTACCTCTGGAATAAAAGTCAACTTCTTTAGTTAGCATCCTTCACAGTCTGGCTCCAGCCTCTCTTCCAGTCTGGTTCCTCATTTCTACTCATTTCTTCTCCTTTCCAGCCAAACTAACCTACTGGTTGTTCCCTGTGCATGACATTCCCTCTTCTGTCTCCAGATGTTGGCACAGGCTGTCCCCATGACCATATTCCTCTCCCTCCTCAAACCCTTCTTGCAGAACCCTTTGCCCCTTTCAAGGCTGAGCTCTAGTGCTACTTCCTACAAGTAGTCTTTCAATTTCCCCAGATGTGACCCCCCTACTTTCAAGTTACTTAGCATATATTTTGTCTCTATCATCTTGTATTTACTTATCTGTGTAAATGTTATGAATGATTGCAGACTCCTTGAGAGCAGAAACTTCCTTTTATTGTCTTTGCCTCCTCCTTAGAGCCTCTCACTTTCTCAGCTTCATTGTCTCTTCCCTTCTTCCCTCTGGTCCTAAAAGATCACTATTCCTCCCTAAGACTATTGCCTCTACTTACCTTTGTGGCCATTCCTTCCCAACTTTTGCAGCCCCATGTTTTTCAGTGACCATTTGCTCTCTCCTGGATTTTCTATATCTCTTTTACTCCTAGCTCTGTCCTCTGAACCTACAATCATATTCAGGTCTTCCCAAAACTAAAATATCTTCCTCTGCCCTTTCTGCCCTGTCTACTGTCTACAATCTTTGCTCTTCTCCTCACTTCCCTTCCATTTTCTCTCTCCTTTTTTCTCTCTCTTTTTTCTCTCTCCTTCAGTAGTTCTTTATTCTTGTGCTGGCCTCATTGTTGTATGCCTGTGAAACTGGTCAGTCTACCAGCGCCATGCCAGGAAACTGAATGGCTTCCATTTGAATTGTCCTAGGAAGATTCTGAGGATCACCTGGCAGGATAAGGTACCAGACACTGAGGTCCTTACTCGAGCTAAACTGCCAAGCATTCAAACTATGCTTCAGAGAGCACAACTCCTATGGGCTAGCCACATATTTGAATGTAGAATGTACGTTTGCCAAAAAGATTATTTTATGGAGAACTCACACAGGACAAGGGATCGCATGGTGGTCAGAAGAGGTGATACAAGGACACTCTCAAGGTCTCTCTCAGGCACTTCAGAATTGATTGTACAACATGGGAGACAATGGCACAGGATCATTCAGCATGGCATGCCCACGTTAGAGAAGGTGCTGTGCTGTATGAGCAAAGAAGAATTGGAACAGCTCAAAGGAAATGCAGGATGTGCAAATTTAGAGAATCCACCCCAAATGTTCACATGGACTATTTGTGCCCAAACTGTGGTAGAGTATTCCAAGCTCGCATTGGTCTGATCAGCCAGTGGGACGCATTGGAATTTGACTTGAGCATAGTGATGTCATGTTGATCCTCTTTGAGAATGAATGACAACAACCATTCTCTATTCATTCCCTTAACTGTTGCTTTTTCCCTCCCAGCCTGATATCTTTCTTTTTCTTGGCCTCGTTAAAGGGACCACGCCCTGGCTACTTCTTAAACAAGCCTATTCAATGAATGGGCATTACCTCACCCTAAGTGAGTACCTAAATAGACCTTGGCCTGAAGGGGACAAAGTCTCCCAGTGCATCCTGGGTCATCTCCAGTCATCCTGATGAATATCTGGTCACTGGATTCAGATGGCTCTGGAGGAGAACTGAGCTTGGTGACCTGCACAGGCCTCCTTCACTCAAAACAAAGTCAAATGCAAGTCATGTCATCATTTCTCTGATGGTATGGTCTTCTTTGGCAACAAAGGACGAGCACAACAATAATTGAAAGCTTATCTTCAACATTCTGGTGTCAATCTTCTCGCTACGTTCTATTCCATGGCAACCTTGTTCATGACCATAGCTTCATCTCTTAGCTCTATGCAATTGATCCCCAAATCCATACAATCTTGGCCTTTAACTGAACTCCAGATTGTCATCTCCAGTTCCTTGTGAGGCATCTCCATCTGTGTACTGCATGAAGACCCTAAGCTCAATGTATCAAAAATCCTGTTTGAATCCTATTTCAAGTGCTCACTACGTGACCATGGCCCAGTCACTTTTTCTCTGTGCTTCCCATTCCCTCCTGTGTACAATTGTTGGGGGTGTAAGCTCAGTTCCATGTGGACAGTCTCGGGCAGGTAAAAGTGAGGACTTCTAACCTCAGAGTTCTCATGAGGCCCCCCAGGGAACAGCTGGGAATTGAGGCGTGAGATACGGGCTATCTCGTGCATCTCCGCCTCTTCTCCATGGGATATGTGCTGGGGAAGAGCATCCCACCCTTGAGATTGGCCCGGGGGTCTGAGCTCACCTGTTGTTTACTAGCTAAAGGCTGAGAGCACGCCCGGTATTCACGTGCAAACTATGCGGCAGGAGAGGTTAAGTAGGGTCAGGAAAGCCTGAAGGCATTCTTAGCGCTGAGGGGCCCTTAGAGGACAGAAGGCCCCTCTCCCCTCTTCCCTCTCCCACTCCCATTTCCAATCTCTTACTGTAAGATCTTTGCCTCCTTGGGAAGAAGATTCCTCTCTCCTGAGGAAGAATTCACCCTGCACATGTAACCAAGACCCTGAATAAAGCCTAACCCTTGTTCAACTCTGGAAAGTCTCTTCTCTCATACGTTTATCCGGTTTGGCCAGCCAAAGACCTGCGATAGGTAAGGTAAGACTCAGGTAGCTCTTAGGCCTCTAGGCCTGACATACAATGAACTGGTTATTCTCAATTGGCCTCTAAGCTCCTTGCCTGCACTGAATCTATGATCTTGGGAGTTTTTAAAAAATGTTCCCTACAAACTTATTTTTCTTTTTTACTTCACCATTTCTGTCTATGGTATCATCCATGTCCTCATGTTCCCAAGTCCGGAACCTTTGACCCTTCCTTCTTCTTTGTTTCTCATATTCAGTCAAATTGTATTGAATGCAGGCTATCTGCCTCCAGAGAAAGAACTGATGCTGTCTGAATACAGACTGAAACGTACAATTTTTCACTTTCTTTTTTTTGTTTGTTTTGAGTCTTCTTATACAAAATGAATAATATGGAAATGTTTTACATGATCGCACATGTATAAACTATATCAGATTGCTCACCATCTCAGGTAGGAGGGAGGGTTCACAGGGTAGGAGAGATAGAATTTGGAACTCAAATTCTTTTTTAAATGTTAAAAATTGTTTTAGTATGTAATCAGAGAAAAATAAAATATTATTTTTAAGAGAAATTATTAAGGAAAATTGCCCTAAAGTTTTGGAACTAGAGAATAAAACAGAAATTTTAAAAATCCAGGGATCACTACCTGGGATTCCCAGATGGAAATGCACAGTAATAATATAGCTAAGCTTTGAAGCTCCCAGGTCAAGGAGAAAAATACTACAAGCAAATAGAAACAATTTAAATACTATGTAGGTATAGTCAGGATAACACAAGACCTAGAAGCTTCTACATTAAAAGATCAAAAGACATGAAACATGATATTTGAAAGGGCAAGGAAACTGAGTATGCAACTAAGAATAACTTACCCAGCAGAGTGTAATCCTTCATAAGGAAAAAATTGATATTTAATGAATTAAAGGATTTTCAGGTATTTGTGAGAAAAAGACAGGAACTGAGTCGAAAATCTGACCTATAAGAATCAGGAGAAACCTAAGAAGTTAAACATGAAAAACTAATTATAAGAGATTTAATAAGGTCAAACTGATTTACTTTTTATATGGGAAAATGTTATCTGTAGTTCTTAAGAATATTGTCATTACTAGGAAGGTTTGAAAGAGCATACACAGATAAAAGGCTTGTGTTTGATTTGAGTATGATAGGATGATCCTAACAAATAAAATTGGGCAGGGAGAAGTAAAATGGAGTAATTATATTATACAAATGAGGCATAGATGGAAGAATTGCTACAGTGGAGGGCATTAGGGGATGGAATGCTCAGAACTAGGTTAAGGAGAGAATAACATACATTTAGAAGGGTATAAAAGCCTTCTTAACTTACAGAGAAATAGGAGTGCTAGAGGATAGTATAAGGTATGAACTTCTGAAAGGGGCTGTAGATCAAGAAATGGGAGAGGAATGGGAAAGGACAATGGAGGGATTCTTAAGAGGGAGTGCAGTGGTCAGAAGTTAGACATCTGAGGAGTGAGAGGGTAAAAAGAGGGGAAGAAGGAGAAATGGAAAAAATAGGATGTAGGGAAATATACAACTAGTCATCATAACTTTGAATGTGACTGAGGTGAACTCACCCATAAAATGGAAATGGATAACAGAATGGATTAAAAACCAGAGTCCAACAATTTGTTGTTTTAAGAAACGCATTTAAGTAGATAGATACACATAAAGTAAAAATAAAGGGCTGGAGTAGAATCTATTTTATTTCAGCTGATGCAAAAGAAAAAAAGAAAAGAAAAACAAAGGTAGTAATCATGGTTTTAGACAAAGCTGAAACTAAAATAGATTTAATCAAAAGAGATAAACAAGATATCTGCATTATGATAAAAGGTATAATAAAGTAAAATGATAACAAAGTAATATCAGTACTAAACCTATATGCACCAAATACTATAGTTTTCAAATTTTTAAAGGAAAAGCTAAGTGAATTATAGGGATAGTTTAACATATGGAAAACTATTAATTGATTATATCAATAACAAAAGTAACAAAAATCATATGATTCTATCAATAGATGCAGAAAAAGTTTTTGACAAAATACAATTTTTATTCCTATTAAAAGCACTTGAAAATATATGTATAAATGGATTTCTCTTTAAAAATGATAAGAAGGCTCTACCTAAACCATCAACAAAAACTATTTGTAAGATCAGTAATAATGAGATATAGCAATAGTGATGTGAATAGTAAGACCAGTAAGATCATAAATGAGAAATTAAAGAAGATAAAGACATTGAAGGAAATCAGAATGGACAAAGAAATAGTTTTATTACCTCGTTCTACAATCTGATTCCTTCTATTTCTTTCAATATTCACTTTTATAGGATTTTGAGCACCAATTTTTTTCCTCCTCTCCTCTCCCCACCCTCCAAGATGGCATAAGCTATACATATACAATTCTATTAGACATATTTCCATATTAGTCATGTTGTGAAGGAAGAATCAGAACAAACCTCCATCATTTCATTGGAAGGGCTGCCCCTGGAGGTGGAAGATCACAATATCCCTCTTCTGTGTGTAATGGCACAGGCTTTGATAGACTCTTGCTATAGCCTCTTAATGAGTCTTCCTGCTTCAGACTTCTCTCCGCTCCAGACCACCTTCCTCCACACAGCCACCAAAACAACTTTCCTTAAGTGCAGATCTGACCACTTCATTAATTAATGTACTACAGTGGCTCCCTATTGCCTCTAAGAGCAAACATAAATTCCACTATTTTAACATTTAAAGTTCTTCACAACCTGATCCAGTCCTACCTTTCAAGTCTCCCTACACTTTGCTTCCCTTGAATTCTTAGGTCTAGTCATATTAGCCTACTCAGCGTTCTTCACTCTATCTTCGAGGGCTTGAGTTGACTCTGTTCTGTGCCTGGAATATCCTCCTTGCCTCTTCCTTTTGGTATCACTGTTGTCCTTCAAAACTCAGCTCAAGAACCACCTTCTACATGAAGCCTTTCCTGATTTCTCAGCTCCTATGAGCTCTACTCCCTAAACTACCTTGTATGTATTTTGAATACTATATGTATGTGTGTGTGTGTGTGTGTGTGTATACATATACAAGTATATTCAGGTTTTCTCCCACAATAGAATGTAAATTCCTTAGGGGCAGTCACTGTGTCACTTTTGCCTTGTATCTACTGTGCTCAACATAGGACCTGATGTGTAATAAGCACTTTAATAAATGCCTATTGGTTGTTGATTGATTGGTGAATCACCATGTGTTAGTGGAAGGGACCATTCAGGCATTAACAAAAATTTTTTAAGTGCCTACTATGTACAAAGGACTATGCTGGGTGTTAGTGGGAATATGGAGCTTATATGTCATGATCACTGTTTTCACGGAATTTATTGTCTAATAAAGGAATAAGACACCAATATAGTTATAATACACAATATTACATGATAAATGCATTGGAGAGGTGCAAAATGAAAACCCGGGGGGAAAGGCTTTCAGAAATCTCATTTCATTACATCATTCTAAAAAAGAGGAATTTGAAAGATGGATGAAGACTATGGTCGAAATTTAGAGAGTGAGGTCTGGTGATTACAATGGTGGGTGGTCAAGTCTGGGAGTCAGGATAAGAGGTTAATATTTCAGAAGAGGAGCTTAGTCAAGCTAAGCGAAGGGAAAAAAGAGAATTAAAGAGTTCGATTTTCATCCATATCAAATTATAGGATGAGCCATGTTTCCCTAACTTAGAAGAGAAGTTTTTGAAGGCAATCAGACAAAAGAAGAAATAAAAAGGGGCAGTTTGTCTTTAGTTTGGCACCTTTCTGGTCATGACCTTTCCAAGACTTAATGTCTTCATTTATAAAATGAGTGGGTTGGGCTAGATAACCCCTGTGTCTCCTTGGCCAAATGAAGTATCAGAAGTAAAGAGTTTTGAGAACTTCAAAGGGCTAAATAAATGTTAGGCATCATCATCACCATGGCTGTTGTCATCCTCATCACTGTTGTCATCATCAATCATCACTATTATAATCAATCATCTGTCATCATCATCATCAACAACTATCATCATTATAACACATACTGTCCTCCACGATCCAAACCTTCGGTGATCTTTCATTCTCTTTTCAAAATGTTTTATTGATGCCTTTTGTTTTCACCCTGCTGTTATTTCTCAATAACTTCTCCCAACAGCATGTTCTTATAACTAAAAAAAAAATGAATTAAGTATGAACCATTGCATCTGACATTGTACACACTCTCTATGGAAAGGAGGGAAATGTGTATCACTGTCAATTCCCTTCAGTCTAGGTTGGTCTTTGTTTTTTACCTGAACTCTGATGTCCTTTAATATCATTTTTATTTAAATTATCAGGGTCATTGTGTATTTAGTTCTCTTGGCTTTTTCTTCTAACTACATCAGTTCATGTAAGTGTTCCTAGGTATCTCTGAGCCTTGCATTCTTCACTCCTAGCAAACCCTGCCCTCAGAAAGAAGCTAATAAATTCATTCCTACCAACATGTACATGACTGATAAATTTTAATCTGGTACACTATCAGGGATACTAATTGTTTAGCAAGAGGCTCTGTTTGGTTTAAGGCAGAGGAATACTTACCTTAGAAAGGCAGTTTGAAGAGGGGGGGAGGGAGGGAGTGAGGGAGGGAAGGAGAGAGAGAGAGACAAAGAGAGACAGAGACAGAGAGAGGGAGAAATACAGACAGAGGCAGAGGCAGAGACAGAGAGAGACACAGACAGAAACAGAGAGACAGAGAGAGACAAAGAGACAGAGAGATAGAGAGAGACAGAGAGAAAGAGAGACAGAGAGAGAGCTAAATATAAATCCTAGCTCAGATGCATCTCTTATAGCTTCAGTTTCCTCATCTGTGAAATGGGAATAATGATACTAATAGTATGTACCTCCTAGGGCTGTTCCATGAGGAAAGTACTTTGGAGGTTTTTAATCCCACAGAAACATAAATTCCTATTTATTTGACTCCCTGACAGTGATCACTAACTCCCTTACAGTGATCTCTGACTCCCTTGTGATGACAGGACTGGGTGAATCACCCCAAAGTCAAAGTCCCTTATTTCCTCTGTGTGGCAATTTCCTATGTGTTGCACAAGGCCTGAATTCCAGTGATGCTGAGAGTCTGGAAGGAAATTTGGACTACATGTTTTCATGTCACATATCTGGGCATATGGAGCCGGTATTTATGCTTGATTGGGAAGGAAGTTTGAACCTCTTCTGACTTTCTCATTTGTTGGGTTTGTAGAATCTTCATGGTAAAAGAGAGCCTCCCCTGCTCTGCCCTCCCCCCCACCCTCCTGCTTCTCTATGTGGCTATATTTACTTAGAAGGTCTTGGCTAGTGTACCAGTTGAGATTATCTAAGGGACGTGTCCTCTCCAAAGCAATTCATTTTTAAACAAAAATCAGTCCTTTGGACCTTGGAATCTGCTTAAAAATTAACAGGGCTGTCTATTGGATCAATAGGGAACAAATGTTAGCTGGGTGGAGACAGCCCTAAAAGAGAAATCGTTAGGAAACTTCCGCAGGCTGATGACATAGAAAGATCAATGGACAAGACAGTCAACCAAGACCCCTAAGGCCAAAGCCTTGACTCACTACTGATTTCCCCCAGTGACCCTCAGCAAGTAGCTTCTCTGTCCAATTTGGGGCTACTTATGCCTAGTTCCTGGGATGTTCAAATCTGTGTCATTCAACTCAACAGGCATTTAATTAAGAGCCTACTATGTGCTAGTTGCTATGCTAAGCTCTGGGAATGCCAACAACAACAATAAACGCAAAACTAATCCCTACTCTTTAAGAACTTACATTACTCATGTGTGGGATGGGGTTGAGGGAGAGATATATCATATGAACATGAGTAAGTACAAAGTATATATAATGTGTGTATGTATGTTTTATGCATACATGCATGTATCATATGTGTGTGTATAAGTACATATGTAATACTCTGTTTACATACATAAAATAAAGAGTAATTGAGGGATGCAGATCATTTATTCATTCAATTAAGAAAGGCCTCATAGAGGAGGCTGCACATGAGCACATGAGGTCTGTAAGAAGCTAGGCATTCTGTGAGACAGATAGGAGGCGGGGTACATCCCAGATGTGCACCATCTGTGGAAAGGCATGCATGTCGTAGTTCTAGGAACTGATAGGAAACCAGTTTAGCCAAAAACAGAATGTTGTGAAGGGGAGTAATAAGAAGCAAGACTCCAGAAGTAAATGGAAGACAGATTGTAGGAAGTTTTAAGTATCAGAAGAGTTTGCTTTTTTTCCTAGAAGCTTCAGGGTGCCCTTGGAAATTTTTGTGTAAGGGAGCGCCATCATGTTTTATGAATAGCAATTTGACATCTGTGTGGAAGGTTGACTAAAGAGGGGTGAGAATGGAGGCAAGGAGATCAATTAGGAGGCTATAGAAGTAGTCCAGATGAAAGGTGGTAAGGGCCTAAACTATGGTAGAGACTGGAGGAAGAGTATGGATGAAAGAGATATTATGGGCAAGATTTGGCAGCTGATTGGACACATGGATGGAGAAAGAGGAAAAATTCATAGGTGACTCAAAGTTTGTGAACTTGGATGACTAAAAGCAAAAAACTGGATGGCCTTAGAAAAAATAGGAAAGTCTAAAGGAGGGATTGGTTTGGACAAAATGTTACCAATTCTATTTTAGACACATTAAGGTTAAAGTGTTAATGGGAAATCCAGTAGAGTTCAGAAGAGAGATAAAGCCTGGGTGTGTAGATCTGGGAGTCATTTATATAGAGATCATGAAACCATGGGAATTGATGAGATCACCCAGGAAGAGACAGTACAAAGAGATGCAGACAGAGCTTTCAGGATCACCTGCACTTGGGTGTTCAATACATGGAAGCAGGAAAGAAGTGAATTTGGGTGTGAAATTTGGGGAAGAGTGAAAGAGGGAGGGACTCTTAATTAAGGTTACCTGAACATGGAATGAACTGCCTGACTCCAGATGTATTAGGAGGTTTTCACCCTAACCTCCAGCCCTGAAGGTCTTTAAGCAAAGGCTAGATGTCCAGTAGTGGATTATACTGTAGCAGGAATTGCTTTGGTGTCTGGCTCGGCTTAGACACTTGCAACTCTCCAATTCATTGATTCTGTAGTTCTATGGTTCTGTCTTCTGACTTCATATCCAGAGCATTTCTACTGCAATATACTACCTGAAATAGCCTATATTCATAATGTTCTTTATAAGATGCATTTGGTTTAGTGGCAATGGAGAGGAGTTGAAACTACACAGAGCAAGCATGAGATGGGCAGGGTCTTTGCCCCAGGTTCCATGGGTAAGTTACTGCCATCCCCACCTTCCAGGCTTCTACTGCCTATGATCCTGCCATGCACTGGCCTTCTTGCTCCTATCCTGACTGTATCTGAGTTCTTCTGCATTGCAGCTGCATACTCCTATCCCAACCCACTCAAACTGTCATCTATGTCAATTTTCCCTCCTCCCTTCCCTCAATCAATTTTTTTTTTTTATTTCAGATGAAGTAAATCCTTGTTATGGCTCTCCTCAGACTCCTTTCTTATCTTGTACATGGGATCTCAACGAATTCTGTTGAGACTACTTAGCCCCTTGTAACTCTGCCCTCCTTATGCTTCCTGCTGTCTTTCCTTAAGTCCACTATTTGTATGTCAAGGTTGGGCAGAAGATTAAATGCATTATGTTAGATTTCATAGCAATTCAACCTGTGCTCTTGAATTGAGCACATCTGGAACTGACAGATATGGACGGCCCTCATCTAGCCTTCCTATTGCATCACGATAGCTTCCTTTTGGTCAGTGTGAGCAATCATATAGCTGTCTGGGAAATTATCGGTTCATTGTTTCAGCTTCCCATTTTCTCTTGAGAAACAGGGCACTGCCCAGGAAAGAGTTCACATTTGTAGTCAATGTGTGACCTGAATGCAACATGCCATCTCCACTCTCTGGACTGGTCATCGTAACTAAATAATTTCTCCTCTTACTATACATACATGCATACATATACACGTGCACACACTTTATATATAATATATACACATACTATATATTAATAGCTTTTGTTTTTACATGACTTTTTTTGCAAATAGAATCCTCCCACTCCCCAGACCTACTCCCGTGGCTTTATAGATGAGGACATCCAGGGCCCAAGGAGATTAAATGATCATGGACAGATCACTTAGTAAGTGTCAGAGGCAAGATTTGAAGAAAAGGAGTGACTCAAAGGCAAAGCCTTTATTCGTCTCCTTATTGTGGAAGGTTCTTTAATTGGGATCATTTTCTGGTCCTTGAAGTTCTTCCTTCTCTTTGAAAATCTTGATCAAAATGAACTTTCTCTGGGGAGCTTTTCTTGACACATCCAACCTGATTCTGATTTCACCACCCTCCTCTCAGCTAATGGGAAGGATTGTAGCTCTGCGTTGTTTCAGCTGAATTGGTTCCTTGCCTTCAATATCTGCCCTAGGCTTGGCTCCCCCTTAAATCATAATATCTCCAAAATTAAGAAGTATGTCATCTAATAAAAGATTAGCATAAAGACCAATCAAAGACTAGACATTGACTAGGGTCAATGGGATTGTGTCCCAGGGCACAACATGGGGGAGGTATATTTTCTCAGGGTTAGGAGGGATGATGAGGAGAAATAACTACAGTAGAGAAAATCACCACAATTCTTTAACCCATTCATTCATCTTGAGGATGTCAAATTCTCTGTCTCTCTCTCTATCTGTCCCTATCTCTGTCTGTCTTTCTCTGTCTCCATCTCTCTCTCTCTCTGTTTCTCTGTGTCTCTCTCTGTCTCTCTGTCTCTGTCTCTCTCTGTCTCTCTGTCTCTCTCTCTCCCTGTATGTTTCCCTGTCTGTTTGTCTCTGTTTCTGTCTCTCTGTCTCCCTCTGTCTCCATCTACATCTCACTGTCTGTCTGGTAAGCAATAGTCTTAAGTTTCCCCTTAGGTTCTCCAGTGGCATGTAGGGTAGACATCTCTGCAAGACACTCTCTCTGAAGACCTACCTTATGCTCAAGCATCCTTAGGCCCTTTCCCCCTCCTAATTTACTGGAGACTGGACCTGAGCCATGCAAAGTTATAGTTAGTTATAGCTCAGTTTCTAGTTTCTTTGTGACATGCATCCACCACCCTCAGTGCAATGCCTACTGTTCAGTACATGCTCATTATTGACTCACAGTGTTGAAGACTGTCCTGATTCAGATAAGTGTAATAGAGAAACAAAAGACCTGTAGCAGAGGCATGAAAACTTTAAAAAGTGATTAGCCATGGTTTCCAGCTCCAGTCTTCTGACACATCCAAGGTCAGAGATGTTGATTCTCTCAAGTTGATAGAGGGGGACGCCAGTTCTCTCATGAATTCTGAAGTAGGGTCAGAGATAAGCAATAGTCATGGTTGGGAAAAGGAATGTGGGTAATAGACCCCTTGAGCCACTAAATAGTCATTTTTGACACATATACCATAGGTTGCCTCTCCCTCTGGATCTACAGGGAGGTGTAAAAATAACCAGTGCCCAACAAAGTATCTGGCTTATTAAATACTTGGTTAATTCCTCAGGAGATCAGGATTTGCCTTTAAAAGTTAGAGTGGCGTCATTAAGGGAAAGTAGAAAGAATAAGATTTATATATATTATAGTCAGTAGAGTTGAAATGAGTTCTTTCCTCTTCATTTCCATTCCCCTACTTGATTGGATCAACAGGTAATAAGAACAGTATGTAATTCACTTTACGATAGTTTGATTAGGATACTTAGAATCAGAGAGAATAATTAAAGGCTAGAGGGGACCCTGATTCCAAGTAGGATCCGCTGATTCATTCTTTTTTGGGGGGGAGGGGGGAAACAATCAGGGTTAAGTGACTTGCCCAGGGTCATATAGCTAGTAAGTATTTGAGGCCAGATTAGAATTCAGGTCCTCCTGACTCCAAGGCTAGTTCTCTAACCACTTTGCCACCTAGCTGACTGATTCATTCTTGAGAGATCTACTTATTTTGTTATTAAATGTGGCAAAATAACAAAACAAAACAAAACTTGCTCCTAGAATTTGACAGTGTTGATTGGCAGTGAGAAGCGATGTCTGTGTAAGTATCCATCATAGGAATTCTTCTAGCTTTCTAGGAGCCAAGACCCTTGGTCACTGAGCATTTATTAAAATTTTTTTAATGTGCTGGACACTGTGCTAGGCACTGGAGATACAGAGACAAAAGACAACTTGCATATATGATCTAGGTCCAGAAATCACCAAGTGTGGGTGGGGAGAAAGAGAGAGGGACAAAGAGACAGACAGACAGACACAGAGACAAGGAAACAGAAAAAGAGAGAAACTGACAGAGAGATGGAGAAAGAGACAGAGAAAGACAGAGGGAGACAGAGAATTTCATAACCTCAAGATGAATAAGTGGGTTAAAGGACTGCGGTGATTTTTTCCTACTGTAGTTATTTCTCCTCATCACAAACTCAGGAGTCATTGCCCTGGGTGGGCAGACCTGTTGATGCCATTGGTTCGATTGCTTTGCAGCTATGGACCGTGATTTTGATGAGCTTGAGTGTTCCACTTTGGTGCTCCCTGACCAGATCTTATCTTCACTCTTGGAACAAGAGCTCTGCTTTCCCCTGCCTACCTCATAGTAGGTTTACTTAGCTAATGTTTGCATAGTATTTGGAAAGCCTTGGACCAAGGCCAAAACAAAGCCTCCCACATCCAGTGGGCTCAACACGGGATTGGAAAGCAGGTATTGTCCAAGTCTTAGCTCTGCCTTTGGTGGACGGGGTGTTTGCTGAGTCAACCTCTACCTCTGCTCTTTCAATAAAGGGAAGCTGAAAGGGCTGACCTTTCTTCTGGGACTGATTCAGGGAAATGTGGTGCTATATGAAGGTCCTAAGGTACATGGCATAATGGAAAGAGGACTGGAATGCGAGTCAAGAAACCTGGATTTTAGTCCCAGATCTGCCATTAACTAGTTGTGTGATCTTGGGCAAGCCATTTATCTTGTCTTGACTTTGTTTTCTTCCTCTCCCAGATAGAGGTAGGGGACCAGGGAGGCTGCATCAATGGAGTGTAAGCTTCTCGGATGCAGGGATTATTTGTATGAGTTTTGTTTGTTTGCTTTAGTCTTTGCATTCTCAGATTAAGGCAGTGCTTTGCATGTAATAGGCATTTAATAAATATTTGTGAAATTGTAATGGACTAGATTATCTCTAAAATTTCTTTTGCTTCTTACTTTCTATGGTTTTATGATCATAGGATTTGTAGCAGGAAAGGGACTTGGAGATCATCTAGTCTAGATTTTAAAAAAAACCTTTATTAAGTTCTTACTGGGTATTAGGTGCTTGCTAATCTAATACCCCTCATTTTCGAGATGGGATTACTCAAAGAGAGGTGGCAGAGGTCACAAGTGGCAGCTAGGGCTCAAACCCAGGTCCTGTGACTCTAAAGTCAATACCCCTTCTAATACAGCATACTGTCTCTGGTACCCATGGATTTTCTCATCCATTAGTGAAATACATGACTGTTAATCAAGGCAGTTCCCAGTTTTAGTCATCGTCGTGGTGGTAGCCGTTGCTGTTCAGTCTTTTTTCAGTTGTGCCCAACTCTTCATGACCCTATCTTGGGTTTTCTTAGCAAAGATACTGAGGGATTTGCCATTTCCTTCTCCAGCTCATTTTACAGATAAGGAAACTGAGGCAAACAGAGTTATAGAATCCCTTTATTAGTCTATTTTCCAGTTCGTTAAATAGCTTCTGAAGGTATTTTCCACTCTAAAATTCTTTGACTCCATATTTGCTTACTAGGTTTTCCAACTCTTGGGCAAACTTTCAAAGTAAGATGTGGAGGATGAGCACAACCCATTCTCCCTACTGAACTTAATGTGAAATGCAAATCAAGACCCTTTCTGTAGTGAAGGGCAGGACACTCTTCCTCTATTCCCTTTTCTCTCACCGTTTTGAGAGAAGAGGAAAATTGCTCTCTTGGAATTAGTGGTATCCATCTTTAGGGGGCAATAGGGCTTTGGTCCCAGTGATTCATGGGGGAATTTAGCTTTTCCATTACAGCCCTGGAAAAACAGTGCTCTCTACCTCGAGCAAACTTTGCCTAATGAGCCATCATCAAGGGAACTTTATCAGCCTGCCTGATAGAGATAGATTTATAGAAAGATAGTTGCCAGAGGGAAAACACAGCAGTGACTTCTGAAGAATTTGTTTCTCTGTGGCTCCATCCCATCACACCACTATGACCCAGCTATCCAACGAATCACATAGCCTTGTGAGATGAGACATTCTCTCCTCCCCTCTAGACATCAGCCTATGACAATCTCTGCAGGAACCCATGTGAGAACTCCATCTCCCAATATACTCCCACCCAAACAGAATTAGCTGGAATTTTTGCCACGCAATGTCAGCAGTCACTGCAGGGAGCAGGTGTACAATGAAGGAAAAAACACAGTGGAATAAGAAGACCCATGCAGTTCTGGTTTAGCCCTGTGGTGAAAGTCTAGAGAGGGGCTGATCTAAAAGGATCAATAAAACTCTTAGGAATCCAGAAAGGATCCCAAAGCTATTCTGGAATGTTGGTTTGATCCAGAGTATCTGGAGTGGTCCCCTCCCTCCCAGTTTATCCCAAATCTCTAGATTTGAGAAGCCAGAACTTTCAAGGTTTACTTGGAATCATTGAGCTGACAGAACCAAAACAGCACCCCCTGTACCTCTGCTCCAAATTCTTGTCCAGGATATCCAACCCAACCAGCCTGACCTATATAAATGAGGGCAAACCTCCCCTGCTCCACAAAGGACATTAATCTTTCCCTCTACTGGATAATAAAGCAGATTCATTAGAAAAACAACTCCAGTAATTAGGGGAACTCAGGGGTTCCTGACTCCAGACTTGTTGACATCAAACTGAGGTGTAGGCTTTTTCCCCAAGCCTTTCCTACTTTTCTGACCTTCTTCTCCCTTCTGTTCTCTGTGATCCAATTATACTTACTGTTTCTCACACACAATGCCCCATCTCCCATCCCCATGCCTTTGCATTAGCTGTCCCTCATACCTAGAATGCTCACAACTGCATCTTCATTTCCCAAACTTCTTTCAAGACTCAACTCAAATTCCATCTTCTGCAGGAAGCTTTGTCCAGTACTCCATGCTACAGTTTGTTCCCTTCTGAGGTTACCTTCCACCTACCCTGTATACATCTTGTATGTACCTAGTTATTTACACATCATCTCCCCAGTAGTATATAAGCTTCCTGAGGTCAGGGACTTTGTATTTTATTTTATTTTACTTTCTTTGTTTCCCTAGCACTTAATAAAGTGTCTGATGAATATTATACTAGCTGTGTGACCCTATGAAAGTCAACCTCTTTATGTCTGTTTCTACACCTAGTTCCCAGGACTATTGTGAAGATCAATTGAGATAAGAATTATAAAAGCATTTAGCACAGTGCCTGGCACATAGTAAGTGCTATATCAATGTTAGCTATTATTGTCAGTAGCAGAAGTAACAGTGGGAGGAGGAGGAGAAGCTGCAGCAGCAGTAGTAGATATGGTAGTAGTAAGTACTTAATAAATGCATGTTGCCTGACTGCCAAGGACCACAGCAAACCTGTAGCTCCAGCAGCATGATGTACTAGGGAGACAATTGATTGTCCCATCTGCCTTCCCTCTGGCCCTTGGTAAGGCTTTGTCCTCTACTGATGCCATCAAGAACTTCTGCTTCCAGCTTTGCAGTAGAAACTTGGGTATCCTGCCCATGGAGCAAGACATGGAAAATCCTTTCCCTTTCTCCCAAGCCCACCCTCAGCTCCCCCAACCAGAGAAAGAGCTGGGGAGCAAAACTTATGTCTTTGACTTCCAATGAGGTGGAGACTCAAGGGAGCAGACTTGTTTGAGATAAGCCAAGCCAGTTAGCATTCAGAGTACAAAGCCCACATTGCTCTAGCCGATATCAATCCCAATAGTATCTGTTTAAATAGCATCTGTTTGAGGAGATGGAGCCAGAATGAAGAGGACGGGGGTTGTAGTCGGCTGACTGGGTGGTCAGCTCTACCATCCCCCACCGAGGGAAGCTCAGACAATATGCTCTCTATCAGTAACAAGAGGGAGGCTGGCAATCAGGTAAACTGAGCTTTTTTTCATCTCTGGAAAAACACACACACACACACACACACACACACACACACACACACACACACACACACACACACAAACAAAAGCACTGTTTGGATAGAATTGGGCAATGTCCTGGTCAGGGAGAAAGTCAATTTTTTATTTCCTAGGTGACCACAGGTAAGCTGTTCTCTTCCCCAGCCTCCCATCAAAGAGCAAAGCCTCCAGGAGAGAGGGTTGCCATGGACCTGCCAGTGCTGGGGCAACATGTTCTGGAACACATTAGCTCCATTCTTACCCCGGACATGTTCCCTTGGTCTTCCTATGAGTAACAAGCAACTGCTTCAGAGGTATTACCTAGGGCTCTTAGATTTAGAATTAAACTCATCCTATGGAGAAGACAATGGAAGAGGCAGGAGTTGGCATATTTGTCAAGGAATATGCCCATAGTAAGAGAAGATCCCCATAGAAAGGTGTGGTCAAGGAATAATGGAGGCAGGAGTGACCTCTTCAAGGTCAGCTAACCCAACCCCTTCATTTTGGAGATGAGGAAAGACCCAGAAAAGTGAAAGGACTTGACAGACTTAAATAGCTCATTGAGGCAGTGGTAAAGCTGCAATTAAATCCATGTCTCCTAATCACCATCCAATATTCTCTGCACTGCTCCTTCTACCTCATAGTGCTTATGGTTTAAGACATTTTTTTTAATTTTAATTATTTTTTAATGTTTAACGATCACTGCCATACAATTGAGATTTTATCCCCCCCGCACTTACCCCCCACTACCCCCCTCCCTCCCCACGACTGCATACAGTTCTGTATAGGTTCTACATATACTTTCCTATTGAGTACATTTTCACTATAGTCATGCTATGTAGTCGGACTAAAATAAATGGAAGAAATCATATAACAAATCAAAACATGATACACAAAAACATGCATATACACAAACATGATCTGCTACATTCTGCGAATGACTTCCATATTTCTTTCTCTGAGTGTGGAAGGCATTTTGCCTTAGAGAACCACCATTGGGATTTTATTATTTTTTTTAAAGAAGTTCTTGAGTTATTACAAAATTCCAAGTCTACCAGAAAAAACTCTCGCACACTGTGGTCATTGCTGTGCACAAAGTTCTCCTGGTTCTGCTCCTTTCACTCAGCATCAGGTCATATAAGTCCTTCCAGGCCTCTCTGAAGTCTTCTTGTTCATCATTTCTTATGGCACGATAGTACTCCATTACATTCATATACCATAATTTATTCAGCCATTCCCCAATTGATGGACATCCCCTTGACTTCCAGTTTTTGGCATGGTTTAAGACATTTTGACAAACATTTTTTAAGTACCTACTATGTGCAAGGCATTGCCCTAAGGCTTGGTGGTATAAAGTCAGAAAACTTTATAGTTCCTGTTCTCAAGAGGTTTATAATCTTCCAAGAGGAATGATGTATGAACAAATACCTCTAATACAGGGGAGAAGGTGAAAAAGCACAGAACCCAGACCAGATGATTGATGAAAGGTTTAAGAAGGAAGAAGTCATTCCAGTGTGTGTAGGGGGGAAGGGGAGAAGGAAGGAAAGCTTCACAGAGGATGTGACTTGACTTTGGCCTTGAAGGAAGACTTCAGTAATGAGAGATGAAGGAGACCCTATTCCAGAGAAGTAGGATAGTATGAGCAAAGGAATGAAGATGCGGAAGGGAAAACAATTATGGGGAATAGTCTAGATAGATGGAACATAGAGTATGTGAAGGAAGTAGCAGTAGACAAGTGTGGAAAGGCAGATTGACGCCATATTTTGGAAGGCTTTGAATATAAGGATAGGGAGTCTATGCTTTATTCAGCAGGCCAGGGAAATCACTGAAGGATTTTAGTAGGGCAATATCTTGATTAGCACTGTAAAGTAAAAAGGACATTTGCACACTTATGTGAAGACAAAAAGGAAAGACTACAGGTAAGAAGACCATTTAGCAGGATATGATAATATTCCAGGTAAAAGACTATTATTATAATGATAGGATCATAGATTTAGAGCCCATGTAGGCCAACCACCTCGTTGTTTTTGGGGGGGGGGGGTTTTGTTTGTTTTTTTCGTTTGTTTTTGTTTTGTTTGTTTGTTTAGAAAAGTGAGGCCTTAGGATGTTAGATGAATAATAACCCAAGGTCACATGAGTATGAACCCAGGTTCTCTGATACCAAATCTAGCATCCTCTCCACTGCACCACCATGAGGTGATGTTTGTAAGACTAGAAAGGGAGGGACTAGATCTAAGAGCAATTTCAGAATTAGAAACTATGGGGCTTGGCAAGATGAGAGGTAGGAGGTAAAGGAGACAGATCTCAGATTTCTTCCTTTTTTCTAAGACTTAACAAGGTCATAGATTCTCTCATCCTATGTGGCAGCTGTGTCCTCTCTGCCTCCTTTTTTCTCCTTCCTTAGGATATCTTTAGATCATGTGTCTCACTAATACTTGAAGGGACAAAGAAAGACAATCCTGGTTCCTTTCTCTTAATGCCAGCTAAAGGTGGGGTTCACTCCCAGAAGAAGGAATATAGCATGTCTATCCTATTCCACTGAAGCCTAGACTTTCTCAGGTGCTATCTGTGGTCAGTTTTAGATTGCTTCAGATTACCTGGGACAGCAGAAGATAAAAAAATTCCCATGGTGTTATTCTACTATGTAACTCTAGAAAGAGAAGAACCACATTACTCTCTCAGATCCCTGACAAAGCTCAGGCTAGCTCATCCAGGGGTGGGGAACCTGTGGCCCCAAGGCCACACGTGGGCCTCGAGGTCCTCAAGTGCAGCCCTTTGACTGAATTCAAACTTTGCATAACAAATGCTTTTATTAAGGGGTCTATGACCAGATAAGCTGTGATATCATCCAGAATGGAGCAGTCTAGTTTGAAAATGATGGGCCAGATGGTCTCTAGGTCCTAGCCAACATAATAATCAGACCACCCAGCAGCCTACGATAAGTTAAAACAATCTAGAAATCATCAGATTGTTTTTTTTCTCAGCCAGACAGAGAACTACAGTGTTGGCTCATTTACTGCTGAATTTCCCAGATTTATCTACCATTCTGGGAGGCAATTGACGGCAGTTTCTTATTTGGCCTTGAAGCATGTAAGACTGGGGTTTGAATTGTGCCTGTAACAAATACTGTCTGTGTGATTGTAGGCTGCTCTAAAACTGGAAGCTGTAGAACCATTACTGGTATACAGCAAGAGAAGGGGTTCCCTCACTGGGAGTCCCCTGTCCTAATGAATTCAGAGGTCAGGACAGTAACCAATTGCTTAATTAAAATTCACCAGGCTAGCTGATATATTGCAGTGATACTAGTGACAGCTGCCTTCCTCCCTCATGCCTCCCTTTTTTCACTTCCATTGCCACCTTTGGACTTGGTGACAGGACCCATCGACTTCTCCCTCCACACCCCTTCTATTCTGGAAGCAGAAGGAGGAGGAGGAGGAGGAGGAGGAGAAGCTGTGGAAAGCCAGGGTTTGCACCGTCTGCTCTGCCCATCTGTTTGCTCAGGGAAGGTGCCGGGGTGGGGGGGGGGGGGGGGGGTGGCAATCTGACCCACTCTCTTCCTTGGCTCACTCTAGCTCCTTCGATCTGCCCAGAAGCAGAGGGGAAGGAGGTTATTTTAAGAATGACTTACAGCCAATTAGTTCTCTTGCAGGTTAGTTGATGAAACGGGCAGTGGGCAACCTACCTAATCCCTAAATAATCATATTTCACTTTGAGTTAACAGCCACCATACAATGAATGCTCTATTTCACAGTGAAATAATGAAAATATGAAAGCAAAAGCCATCCAGTCAAGAATCAAAACTCAACTTACGCATGTAGGAATCCCTCTCTGCTTTGTGACTCACTTCTGAATATCCTCATTGACCCATTTTTATGCTCCTACAATATCTTAATTAATAAACAAGGTTTACTGTGAACTATTATGTGCCCAGCATTTTTTTAAGTGCTATGAGGAATGCTGAAGAAATAACATGCAGTCTCTGTCTTCAAGACACTTCCAGTCTAGTTGGGCAGAACGAGAGGAAGGCACAAGCAATGAAAGTGAGGAATCATACATTCAAGCATTAAATTATAAGTAGGGATTGTAAGAGATACAGGAATTGAGAAGGAATTCACAATTAAGGCTGGAATGGTCAAAAAAGACTTCACTGCAGAGGGAAGATTTAGGTTGAGCCTTAAAGAAGGGGAAAGAATTTTTAACAGGAGGAGAGGGAAACAGCATGGGCAAAGACACAAAGGTGGTGGTGAAACAGTTGTTGGGAAGGCATGATTAGATCATGTCAGAGAACAGTGGGACATACAATAGGTTCTTTTTATCTGAGAGCTGATTATGAAGGGCCTTGAAGATCAGGACAAAAAAACCATTTTTTTTTTCCATTTCCAAAATGGAGAAATCATGCTTGTCTGTGAGTTGATCATCTTTTCTCTTATTCTTGACATTGATCAGTTCAAAAGAAAGGGCATTTTATTTAAAAGTGACCTTATTTAAGGTCACAGTCTATAGTAAAAAGGCCTCTTTGTAGGGTTCACCAGGGATTCAAAACTGGTATCCTCTTAGAGGGTATTCCCATCCAAGATGGCATGAATTTTACCAGCATGTGTCTCCTAACGCCAGCCAAATTTTTCCTTAGAACACCCCTGCTGTTCTCTCCTGCCTGCAGAGAAAAGGGAGCAGATCCATAGGACCAGATGCCAGAAAGACTCATTTGTCACCTGTGATGGGAGGAAAGGTTGAGAACTCTCGAGGCAGCCCACTACCTCTCCAGTTCATTGAGCCTGGTGACATTTACTAACACAAAGCACAAAACTCCCTATTTCCCATCATGTCCCCCTCTAAATGAAAAGAAATAAATGAGCTGGGAAAAGAGTCAAGAGTCAGACAGCACAGGGCCACTGACGTGATAAAACCAAGCGAAGAGGAAATGGATGCATGTTTTTGCTTTGAATAGAAGCTTTGTCAAAATAAAATAAAAGCAGTCCAATGTGAAAAACAAGATGATTTAGCAGAAAGTGCAGTGGAGGGGAAGGCCTGTTATATTGTTTATTATACCTGTTTATCTTTGTCTTTATCTATCGTTATCCCAGCTTATAGCACAGTTCCTGGAATACGGTAAGTGGTTAATAAATGCTTTGGTTTATGGATTGGAACCCAAGAGGCTGGACTCAGATTCCATTTTTCCCACTTATTTGTGTGTCCTTGGACATTTTAACTCTTAAGAGCTCATTTTTTTTTTCATCTGTGAAACAAGAGAGTTGGGCTAGATTATTTAAAAATCCTTTGCTGCTCCAGATTTATGATTCTAAGGCTAACTAAATGTGGAAGGGAAGTTGAATTGACATGGCAAATATGCGAATCCCTAACAAAGAAGGAGTGGGCTTTTTCCTGACCAAATGGCAACCTGCAAGGAAGTATGACACTTCAATGAAAAAAAATGAGGTCTCTTCAGTGAGCTGTTTGCTCTAACCTGAAGGCTGTCTTTTCCTCCAAATGAGTCACAAACTGACAGGAAAAATGACTAAAAATATTTGAACATGACATTTGAAGCTATTAAATAGTCATTTGGTTGCATATAGCTGGAAAATTGGGTTTTGCAAAAGGTTACCAGTGATCGTCTTTCTTTGCTATTTGCTGTTAGTCACTTAAAATGGGTCTAGAGCGGGGGATGCTCAAACTCTCTGAATAAGGATAATTAAGAATCAATACAGAGTGTCAATTTATTTATAGATTCAACTATTTCAGCAATTAAGTAAGAATAGAATGGGTGGCATCTTATGGGCTCTAGTACAATATATTGTTAGCACTATCAGACATAGAGTGAAAAGGAAATAAGGCTCCAGCAACCCACGGTTCTGAACCTAAACCAGGACTGAGCTGGTGTCCTGACCAGGCCACACCATGTATCCTCTGGGTCGTATCAAATGGCTTATCTGAGTTGGGTCTTTCCCTTTTTTCCTGACAGTTGTAGTGACACTCTGGAGGAATTCAAAGCCTCTAATTTCTGAAGTCAAACTAGTGGTCTTAAGTAGATAATTTCAAATTAATCCCTGATATATCATCACAGACAAAATGCATTATGAATAACAAAGTGATGTAGGTTACTAGGAAAGGATAGGTGGGTAGATATAAAAGTTAAGGCTTGTTAACTCTGTCCTATAATGAGGGACAGAGGGAGAGATAGAGGCAGAGAACAGAGAGAGAGAGAAAGAGACAGAGAGAGACAGAGAGATTCTGTCCAGAAGGGATCTGAGAAGGCTAAGGATCTCCTAGAAGGGAAGAAATTAGGATAAAAGGCCAAATAAAGATGGAAGTTCCCAAGGAAACACACCAAATCATTCAACCCAAGAACCTATTTAATAGCTTCAATCAAGTCTCAATAGAAAGGAAGCAGAACAGTATTGGAAAGTACACTGGCTTTAGAGTCTGAGGAGCTGGGTTCCAATGCCATCTTGGTGACTATGTATCCTTGGGCAAAGCTCTTAGCCTCTTTGGGACTTAATTTCCTCATCTGTAAGATGAGGGAGTTAGATGAGATGGCCTTTGAGGTCCCTTACAATGATTCTAGTAGATCTATGATTCTATAATAATAAAGCATTTTAGGGTTTTCCAAGTCCTTTACATTTTTATTTTATAAAAGCAATGAATCTACTGCTTAAAGGGGATTTGGATACTCTGAAGACAGTGTCTGATAATCTAAGGCACAGGAATGTGAATGTGGGTGATAAAGATTCAAGATTTTGTTCTAGGATCAGTCTGGGGGGCAGTCAAAGCAAGATGATGGGAGTAATGCAGGGAAGTGCAGGGGTGAGTAAAGAGCAAAAGTTGTACGTGAACAGACAAGAATGAAGCATCTGGACAATCAGAGAAAGCCAAAGACTTGGTACGATGTAGCAATAATCCAGTTGTACAGTTAGGCGTAAAAATGTTTTGGGTCAGTTTATGGCCATTGGTGGGTGATTCCAATAAGACCCATGGGAAAGTCTGAAAGAGACTACAGGTATGCAGAGAAAGAAATAGCTTTGAGTGGTGTCTGATAACTTAGGCTAGTGAAATTACCTTGGGTGTGTTCATCATACATTTATTCATGCAGTATACACTTAATAAGCACTGGCTACATACTAGGCATCATGCTTTGAACTGGAAATACAAAAAGAGAACATAAGTCCCTTAAAGGACTTTACATTTTACTGAATGAGGGGTAGTGGTAGAGAATATTATGAACACAGATAAATAAATACAAAATACAGGAATAGGAACCAGATCTGTCATTTCATTGGTATATAGCGAACTCCTATGTGAGGAAACTCCCTTTCTCAATTCAAGTAAGCACCTTCTCTGCAACATCTGGTTATAGAGAATTGCCTGCAGCTGAGGTGTGAAGCATCTGGTCCTCAGGGTGACAATAATCCTGAGTGCAGCCTAAGCAAGATTAAAATGTAGTTCCTATATAATTTTAATGTGCAGATGCATTAGTTAAACAATAAATGTATAAACATGTATGGTTTTCCAAGTCAATATGCGGCCCACAGGAATCTTTATGTATGGTTCAGTGGTCTCTTTTGCTATTGGGGTTTGACTACCACTGGCCTAAAAAGGAGGCTAAATGATTTGCCCAGGGTCCCATGGATAGTTGGTGTGAGAGGAAGGGTACGAACTTGGAAGGATGTCTTCCTGGTTTTGAAGCCAACTCTCTATCCATTATACCATATAGAAAATACATTCAAAATAATTTTCAATTCATAGAGGATGGCACTACAACTTGCTGGGTCAGGATTAGTCTCTCCTGACTGTAAACTGGTCTAGCCATTTGTAATGGCAAGCAAAGTAGGATATTTTACTGTTTTTGTTTTAGACATTCTAGTGCCTCTGACTGAATCTTGCCTTTGGTTGGATCAATCAAGAGTCTTTGATTAGAAACAGTGTGTGTGTGTGTGTGTGTGTGTGTGTGTGTGTGTGTGTGTGTGTGTGTGTGTGTGTGTTATATATATATATATATATATATATATATATATATATATATATATATATATATATATATATATATATATATATATATATATATATAAAGAGAGAGAGAGAGAGAAGAAAGAGTTTTAACCAGTCAGATACATGTGGGTTCTAGCCAATCAGATCCTGAGTACAACTCAGCAGAACTGAGTAGAAAAGAGTTAGAGCTGAGAGAAGCAGACATGAAGAGAGCCAGCCCTGAAGGGATGAACCAGCATTGAGAAGAAGAGAGCTGAGAGGAAGCCCTGTCTGTTGATCTGTGTTGATTTCTCAGACAAAAGCCCTGTCTGTTGATCTGTGTTGATTTCTCAGACAAAAGCCCTGTCTGTTGATGTGTTAATTTCTTAGACATAAGTCCTCCTGTCAGTCTGCATTGATTTCCCAGACAGAAGCCCTGTCCGTTGATCTGCATTGATTTCCCAGACAGAAGCCCTGTCTGTTGATCTGCATTGATTTCCCAGACAGAAGCCCTGTCTGTTGATATGTTAATTTCTTAGACAGAAGTCCTCCTGTCAGTCTGCATTGATTTCCCAGACAGAAGCCCTGTTGGTTATTCTTTATGAGTGAATTGAGATAATGGTGCTGGTGGTGTGTGTTAGTATTGTTATTGCTCTGCTGAGCTTTGTTTTCCCAGAGGCAGAAGCTGTGGAGTGGAGCAGTCCCCATAAACTAAGACAAGGAACAGGAGCAGAGAGATGCCTACATGTGAATCCAGGCAAGAGCTGGGAGTGGTCAGTCCATGGAGGAAGAGCCATGGGGCTTGAAAATCAACCTTGAGTTAAGATGAAAGAGGACTTTACTTGTACACTTGATATTGATTAAGAAGATTGTTCTCACAGTGACCTAAGGGTGGATGGTGTGATATTTTGAAAAAAGGACTTTACTTGGATACTTGAAATTGATTAAGAATGTTGCTATTGTTATGAGATATCTGTATTAGATGATATGTTTTGCTTTTGGATGTTAGATGGATGTTGTGCTTTACTTTATTGAACAATGTTTAGTTTGTTACTGAATAAATAAAGAGTTCATTATACTGTGTTATTAGACCCTTGAAATCATTTATAGCAGCAGTCCTCAGATGTGCTGCCATGATTGGCTTTACACCACTCTGGAAAGTAATTCAGAATTACTCTATGAAAACAACTAAAAAAAGTCATACTCTTTGATTCAAAGATTCCATTACTAAACATATGCCCCAAGGAAGTCAATAATAAAAAGAAAGGAAACATATACACAAAAATGTTACAGCAGGAAGGAAGAATATAAGCATTTATTAAGCACCTACTGTATGGTAAGCCCTGTGCTAAGCACATTACAAATATCATGTTGGCCGTATTCTGTAGTAGGAAAGGAAAGGGAACGTTAGGGAATTTGGTATTGTAGCTAGAGAACCAGCCTTGGTTTTAGGATGTTTCCCTTTGATGCATACTGTTTGTATGGCCCTGAATAAGTGTTACATTTTTTATTCAGTGTTCTTTTTAAAAATTATTTTTAGTTTGCACCATTTACTTCTATAAGATTTTGAGTTCTAAATTTTCTCCTCCTCCCTCCCCTCTCCCCTTTCCAAGATGGCATGCAATCTGATATAGGCACTACTTATATATTCATATTAAATATATTTTCACATTAGTCATATTGCAAAGAAGAATTGATAACTCTCTAAGACAATAATTTCAGAAATGGCGCAGACCTCAGTTGGGTGAGAGAGTTTTCTCACATGGCAGTTCCATCTGCTAATGAAATCACAGGACCAGTCTCTATTTCTATGACGACACTGTAAGACACAATGAATATGAAGAATACAGAGGAATATATGAACCTGTGTGTCAATAACAATAATGCAATGTGAAGTAAGCAGAGCCAAGAATACATTAAGGGTAAATGCAAATGCATTTATCAAGCATTACATGCCAAGAGCAAAAGTACAAATGGAAAGACCAAAAAAACAAGTGATACAGAATATTGACCAAACTTGTCCCCAAGAAGGAAGTATGAGAATATGCTAAATGCTGTGCTAATCATTCTTTATAACTTTCTCATTTGATCCTCACAACACCTCTGAGAAGTAGATACTTTGATTATGTCTATTTAACATTTGAAGAAACTGAGGCAAACAGATTGTGACTTTCCCAGGATCACACAGCAAGTAAGTATCTGAGGCCAGATTTCAATCAGGTCTTTCTGACTACAAGTCCAGTGATCTATCCACTGAGTCACCTAGCTGCCTCCAAGGGAAACAGAGGTTAAGTGACTTGCCCAGGGTTATACAGTTAGTAAGTGTCCTTACTCCAAGTGTAGCACTCTATCCGCTGCTACACCAGCTGAGAAAAAGAGAGACAGAGACACACTGAGGCAGAAACAGGGAGGAAGAGAGAGAAACATAGAGAAAGACAGATCTATATCTATCTACCCATCTATAGGTATCTATCTATATCTGTCTGCCTATCTATATCTATCTCTATCTGTCTATCAATCTATCTATAGATAGACAGACAGACAGAGATAGATAGAGATATATACACATTATCATGTACTACCATATCTGGTCAGAGACAGTATTAAGAAAGTAACAAGATCTTCCTGATCTTCTTATGAGGCAATGGGGAGATACAGATATCTACATACGAGGCCATCTGTAGTAGATGGAAATGTGGAACTTAAGTGCTGAACTTGAAATCAGGAAGACGTGGATCTAAAAACTGTCTCTTGCTAGACATGGTGGTGCAGGTCTATAATTCCTGCTGCTGAGTAGATTGAGGCTATGGATTGCTTGAACTCAGGAGTTCTGAGCTACCATAGAATTAAAGTCAATCAAGTGTCTGTGCTAATGCATCCCCAGTATGGTGAGCCCCTAGGCATGGAGGGACACCAGACTGTCAAAAGAGAGACAAACCTGCCCAGGTTAGAAATAGAGCAGGTCAAAGGTCCCATGCTGTTTGGGGATGAGGTTAAATCCTACTCCCCTCTTCCCTCCTCTGCCTCACAATGGCTGCTGAACTTCCAGCTTGGGTGATAGAGGGATCAGCATTAAAAAAAAGAAAAAGACAAAATTTCCTTTCTCTGATATCTTCTCATTATGTGGCCATGAGCAATCCATTAACTTCTCTAAACCTCAGTTTCTTCATCTGTAAGATAGGGATAATAATACTTGTAGTACCTAGCTTATAGTCTCTTCTATCAAAATGAGATTATGGAGGTAAAGTGCTTTGCAAAGTTTAAAGTCTTATGTATATGTCAATTAGTAATTTCAATATTAAATTATACATTTAAAAACCAAAGGAGAAGAGGAACAGCTGGTGTCAGCAAGGGGATCTATGGTCAGGGTTAAGCTGCTCCAAGATAGCAAATGATCAGCAAGGTAACCTGTACTTTTTTCTAGTTAGAAGAAAGGAAGAAAATTCTCCCCTTCCCCTCCCCTCAAGAAATCTGGATTGCCCAGGCCAGGTTGTGGCAGGCACTCAACTTACTGTGAAAGGAAATTTAAGACTAAAAGAAGAGTTCTGTCAGAATAATGAATTCAATTATGAAGCTGACTCAAAGGGCACACTGCAGGAAATAACTAGATTTCCTCAAGGGTAAAGCAATCAAAGAGCAATTCATTTTGATTACTTGTTTCCAGGTGCCAAACCATCAGGTCTACCTTTCTAAGCTGTCTTGACGCATGTAGTATTTTATGAGGATTATTAAAAAGAGAAAGAATGGTACGCATATCTCTCACTTTTCACAAACTCATTAACAGTGAAAGAATAGGGTCAGAAGCACAATGGGGCTTGTGGATCTTCCAGAGAAAGCCCTGTCCTATCTAAGCACATGAATGAAATTCTCTTCCTTGCAGTTTTGCTCATCAGTCACATCAGTTTTCCGCATGTATTAAAACAAACACACCTTAACCCACCTTCTCATCTATCTAAGCCCTTCCACCTCTTCTGAAAAATGTTTTCTAATATATCCCTGTATTCACATCTGGGGCCCCCTACCACCAAGTAGGGCAAAAACATTTGGGAGGGACGATGAAAAGGTCAATCAGATGGGGGTGTGGAGGGGAGGTGCTGATGGCAATCAGGGCCAGTGCTGGGGAGTGGGAGAAGGGGATACAAAGAAGGCAGACTGTAAAGTATAAAAATGTGTATACCCTTTGCCAGAGCAATACCACCCTAGGACTGTGTCCCAAAGAGATCTTACAAATAGGAAAAGGACCCACACGTACAAAAATAGTTGTAGCAATTCTTTTTGTGGTGGCAAAGAATTGAAAATCTATTGAAAATTGATGGATGCCCATCAACTGGGGAATGGCTGAACAAGCTGTGGTATATGAATGTAATGGAACACTATTGTGCTATAAGAAATGATGAGCAGGTGGACTTCAGAAAAACCTGGACAGACTTATAAGAAGTGATGCTGAGTGAAATGAGCAGAACAAGAGAATATTATACAGTTATTGTGTGATGATTGACTTTGATAAAGCTGGCTCTTCTCAGCAATGCCAAATCTAAGACAACTCCAAAAGACTCACGATGGAAAATTCCATCCACATTCAGAGAAAGAATTACCGAATCTGAATGCAGATGGAAGCATACTATTTGCTCTCTGTCCTTTCTATTTTGTTTTGTTTCTTCTTTCTCGTGATTGATTCCACTGGTTATAATTCTTTACCACATGACTAATGTGATGATATGTTTAATATGAATGTATATCTACAGCCTATATCAGATTGCATGCCATCTTGGGGAGGGGGAGGGGAGGAAGAGGGAGCAAATTTAAAACTGAAAAGTTTGTGGCACTGAATGTTCTAAACGAAAAATAAATAAATTAAAATTTTAAAAAAATAACGGGCACATAATCATGATAGAAATGTCATTTATAAAGAATAAAGCATATGGTAAAATGAAAGCAAACCAAAAGAAACAACAGCAGAAACCAAAGAAGGCAACCTGACTACTCATAAAGTGATCCCAGCAGAGAGGAGAGTCCAAGTTGGGGTTGGGAGGGAGAGGAAAGTGGACCCTGAGAAAGAAGCCCAAACTTCTTTCCTGGATCCTCTTTTTTTCTTTTCTTTTTATACCTTCTCATCAGTGATCTCATCAGTTCAGTTCCCATGGTTTTAATTATCAGTATATAACCAACCTTGGTCTCTCCTCTGAACTACACTCTTGCCTTATCAGCTGCCTTTTGGACATTTTCACTTGGATGTCCCATAGGCCCCTGAAACCTGGTACCTTAGGCATGTCCTTTAACCTTTCTGGTACTCAGTTTCCCCATCTATAAACCAAGGGCAGTTGATTTAGTTGACCTTTGTTCCACAGCATGGTGGAACTCCCTCCACCCCAGGTCCCCTCATCAAAGCTTTTGTCCAGAACAGACCGTGTCATCTGATGAGATCCTCCTAGGAACTCCTTGTTTTGTCTGAATTGTCCTTCCATGCCCCAGGCCCCCTCATCAGACTGTCCCATTCTCTAGCTCACCAGCTTGATCCATGGGCAAAATCCTATGAACTCAAAGATTCTCATAAAAGATTCTCTTTTCTTTAGGAAGACTATCCTTTCTTTTATATAAAGGTGACCATCTTTCTGGGTGATGATTTGGAACGGAAGCTATGTCACACTTATTCAGCTTCCCTCTCCATAGAACATACCCTGACTTCTCCAGTTCACTTGGATTCCTTCCTTCAGTGAATTCCAAGGAAACATAGACAGTTTTATACATCCTTTATAGATTTGTCCCAACCAGTGTCATGGTGTAATGTTGTCCTTTATACACATTCCAGCATGACATTGCAAAACTCAACAGTGATCACCTGAGATGCAGGGAGCAATGGCACTTAACTTCCCTCTTATAATGTTGCTCTGACAAGTACTATACTTTTGTAGAACCAGTAATGATGCTGAGGGACATTCCTATAATCCATACCCCCAAATATAGATTTTAGTTATATCCTAGCAAGTATTGAATTACAGAAAAATAGAATTTAAGAGTTGGAAAGGACCTCAACATTCATCTAGTTCAACTTGTGCATGAAAAGTCAGCAATCCCCCTACAGCCTACACAACACCTGGGCATCTAGTCCTTGTCTGAAGACCTTCAAGGGAAGGGAGCTGCCCATCCTGCTTTTGGACAGCTCTCGGTGGTAGGAAAGTTTTCCTGATGTCAAGTCCAAACTTGCTTCTTTGTAACTTCCTCCCTGGTTCCTGGTGCCCTTTGGGGCCATTCTCTCTGCCCCATGAATGCCCTTCAAATGCGTTAAGACAACTACCCAGAAGAATCTTCTCTTCTCCAGGATAAATGCCCAGTTCCTTCAAACGATCCTCCTAGGATATGGACTCAGGTCACTTCTTCATTCTGATCGTCCAGCTTTATCTCCCTAGTTTATCAATGCCTTTTCATGTTTGTTAGTGGTATAATGTGATTAATGTTGGTATAATTAATATATATTATACACAAATATAAATAATATAAATAATTATTAATTAGTTATATTATGCAATTAATAGTATATTGCAATAATGTAATTATATAAAATATAATAATGGTAATAATGTAACTAATGTGGTATAACATAATTAATTAATGTTAGTGGTATAATGAGAAGACCACTCATCTTGAAGTCAGAAGACCTTTGTTCAAATTGGTTCTCCCACAAAAGTACCAAGTCACTGAGCCTCTCTATCTATAATAAAAATATTATTTTATGTACAATAAAAATAATACCAACAGCTAACTTTTTATGCAGTGTCTACTATGTGCTGGGCATTGTGTTAAGTACTTTACAATTATAATGTCATTTGTTCTTCACAACATTCCTTGGAGGTAGGTGCTATTATTATCCCAATTTTACAGATGAGGAAACTGAGTTTGAATGTCCCAGGGCCATGTAGCTAGTGAGCTATGACGCAAGATTTGAACTCCCATCTCTCCAACTCCAGGTCCAATGCTATCCACTGTGCTAGTTGCACTATTTGGAGTTATTGCCAGGTTGTTGCTTTGTAAAATGCAAAGCCCTATATAAATCAGAGTTGTACCTATACTCCAAACTATAAGCTCTCTGAGGGATAATAGCTACTCAGGTTAAAAAAAAAAGCTTATTGAAAACAAGGCAGTCAAATGTCTCCCCTCCCCAACCCCAGCCTCATGTAAATGCAGTACATTAAGACCTGCCCATATAAAATAAGTACAGAAGCAGGCAGGAGCTCAGGCTTATCACCCTGGAGTCAGTTTTGCCCAGAGAAGATTCACTCTTGTGGAAGTGAGTGAAAATAGATTATAAAAGATATTAACATCAGAGGGAATTCAGGCACTGATTATCCGGAAAAGCCTAGTCTCTTGCTCTGGGACAGTCACAGTTTTGTAGCCAAGTAATTCACAGAGAAGCAGCCCTGAGTGAGGCCAAGGCCAAGAACCATAGAGAACTCTTGTCCCAATGGAAGTCTGCATTTCCATTCCTCTAATGTCCATTGCATGCGTTAGTATCTCTCCCTGAGGTTTCTCCCTGTGGATTTTGGACCCTAGCTTGTTCCTATCCTCGGTGATTCTCTAGGATAATGTAGATCTCTGTGGAGACAGTTCCCAGGCTTTTGTCTGTCTTTAGGTAGTGGGAATGATCCAGGAAAATGATGACAATGAGAATCAGCCTTTGATGAAAATTGTCTCTAGGTTGCACTAGATGCTAGCTCATCTGAGTGTTTATCTGAGGCTTTCCCTCTCATGCTTAGGGAATTGTAGTATAAAGAAAACATACAGCCCTCTGACAGGAGCAGAAACTGTTTTCTATTTTTGTATCCCTCACAGCACCTTGATGTAGGGTTGGAAACACAATAAACACTGTAATACTGCAGCCACTAAATCTCTCCTTTTTCCCAGACCCACTTTCTGTTTCAGCCCTTTAGCCTGATATGCAACAGGGAGCACAGCTCAGATCTGCCCACACACTTTTCTGGGCTCTCTGTTGGGTGCCAGGCCTTATCACAGGAATGTATTGCCATCTAAATGGTGGAACTACATCAGACTGGATCTCCCAGCAGAGGACTCAGTCACTCTTCTTCCCATTAAATAATGACACTCTCCACTGCTCTTAACCTTCACTAACACTTAGAGGAACCTCCTGGTCACAGATGCAGTGCACTACTCACTAACCTGCCTTTCACACCTTAGTCTATAACGAGCTTTCCAGGGCTCTAGGCTCTCTTCTTTCTTAAGGCATCAAAACCCAGGACCCAGAGACATAGCTACATATTGGATTCTCAGAAGATGCATTAAAAAATTGCCTTCAACCAACTTTTTAAGACAAAATCTGTTGATCTGAGCCTAGGGGGAAGGGTGTGGACAACATATGGGAACTAATCATAAAAATGTTGCTGGGGGAGGGGATGGCGTATAGCCAGGCCACTGATCACCTTATTTGGGGTTGAAGCCACTGAGGAGTGGAAAGGGGAGGAAGGAATTAAGCATCCCATTTTAACTAATCATTTTTATTAACCAGTACAACCAATAACCTCTAAACTTCAGTACCCTGGATCAAAGCTTTAGTTTCCCCACCCTAGTCATGGCTCTGTCAAGCCCCAGGTAGGTTACTGTTGGGGTGTTCAGGAAGGATGAGCACCACTGTGAGAGGGTTTGCCAGACCCTATTCAGGGCTGCTCATCCACTTTTGATGTCCACCTGTCACCCAATTCTCACCTGTGGCTCCAAGAAGCTACAGCATGTGCAGTGGCCATACCCAATACAAGCAGATTAGCAGAAGTTAATTAATGAATTAAACAGATTCTTTAAAGTCTCTTCAGGTTTAAATGTGATGAAGCTAGGACTAGAAGGTTCTGATTTTTAAGAATCTTTATTGGAAGATAATGTAACAGGTAGTGTAGCTCAATAAGTCCCACATATAAAAGTTGTTCATCCTTTGTTTTGGAACATGGTAATGCCTTGATTTGCTCGTGAGTTGGATTTAAGTGAGGCAGAGTTGCACATATTCATCAGTCTCTCTCTTCCAGAGTCATCAAAGTCCAGTGGCAAGATAAAATATAGGACAACTGGCAATGCCCCAGGATATAGTGGATGACCTTGGCATCATCAATGTCTGACCAAGCTCAAAGTGCTCCACAGAGCCTGCTTCAGACTCCTTCATGACCATTGGAACAAACTGTTCTCATCCATCCACTCTGCTGGCAGAAGTCTTTATATGCATGGGACAGACATCCCCTTAACTCACTGACAGGTCTGAGGCCTGTCGGTTACCCTCAACCTCATCTAGCCCATCTGTTGAGACAGTTTACCAAGGTGTGGCTACTGGATATGCTACCGGTGCTTACAGCCATAGTTGAGAGTTGGGCAACAGGTAGACACCAAAGATAGATGAGCAGCCCTGAAAAGTGTTCAGCAGCCCTCACACCAGAAATCCTTATTTTCCCAGAACACTCCATATACCTCATTGCCTAACTACCCTGATTATTAAACATCACCTTCTCCCTTATGGGAACAAGATTGGCCCAGATGGATGGACCCCATGTAGTTTTCAGTGACTTACTCAATGATTCCCTTCATTTTAATTCATTATTAAAAAGTGACTTTTCATTTTATTATATGATTTATATATCTTATTTATGTATTATGTGCTTATATAATATATTATGTTATTCTAATATAATGATGATATTATTATTAAGAAGTACAACATTCTGGCCATTGAATCATGGTCAAGGTGGCTTTGAATATGTACAGTACAGGTTTCAGGGATTCATTAATTTGGACAGGAAATATATATCTATACCTATATATCATTATTTCAATGTAATGGGTTTCTTTTGTAATCTTATGCATCCCATTTTATGCATTTCATAATCTTATTGTGAAAATACATCCATAAACTTCATCTGACTGCCAAAGGGAGTCATGTCATGACACAGAAGAGGTTAGGAAATCCTGATGGAAGGAATTTCTTCTATTCAAACTTCAAAGCATACATCAATCCAGCAATTAACAATTTACAAACCAAGTAGCTTTTATGCTAGGATAACGCTGAAACAAGGAAGCACTCCGCTTAGAATTCTCAAACAAATGGGGTCATTGCAAGTGAGAAATCTTCTCTCTAAACCCAGGCTGGACTGCCATGATACATGTGACCCTGCTCTGTTCCTACCCTGGCACGTTCCCAGAGTTATCTCCATGCCATTTTGCCCTGAATGAGCCTTGAACCAAGGTTACAAGGCCCTAATTTACCTTTAAAAAATAATTCAGTCTTATGGTGCTATGTTATGTGCTGAAGAAAAGATAGTATTAGATCATCTGGTCTAGGGTTGAACATAAACTTTTTTTTCTTCAAAAAAATAAATTTTAATTTTTATCTTGAATTTTTTGGAAATCACCAGATTTACTCTTCAATTTGTCTCTTATGAAACATTGTTTAAAGAAAAAGATGGAGAAAAATAATCTGAGAGATTGATCAATACCTTCAAAAATCTGACATGCAATTGATGATAGACTTTTAATCATATTTGATGCATGAAGATTTTCAACATATCAAAGTCATTCATTAGTGAGATGCAAAAAAATGTCATTAATATGAACAAAGTCTTATAGACTACAATAGGCAATTACCCCCCAAATCGCTAAAGTCTTCCCTGCCAGGAGAACCTTTCCTTCCTCTGGCCTTCTACAATATTTATTGTCTATAACACTCCTTGGACCATAGCCAGTTACTGGTAGTATTGGGAGTTGTCTTTGATTAGGTCCATATCTTTTCTTGACTTTCTAGATTATGCTATCCATAAAGACAGGGACTTTGTCACATTTCCCTTTATACCCCCCCCCCCCATTTTACCTGGCATCATGCCTTATACTTAGTAGGTATTCAATAATTGTCCAATGATTGATGGATCATGTGTTTCAGTAGCACTTACTCCCCTAACCTTGGCATAATTGTGTGTATATATTGGAGAGAAGTCCTGGGATCTTTAAGTCAAGATGCCCCATCTGTTTCTGAGGACACAAACAACTGTTACCTTTAATCCTCCTCATGCAATTTGTTCACAAAAGTGCACCAGAAGTATTTTGTTTGGCTTTAAAAATCACAATATAAATAAGTTAAGGGCTACAAGTGAGCATGCCCTAACTGCACTGTTTATCTACAATACCACAGGCAGAATGAATGTCTGGCTTCCTGTCAAACACCAATTAAAATGGTTGCCAGCAACTGAAAGATCCCCGATGGAACTGAATCTTCTCCTGTGATAAGGGCTCCATGGCTGAGCCTGGCTAGAAATCTATCTTGCCTTACTGATAAGGGTGTATGTCCTGGGAATAGAAAGGAGATGGGGGAAGCTATGAAACAGAGAGTAACAGTGTACTGACCAGTTGGATAACTGGATAATAATGACAGCTAATAAAGGAGGTAGTGTGACTTAATGGATAGAGAACCAACTTTAGATCAAGGAAGACCTACATCTAACACGTACTGGCTTTGTGACTTTGAACAAGTCACCTAATCTCTCAATGCTGAGCAATTCAGTAAGATTATAAGGAAAGAAAAAAAAGCATTTATTAAGTACCTACTGTGTACTTAATAAGACTATACTAAGCACTTTACAAATATTATCTCATTTGATCCTCAAAACAACCCTGTGAGATAAGTGCTATTATTATTCATATTTTACAATTAAAAAACTGAGGCAGACAGAGATTGAATGACTTGCTCAAGGTCACACAGTGTCTGAAGCTGATTTTCAACTCAGGTAATCCTGACTCCAGGCTCAGAACTCTATCCACTATACCTCAGAAAGTACTGACCTGTATCTATAAAGAGAGTTTCCTCACCAGGGAGTTTTCTTTATCAGTAATGTCACAATTCATAGTAGTAGTGGTAGTAGTGATGGTGGTAGTAGTAGTAACAATAGTAGTAGTAGTGGTAGTGGTAGTAGTAAGTGGTGGTGGTGGTAGTGGTGATAGTAGTAGTAGTAATGGTAGTAGTGGTGGTAATGGCAGTGGTAGTAGTATCAGTGGTAGTGGTAGTAGTAAGTGGTGGTGGTGGTAGTAGTGATGGTAACAAGAAGAGGAGGAGTAATTAGTAATAAAAATAAAAAATAATAATAGCCTTGTCAAAGACCAACCCATTGACCACGGGAAAGGGGAGTGTGCAGAGGAAATGGCAATAAGGGAATACTAACCCGGGGTGACAATTCAATTCTGTATACCTTGAGACCACCATATTATCTGCGAATGGTTAATAGGCATCCCTAAATGTTGGATAATAGAGTTCCAGTAATATCACTAATTGGATTAGTAATCCAGCCAGAGAAATGTAGACTATAGAACCAGATGGAGGCATACTCTCCTAAGGAGCAGATTTGTTTTGCTTAGCCGTACTTGTGTGTTGCAAAGAAGGATTATATAGGTGGAGGAAAGAAGAATGAAGTCACTAGGAAACCATTAAAACAAAGAGCATTGGTAAAAAAAAAAAAATTAATAAAATAAGCAAAAAAATAAGCAAAGTTTTTAGAAGTAAACCTTTTCTATTCAAGCATTGAATTGAAGGAAAAGGCATAAGAGAATTTTAGACCCTAAACTATCTTTGACCTTAAATGGGTGACCTAGCAACAATTAAAGAAAAGGGGGAGCTTTTTAGACTGTAAGTCAAATACTTGAATTCTATTTTTAGCCCTCTATCCATCTTTGTCTTTTTTATAGTACATACCATGACAATTACAAGTGATTTTTGAGATTGTGTAGTATTTATTACACATTAAATGACTTTAATTATGGCCACAATTTAATAGACAGTATATATCTTAAGAAGGAGCATGATTTATGAGCCATTAAGTTCTAGCTCTCCAGTAGCAATGACTTATTACACTTCAAGTTATTGGATAATGATTTGAACTTATAAACTATTATAATGAACTGTATGTGAGTCATCTCCTCATTACTCTGGTAGCAATCTTTTTGCTACTCCCTACTGAGCTACCACAAAACAGGAAGATAATTAAGCTTTATGCTGATAGCATAGCCAAACTCACACTGTACATGGCCATCTATCTGTCCTCATAAATAAGTGATGGGTGGTTTCCCTTCCTGATACCCTCAGCAGAGTGTTGTTTCCTAATTTGTTACAATTAATCTGATACCTTAGGCTGGAAATAGATCCACAGCTGGTTAAAAAGAATTATAAATCCTTTATAATTGATTGGTTAAATCTAATTGACATCATAAATGTGGATAAATAGTTAAATATTTCTTCTGCATTTAGCATATTGGAATTAAATCCCACTTCTGACATGTACAATCTGTTTGACATTAAGTCACTTAATCTCTCTTGGACTCTGATTCCTCAGATGTACCATAAGGGTCAGACCAATATACCTTTGAATTTTGGATCCTTGGATATACTGAGATATTTTGCCGTAGGAGACGCTGTTGTGTCCATTTCTTAAAAAGAGCAAGTTATCATCTTCCTGTACCAGTCTTAACACTCATCTTGGAGTCACAGAATCTGAGTTCAGGTCCTGTCTCTGTCATAGTTTAAGCCACGTACATGATCTTGGGTGGGACAGTTAGGTGATACAGTGGATAGAGCCCTAGGCCTAGAGTCAGGAAGACTTGAGTTCCAATCTAGTCTTAGACATTTACTAGCTGTATAATTCTGGGCAAGTCACTTAGCCCTGTTTGCCTCAGTTGCCTCAGAGCTTGTGAAAAAGTTGGCAAACCACTCCAGTACCTTTATCAAGAAAACCACAACTGAAACAACTGAACAACATGGCCTTGGGCAAGTGACTTCATTTATCTGGGTCTCTGTTTCCTGATAAGAAAGTTAGACTAGATGATTTATGAGATCCCTTCTAGTTATAAATCTATATTTATACTTTTCAAGATCCTTTGCTTTTAAAAAGCAGAGAGAGATATTGAGTAGATCTTTAAGAAGAAATGACCATACCACCACATTCCTATATCACCTGTCTGCGAACATCCATACCTTTATATACTTTGAAGACATCCATTTCACCCAGTCTTGGAGGATGTAGGTCAATATTTCCATTTCTGTTTTAGAGGCAAGGATAATGAGAGAGCAGAGAATAAGAAATGTATCCGAAACAAGTTAAAAATTCACTGAGGTACAAATAACTAGTCTCAGACAAGTGGTCAGAAATTTAATTCATCCTCCTTTAACTGAAGCCCTCTACCTTCCATCTATTCAGAAGCAGGTTGTTCACCCTTATTCTTACTCTCTCATATCCATGTCCCTTCACTTGCCAAATTAAAGGGTTTTGTTTTTCCTTTCAGATTTCTCTAATATGCTGCTCAACTTGGAAATTGACTTGTAAGAAATGACAAAAGGAACTCTCAGAGAAAACTGGGAAGGATTGTATGAACTGATGCAGAAGAAAGTGAGCAGACCTAAGAGAACAATTTAAAAAAAAAACATTATGAAGAAAATCAATTTTAAAGGACCTGAGAACTTTGATTAATGCAATAGCCAACCACAATTCCGGAGGACTGATAGTAGATAATAAAGCATGCTTTTCACCTCTTGACAGAGAGGCACAGATGTATACTTCTGGACACAGACAATGTAGGAATTTGTTTGGTTTGACTCTGCGTTACTTGTTACAAGCACTTTGTTTTTCTTTTCTTTTTTCCATTGTGAGTGAGCAGGGAAGATGAGGGGAAATATAGATAGGAAATGGAATAGAATAAAAGGAAGGAAAGAAAGAGAAAGGAAGGAGAGAAGGAAGGAAGAGAAAAAGAAAAAGGGAGGGAGGAAGGAAGGAAAAGAAGAAAGGAAGGAGGGAGAGAAGACAAAAATGAGGAAGCAAGGAAAAGGAAGAAAGGAGAGTTGTTGAGACATTTTTTTTAAATAAAGCATCACAGAAATATCACTTCTAGGTCTGTATCCCAAAGATATCAAAGAAAAAGGATCCATCTGTACAAAAATATCTGTGGCAGCTCTTTTTGTGGTGGCAAAGAACTGAAAATTGAGGGGATGTCCATCAATTAGGGAATGACTGAACATTTGAATGTGATGAAATAATGCTGTGCTATAAGAAATGACAAGCAGTATGTTTTTAGAAAAACCTGAGAAGACTTACATGAACTGATACAAAGTGAAATGAGCAGAATTAAAAGAACATTGTATACAGTAACAGCAATATTGAATGACGATTAACCACGAATGACAGATGTTCTCCGCAATACAATGATGCAAGACCATTCTGAAGGACTTATGATGAAAAATGCTATTCACCTTCAGAAAAGGAACTGAGGGAATCTGAATACATAATTATTTACTTTGTTATTCTTTTTTTGTCTGCATTTTTTTCTCAAGATGGCTAACATGGAAATGTTTTGTATGACTGCACGTGTATACTCTATATCAAATTGATTATTTTCTCAAGGAGGGGGGAAAGGATGGGAGAAGAGAATTTGGAACTCAGAATTTTTTTAAAAGAAAAATTTTTGTTTATATGTAATTGAGAAAATAAAATTCAAAAAGAAACATTTTTAAACCTACAAAAAAACAAGCAAAAACAAAAATAAAGAAGCCAGAAAGCTGGTAGAAGCATAGACAGTAAGAACTGCTTTGAAAGCTATAGGTTGAATTTATCATATAACTTTTAAGAAAGTTTTACATGAGACATCTGCAGTTTTATGAACAATCCTCTTTTTCTGATCCATTCTGCATATAATATGCCCATTTTGTTTGGTGTTTTAAATTTCAGAATAAAAATAAATAAATAAAAGAAACAGAAAAGAAACTGCCTGGAGCACACTTAGGACTGACTGCAAGGTCCAATACATCTGAGCTAGGAAATATTCCCCCTCCACCTTTTCATTCCAATATTTTTTAGATTAGTCTTTACCTCTATTTAGTTTGGTTGAACTTGTCAAGTCAGTTGTCTCTATGCCCCAGATTTATCACCTGTAAAATGAAAATATTACTTAACATTAGCTCAATGACTCTCAAGTTTCTTTTGAGAATTAAGCAAGGTCATGCTTAGTAGATCAATAAATCAAAACTAACTCACAAAAAAACTGATTTTATTGAATCAGTCAATATAAGGTTTACACAGTACTCTGATAAATATTTGCTGATTGATTGAACATCCGCCAGGGTTCAGTCTGTCAGTCAACAAACATTTATTAAGCTCCTACTACTATATGCCAGGCTAAGCATTGCGGGGGGGCAGGGTATGGGGGAAGGGGAAGACTACAAAGAAAAACAAAAAACCCCACAACAGGCTAATGAAGAGGGAAAATATAATAGTATCTTCTCTTAAGCCATTTGGGATCTATTTAGCATGTAACCATTGTGTCAAAAATGTCTATGGTATCAATGCCTCAGTTCACTGGAGGGAGAAATGTCATACTATCTTGACCTAAACTCCAACCCATAAACTTGGGAAAATTTGTTAACTTGACACCCCAGGGTAATAACCCCATTTCCATTTGGTTGGCAAACACATTGACCATAATATGCCACTAGGATGTTTTATTAATCAAGAACATATTCTTCACGTTAGTTAGAGTATTCTCCCAAATCCCATGCTAATTATTCCTTTCCACCTTCAGTATCCATATGAGTTTTCCTCTCATTCTAGGATCTCTCCCCTCTGTAGCAAATTATTGCTCTCATCTCTTTAATGTCCTCAGTGGCAGCTGTGGCCTTAGGTGATTATGTGTGCTCTGGGCACACTTTGGCCTCACAGGAGCGAGCTATGGGGCTGCTCTTCTGGCTGGGCTTACCACTCACCCCAGTCCAACTGCTGGTGCTAGCGATGGGCAATCAGATCATCTCCCCACTTTAAGCCTTCCCTCTGATGAGTGATGCACAGTCTCTCTACAGTGAGAGCATCACCCTAAATTATCTATGAGAAAGGCCACTACACAGAAGCAATGCCATAGAGAGGACAAAAGACCAGGCTTTGTAGACACGAAGAGAATAAAAAACTCTTACAATTGGAAGAGACCCTAGAATTTAACCAGATGAATCCCCTCATTTTACAGTCGAGGAAACTGAAGCAAATAGGGAGACTTGCCTAGAACCAAGGCTAAGCCCACAACTCAGGCTCTGGTTTCCCAATTCCCAGTCTAGCACTTGCCCCACAATTCTTCTGCTTAACAAATTCGAGTGGCTCTTGATTACTTCTGGGATCAGATACACACTCCCTGGCTTGGCATCTAAAGTGCTTCCCAACCTGGTTCCAACCTCCTTTTTCAATCATGTTATACATTATTCTCCTTCACATACTCTGGTCTAGTGAAACTGACTTTCGTACATGACATTTCATCTCTCACATCATGCTAACATCCATGATTTTCTTCATCTTCATGCCCATATACCAGTGCGTTCATACTCTCCCAAGAGCAAGATGGAGTGCTAAAGTCTCATGGCAAGGGTAGTTTTATTGTTGTTCAGTCGTTACAGTTGCATATGATCTTCATGACACCATTTGGGGTTTTCTTGGAAAAAATACTAGAATGGTTTGCCATTTCTTCCTCCAGCTCATTTTACAAAATGAGGAAACTGAGGCAGACAGGGTTAAGTGACTTGCCCAGAGTCACACAGTTAGTAAGTTTCTAAGGTCAGATTCAAACTAAGGAAGTTAAGTCTTCCTGACTCCAGGCCCAACACTGATCCGCCTGCCACTAGCAACCCTAAAAGGAAAATAGTTTTAACCCTTACTAAAGATACTGGCGTTTGTTTGTTTGTTTCCTAAGGTAAGAAGAGATAGAAGATTGTGTGACTTCTACTGGGCTGGTCAGGATAACACTGGTCCTCAGAAAGTTTTTGAAGTGGTCTGTAAGAGAATGAAAGAGAGATTGCCTAAGGTCCTAGGGTCTACTTACTCCTCCTGAGATAGAAACCAAGCACTGACCACAGGGCAGTGGTGGCATTTCTCTCTCCTCTTCTGCCACAGCATCCAACACTTGGCAACCTAATAAAAGGATGATATTGATGGTGATTAGAGAAATAGAGACTGAACTCAGGTATAGCAAAGCTTGGCGCCTATGACTGAGCCTCCAATCATGAGAAAATACCTCTTCAAGGGATATGGCCTATCTATTTCTCTTCAAAAGACTAAGGAAGCTCAAAAATCATTTCTTTCTTCAATTTCCTCCCCTCCTTGTCACTATTTTGTGGCATGGAATTTTATTATAATTTAATTTCTCATTATTCTCTAAGTTGTTTATTTATCTCGATTTTACTTTCTCTTTAAATGAAATTTATGGTAGACCATGAAAGCTGTATATTGCTTGTAAATTGATTACAGAGACACAGGGAGAGAGACAGAGATAAGAGAGATGCCAATGGCTAGGTGAAATTCATATAGTATGGCAGAGAGTTCAGTCTCTGGACAGTAGTTAAGGAATCTCTAAATTTGGGGATTCAGGAGCTAAATTATAATTTTTACAAATAAAAATAATTCTATAATATTCTTAAGAGAATTTAAACTGAACCTGGGGTTTTTGTAAGTGAACTTTTTCTTTTATAGCAAGGTATTCTCAGTTAAACGCATAACAAGGTTGTCTCAGCGTGACAATCCCCTGGTAATTTAAGGTGTGATATTGGAACAAAATGAAACACCTTAGGTCATTCAACAGTTAACAAAAGGAGATTTATTTATCTATTTATTTATTTGTTTGGTTGGTTATTTATTTAGCCATAACTGGAGAAAGATGTTTTCAAAAGGTAGGCCTTGAGAACCCCTTGAAGTGATTCAACTGAGCTATGCTCCCATCCCAATCCACTAACCAGACATCTGGACAGCCCCTCCAGTTCTTTATGGCTTCCTTGTATTTAGACAACTGGAATGCAGTCCTTGGTCCCTTGAGTCAACCAAGTCTAAATACCTTTTAAGGAAAAAATAGTCAAATTTGCATGGAGGGAAGGGTTAGGATATTGCTCCTAACACACACACACACACACACACATATACACACACATACACACACACACACACACACACACACACACGCCCTGTGGGGGTGCTAATTAAATCTATAGATAGCAGTGGGGAAGAGAAAGAGAAGAATGTCTAGACCACAAGTCAGTGTCAAACTCAAAGAGAAACATTTAATCTAGTACTTCTGCTGTAGGCAACATCTCCACTCTACAAAGAGGAACAAGAGTTAATATCAGAGAAGAAATAATACCGAAAGCTATGGCATCTGGACAGAGATAAGTATGGTCTGGGAGAATTTAGCTCTGACCCTTTCCAGAAGAGAGGATGTAGGGTAAAGAAGTAAGTACTCCACCCCTTCCCCCAGCTAACTTCCACAGTGGCACATCTATACCTGAAATGCACTCCTTTCTTAACCACTCCTCCCCACCCCATCCCTGCCACAGAATCTCCAATTTCCTTCAAAATAAAGTTTAAACATTATTGTGCCTATGAGCTCCTCCATATTTCTCTCACTACCCAGGTGCTACTGACTGCCAATTACTCTGTATTTATATCCTTCATCTTTCTGTCCCTCTGTTTCTGTTTCTGCGTGTGCGTGTAACATATATATATATGTTTGTATACATACACATACATAAATATGCATGTGTTTGATCAATCAAATGCTGCCTCATTTGCTTTCTCCTTTCCCTAAATATTCTTATCCAGGTGAAATCAAGTTAAAGTGAGCATTAAGGACAGCACTGAGAGAGAAAAGTCATACAACCACCTACACTGAGCAAAGAACCTCAGGGAATCAGGGAGAGTCAGCCCTAGATTGTTGCTGTTGGGTTGTTTTGGGTTCATTCTTCATTTTTGAAGAAGACCATGACATCAGAGAAATGATGACATGACTTGCACTTGACTTTGTTTTGAGGGATGGAGGGCTGTGCAAGGTCACCAACCTCACTTTCTCCTCTTGAGACATCTGGGTCTGGTGACCAGATATTCATCAGGATGACTGGAGATGGCCCTAGAAGCTTTATCTTGGCGGTGGGAGAATTTATGGTGCTGAACTTTCAATAAGTGAAGAATCCGTGAACTGATGGCAATATTTTCTCTATACAATATTTCCTCTATCTACCTCCACATCTCAATTAAGAGTAAACAAATGCTGGGCCCCTCTCCATATAAGGACAATAATTTTCATTTCTACAACACTCTAAGGTTAGCAAAACACTGTCCTCTTAATAACTCCAAGGTAGACAGTTGGAAGTATTATCATCTCTGTTTTTTCAGATGAGTAAGATAGTGAACAGAGAGATTAAATGATTGCCTATACTCACACAGCTACATGTTATGACTTAAACTCAGGTCTTCTGACTCCAAGACCTTCTGCCTTATGTCATACTTTCTCCCACAATTCTGCCCAGGAATCTTACCTTGTGACCTAGCATCATGGGGAATTTTCCTAGTCTGCTGTAGGGAGATTCTCTTACAAGTAAAAAAGGTACAACTTTAGCACTCCAAATTTTTGTCTTTCTGTAACATGGGAAGTTGAAGTATTTATTTTTTTTAAAATACCATACATTTGTGGTGTACTTGAGATTTCCTCAAAGCCCTTTCTTGATCCACTGGATCATTTGATCCTCACTGATAGGTAGGAGCTAGCCATTATTATCCCCATGTTATAGAGGAGAGAACAAAGATTCAGAGAGGTATTAAAGAAAAAAAATACTGTTTAAGTATTTCATGAATAGTTTTTGTTAATTTATCATTACTCCAACCTAAGCATTGTTCTGCTTGGAAAGAAAATGATAGAACTGGCCAAGGCCTCTCGTGCCCTCAGACATTTCTCTAACATAAGACATTTTACAGTGACATTTATGGGAATCTTAAACAAGAAAAATTTCATATTATTATAAAACATAGCTACACACTTCAATTAACATTCTGCTTCATCAACCTAGAACAGCAGTCACGTAGTCTTTGCCATTTTCCTAAAATGACTCCAAACCCTTACGGCCACTCTCCTCAGGGATTCTCCTTTCCAGCAGCTCCATACTGCCTGAAAAGTAATCAGAGACTTCTTCCTGCTCTTAGCCAGGTCATTGTCTTACCCCCTTCAGAGCACTGTAGAACAGGCCCTTTATCTGCCCACCTCCTTCAAGGGAGAAGTCTTTACTGGGCTGATTAGATGAGGAGAGCAGGACATTGTTTCAAGATCAACAGTTAAAAACCAACAAAGCTTTCTCTTTCAGATGAGTCCAAAGGCATTAGACAAGAAAAGTTTAAAATATATTTTTTAAATAATGTCTGTTCTTCAGCGAAGCTTGCTTTGAAAATTATATCTGTTCCAACAGGATCAACATATTAGATTGTTTAAGCATAATTTGAATTTTGTGTTCTTTTATGCACAGTTTTGTCTTTGAGGGAACACAGAAAATGACACCATTTCACAGTAACTCACAAACTGAAACTGTTGCCTACTTCCACAAGAAAACTTGTGGTTTTTTGCAAAGCAAAGTACCACATTTAATGCACATCTTGAAGTGCAGAAGGAGCTGTAGCGAAAAGGGGGATGTCTGGCCCATCTTCTACTATGGCCAAGGCTCTGCCCTTTCAGAGGCCATGACTAGGTTTTGCTGGTCCAAGCCCTGTGGAAACAGGGCCACAGATGGAGCCTGAGGCTAGGAACACTGACAGTATCTATGGTGGTATTTTCGTATTTCTTAACCACTTAACATGTATAAAACTGTACTATCATTTTTATTAGGTTCCTATCTTTTTTTATGTGTCACTGACAAAATTTTTGAGTACTTAGTCTCTAAACTTATTTTCCCTTTATGACTTGCAGGTTGATTTTTTTTTTTTTTGCAGGATTTGACAAGACATGGTAGTACCTTGTGCCTTCCTCTCCTGCTGGGTGCAGCACATCCCCTGAGGAAAGGGCCAGGCCGGGCATCTTCCATTTGCCCCCAAACAGCCACTTCCATCTATGCCAGCGCAAGGCAGTTTTCACCTCTTGCTCCCAGTCCAGTTTTCCAACTAGGATGTAGAAAACTTCCAGTGTAAAGATCAATCCTCACTCCGACCTCAGGCTTCACATCTCCTCCTGTGCCTGTTCTGTGAGGATAGAACAAGAGTGAGTGTCCTGCACTCAGTAATGAACATTCTCACAGATGGTCACACCCTTCACATTCCAATAAGATCTTCATCCAAACCCCATTCTACACCCCCCACACCTGATTCCTTATGCTCCTCCTCCTTCATCCCCCTTCTCCTCCATCCACTTCCAAGTTTCAGTCTAACTGCCAGCCCTTCCACTGAGCCTTCTGGAATATTTATTCCCTTCATCCACAAACTTCTCTTCATCAAAAATCATTTCCCCTTCTACTTCTTCCATCTATTAATTCGTAGTGAAGAAAACTCTGGCTTCCCCAGCTAGCCTCTCTTCCCAGAACTCACTGCCCCTTCACACATTCTCCTCAGCTCAAGGTCGAGGAGGGGAGTTGGAAGACTCCTTGCTCCCTAGTGCCTCTTCTAGGTTTTTTTCTCTTCCTCCATCATTAAGCAAACTCTCCTCCTTTGAGGTTCCTGCTATTCATATCTACCACCCAATCAAAATCATGGTGGTTATTGTCTACAAAACACCAGATCACTTCGTTTCCTCCCTCAGTAAATTTGATAACTGGCTCACAATTTTTCTCTCTTCCCAATTCTTGACCTCATACTAAGGGACTTCAACGTACATACCAACTCTGTCTCAAATACCCTGACCGCTCCACCTGCTGATAAGAGTGGAATGGTGAGTTGATAAGGAGGTATAGTAGGATTGCCCAGAGGCCCAGTTGAAGTCGAGTAGTGGATCCAGTCAGAACAATCCTGTCTTTGTTTCACAACACACGTGTAAAAGTGAAGGTGTGAATAGTGGGAGCGATCCAAGGCTGAGGTGTATCAGGACACAATCAGAAATATGATTAGCAGACTACAGACTTAAAAGAGGAGAGTGTAGAGTTGAATTGATTCACCAAAGGATCAAGATCGGGTAAAGAGGAGAGAGTGTTTAGTGCAGCGGAGATGCCTTGGGAGAAAACTGATGGTGTGGCCAAAGGATAGCGTTTGGTAAGGAAAAGCAGATGGAGAGGTTAATGGTCAGATAAGAGGATTTCAGAATTCTTGAAAATCAAAGTGATACATTAGTAGGTGATGGTAAGATCAAGGGTATGATCATCTTTGTGCATGGCTGAGGTGGGATGGAGGAGTATCTCATGAAAAATGAGTAGATTGAGGAGCTGAGTGGTTAGGGTGTTTGAAGGAGAGCCATTACATATGTTGAAGTCCCCTAACATGAGGATAGGACTTGAGGAGAAGAGAAAAAGTGTGAATCATATACTGAACTCATTGAGGAAGAAAGAGAAGTAACTTGGAGGTCTGTAGGCAACAGCTATCAGGACTGAGAGTTGGAATAATTAATCTTCACACAGGCAACGAGAATGGGCTATGCTTGTCCTGGATTTTGGTTTTCAAAGCTTCTGTGGGGTAGACTGGAGTGGTCAGAACTGTGGCTATGGAGGACAGTGCAGCTGTTGTGTGGGGTTTAATCAGCCATTGAGCAAGACAGCCAGAGACCACTGCTGCAAGAAGAGATTATTATATTGGATCAAGGATAAGGATGGAAGCTGCAATGAAAGAAGACTAACTGATTAGACTGCCAGCTAGTGTGAATCATTTTTGAATGGAGAACTAGGCAGGGGACACTAATTTCCAATATTGTCTTTCCTGCCTTCAGTCTTGTTATAATCTGTTATTCAGGGATAGGACCCTACCCACCTCCCTCTTCACCCCCATACAAGCACATACCAAATACACCCCCCACCACCACCACTTTCCATGATAAGAAGGTTAAGTAGCTAGTGCCCATGCTTTGGGAATTTACCCCTTTACTCCTGAAGACCTGTGAGGGCACATGGAGGAAGTTTAGGAGCAGACTAGAGGCAGATGGCTTTTTACAAGAATGTGTGAATAATTTCCTTTCTTTCTGTTGAGTTCAATTAACTCTGTGATCCTGGTAGGTTAAGTATTTGAGTCCTGTGGATAGGGGACAAATTATGACTAGAAAAAGGAAAGGAAAGTCTAGAGTCAGCTTAAGGAATCATCAATTATGTACAAGCCACTGAGTAATATTTTGAGTAAAAATTTATTTCATTTCTGAGCTTGAGTCTGGACAGAGTCAGTATTGCTGCTTGAAGTATCAAGCTCAGCAGTAGGAGACACAGTCTAGGTGTTTGCAGGTTGAACACCATCTGGTGATTAATGAGAATATTACAGCCTTTTAGTAATACTATCCCATGCATGCATCAGAGAGACTCTGATGATACCATTTGGCTTGGGATTCAAGTAGAATACCACCTTGTAGGCAGTTCAGTTATTACAGTCCCTTGCTGGATAATAACAGTGAAACAATGTCTTAATATCAGTCAATTTAAGGAAAGAAGCTGCTCAAGCTGCCTCAATCAAGAACACCAAGAAAAGGGCTAATAGTGTAGTAGAAAGAGTCTGAATTTGATGTCCGAGGTTCAAATCTGGGGTTTGACATTTACTAAGTAGATGTCCTCTGGTGTTCCTGGAAGCTCCAGTTCTATGATCCTATGACCTTATAATCCTACTATGTGAAGTTGGTCAAGTCACATAACTTCTCTGGGCCTCTTTCATCATCTGTAAAATGGATGACTTTGAAAGTCCCTTCCAGCTCTAAATCTCTGCTTCTATACAGAGAAATACTTGGTCAAGTATGGTTTGAATTAGATGGCTTCTAAGAACCCTTCTAACTAAAATTCTGCCCTTCTGGATCATATTTATGTGTGTACAGGCACCGTTGTCCCTATTAGATTACAAGGTCCTGGAGAGCAGGTACAATGTGTGTTTTTCATTTTTCTGTCTCCAGCCCCTAGCTAGTACCTTACACATAGTAGGTGCTTAATAAAAGCTTCACAAACTGAGGAATACCTAGAGTCATTTGGCCCAGGTTTTTCACTTACACAGTCTGTAACCCCTCCAGGACTTTTTAAAATACTGTACTTGAACTTCAGATCGTAAGGAGCCATCCTTTCTCCTTGTTGCTTCTCTAATCACTGATATAACCCTAAAAACTCAGGGCGTAGGACAGTCATGCCAGTTTCCCACACTCCCAAGGACAGCTGTGGTTGTATCTCATATATAAAATCCTTGTTGCTTAGTCAAATTCTGTGCTTTCATTTACAGGTTCACAAATGGCATTTTTTCTTTAAAGCTTTACTTTATACCTTGATTGATTTCTCAATTAGCTAATACTAAAACTAAAGGTGTCAGAAGATGTGGATTCTACCTTGGAAAGATGGAGATGGATGATCTGTAAAGCTCCTTCCAGCTTTAACATCTGGGAATTTTTGTGAACACTATGTTCAGTTAGGACAAATTCCAATCATGAGTGTCCTTCTTGTGTCTGACATTAGAAATGGGAATCCTTGTCATCTCACTTTGTTCAGAAGTTCCCACAGCTCCCTAATTATGATTCAATTAACTTAAATACCTGGGTGGGATTATTCTAATTATCCAGGGCTATCAACCTTCTATTCCAGTTACCTACCTCACCTCTGGTGGAGGCTGAATCATTAGCTGTCCCTAAAGTATACACACCCTCAGGTTATTAACTTTCTACTGAGTCACTTCATGGGGAAGGGAAAAGGAAATAATGGAGCCCAGTCTTGGTAGAGAGAAAACCTATGACCAATTGAAAGATAATACAATATAATTTTAAGATTAAATAATCTTTTTTTCCTATGAATTTGACAAGTGGTAAACATGAACATTTACTTAAGCAAAGACATAAAAATATTAATATGATATTGTGAATATTACATAAAGCATTTTTAAACCTATATTAAATTTAACATGGTAGGAAATATGCTCTGCTTATCTATGTCCCCTTCCAAATTTTCTTCTGTTTTTTTTTTTATTTCACTAGCAGTTTTTTTATTTTTATTCTTTTAACACAAGGAAATTCCACAGAGGTTAAAAAGCAGAATATGTTTTAAAAAGTTCCCCTTTTCATTCTAGTGTGATCTCTCTGTTGATTATTTCTAGTTCATCCTGTAAATAGCTTGTTTGTACACAGTTGTTTGCAATGCGAAGAAGGACTATTTTTCCCTTTCTTTATAATCTCAGTGTTTAGCACAGTGCTTGGCACATGGTAAGCATTTAATAAATGTTTATTTACTGAGTGACATGAAGGGAGTGATTCTGTCCTACCTAAATGTTTACTTCACTGAACCTCTATCAGTGTTATCTCTCAATCTCTCTGGGCCATAATTTTATTGGTAAAACAAGGAAGGTGAACTAGATGACCTCTAATGTTCCTGCCCACTCTAAATCTATGATCCCATAAGCCTACAAACAGGAATAAATTCGGTGGTTATAAACTATGGAGGCAACATGGTACAATGGATAAATGGATAAAGCTGGTTCTCGTGTCAGAATTCTGGTTCATATTCTATTCTGGGGCTTACTGCTTATGTGACCTTGAACAAGTTGCTTAACTTCTCTGGATCTCAGTTTCCTTATCTGTAAAATAAGTGTTAGACTAAATGCCCTCTGAAGCTCCTTCCAGCTCTGGAACCATGAAACTGAGGCCATTGAGTTAAGGGGTAGAAGATATTACTGTTAGTTGGAGTGGTAAGTTTCATAGATGGCCTGAAACTGGATCTGGGTCTTAAGGCTTTGATGAGTATGTAGATTCTGGAGAGGAGGAGTGCAGTAAACAGATGGAATATATATCTATGGGGCTATCTATATGATATCTACACATACATACATATATATGTGTTATATATGCATATGTGTATATTGCATGTCCATATGTGTGTACTATGTCTTGAGCATGGCATAGATAGATATGGTTTGAGACCTAGACCACTTTTCTAAGAAGTAGGAGGGCTGTGCCTACACTGCTAGCAACCTAGTTTGGGCTGGGGAGTTAAGGGGATGGGAACAAGGAAAGAAACAGTTAAGTGATCTCTTCTATGTTGGATATCAGGCTAGAACTATCTATTTGCCACCCCTCAATCACTCTAGTTGAAGAGTATGATGTTTAAGGGATCATAACAAAAGTCACTTCTCTGATCACTCTTAAGTTGGAGGGGTAGCTCTTAGTTTAAATGCATCAGCTTGGCCCCTCATCATCAAATTCTAGTTTCACAAAAGATCATCATAAATACAATGATGCAAGCAAAACAGCACTTAGGGATTGGGGTTCTATAAATGAGAATATACCAAAGAGTACCCACAAGTAAATGAACTCTTCAGTTGAGAGTGAAAAATATCTAAGCTCAAACCATGAGAAAGAGACTGACCTTTCCTAGGGGAAGTTCTGAGTCAGCCTTTGTTAGAATTATAAGTCTTGGAGGTCAAAGAAGATGATGGACCAGCTCCCATACCTGCTCAATGGCTCCAAGGACACCAGTCCACTAATATCTTTCCCCTTTCTTCTTTCTTCCTTTCTTTTTCATTACCTCTTTTTCATCTCTCTCTCTCTCTCCCCTCCCTAAAGCTTCTCTTTCCATACAAATCTCCAATTTATCTCTCTGAATTCTCTGGAACAAACTGAAGTAAATCCCTTTCACAAGTCACATTTATCATTTTCTAAGTCAGCCAGGAATCATGTGGACATAATACATGGCATAGGCTATCTCTCCATAAAACTGCCCTAGACTTGAGTGGAATCAGGATCACAGAGAACCTTCCAGGGAGAGGAGATGGCATGAATGCCACAAGTTGGGAAGGAACACGTAGAGCATAAGTGATGATGAGTAAACTTATCTGCTTGTCCACCTCAGAACATTCATACACCTTGCTTTCTACCCATTGCAAGTATCTTACTCTTATTGCTGTTGTTGGAGGGTGATTTATTGATTTGCAGGTGAATTGGATTTAAGTGAGGCAGGGTAAGGCTCTCCTCTTCTCCTCCAGGGTCATCTAAGTCCAATGAAAGACCTTGGCCTTTTTAAGCTAAGGTCTTTCCCAGGTCTCCGTTTGTCTGAGGCAACACCCATTCAATGATTTAAGACTAGGTAAGAAAAAAGGCAAAAGATGGTCTAGTTTGCCTACTAAAAAAAAAAAATCAAACTGGAAGGGCAAGACCCTCAGGGTTTCTAGTCAGAACAGAAACAATTGCTATTTGCACTCACTCTGAGCCATCAAAATCCAAACAATGACCAAGTGAGGTTTGGGTTGGGACTTATTGGCCAATCGATGAGAGCCAGAGTAATTTGGATTTAAGGTCATAATCAAGTAGCTCCATTTGAATCCCAACGAGCTTTATTGAAGTCTGGTTTTTCAGAGCTCTATTTCAAGAAATCATAATGGGGCTTGGGGCAAAAGAGTCCCAGTTTTTTTTAAAAAATGATAGAATAAATAAGTAACTTAGAAAGGCCAAGGTCTCCCACTGAATCTGAGGTCATCTCCAGTTGTCCTGACCTGTGTCTTGCCACTGGACTAAAATGACCCTGGAGCAGAGAAAGAGGCCGATGTTTGCAGAGCTCTGCCTCACTTAAATCCAATTCACCTGCAAGTCAAGACATCACCCTCCTGATGTCTTTGGTTCTCTTCAAGAACAAAGGACAAACAACAATCTGTGAGTAGTAGTAGCTGCCCCATTGGGGACCCAACTGGTCAGCTCCAATTGGGCAATGCTCCTTCCTTCCTTCCTTCTTTTTTTGCTCTATTTCCAAAGAAATATAAATTTTAATTGCTGAAGTCTCACAAGATATCTTGGAGTTTGAGGGGCTAGATTTTTTTCTTTTCTGTACTTATTTATCTTACTTTGTAACCCTCCACAATTAAGGTACGAATCTGATGACCTTAAAGATTTACAGGCAATGCAACGCACCCCAACACACACACACACACACACACACACACACACACACACACACACACACACACACACACACACACACAATCTTCCTAACCCTCTTATCTCTGGAAATTTTCCCAGGAGGTAGGTCTAGGGAAGGAAGCAAAAACTTCCAACAACGGTCAATCACTTTCAAGCCAAGTCCCCACAGTAGGTTGCCTACGCAATTAGAGTAAAGCAGGATATCCACTAAATATCTACATTGAGCTGATAGAGCAGATTAATTTTTAACATTTTCAAGTTCACATATGGTAAATAGTTCTATCCTCAGATGCTTCCAATATCTTGCTTAATGCTTTCACAGACAGGGGCCCATTCTATATAGAATTCATGTGTCTTCTAAAGCCCTACAGTGGGATATAGGTATGAAAAATATATCCTATGAGGAAAAGTTATCAGATTCACAAAATTGGAATCACAGAATTTGATTAGAACGATTGCAAGGAAGCAATGGTTGAAACAATACCCACTTCTGGAAGGAATCCCAACTATAATATACATGACCAGCAGTCATCCAGTCCCTGCTTGATGACTTTCACTGAGGTAAAACCCACTATATCCTGAGGCATAACATTCCACTTCAAAACAACTTTAATTGTTAGGATTTTTCCTGAAAAGAAGCCTAAGCTTATCTTTTTTGCAAAACACTTCAGAAACAAAGATATTTACTTTAGAGAATAATAGGCTAAGGGGTCACTTAGTTACTATATTAACCCATTTTAAAATCTCTGTCCTACCTTGTCCTTCACGTGGTGGTTGTGAGAAACAAGTAGGATCATGTATATGAAAGCACTTTAGAAACTAGATAGTACAAACGGAAAGCATAATAATACAGTAAGATTTCTACTGGGGTAGGGAGATAACCAGCAAATTGCTGTAGACCAGCATACGCTACAAAGGCAATAGGCTGATGGCTCTGCCTGCTTCACTTAGTCTTCTGTTCTTGTCTTAGATTTACTTGGCTTGTTCATCAGGAAAGCTTACTGGGGGGAGGAGAACTTTCTGATCCTAGCCTCCCTACGGCACCTATGGTTGTGTGTGCGTGCGTGTGTGTGTGTGTGTGTGTGTGTGTGTTTGTTTAAAAGCGAAGTCTGCCAGATTAGTTTAGGAGCCCCAGACTCCCAATTAGGGATTGAAGAGTCAGTAAAAAACAAACCAATAGCAGCAACAGCAGCAAAAAATAGTTGTCCAAAACCAAGAACTTTATACAAGTTCTAAAAAATAGATTTTGAGGGGTCGTTAGGTGGTGCAATGAACAGAGCACTGGCCCGGGAGTCAGATGGACCTGAGTACAAATCTTGGCCTCAGATAATTATTAGCCGTGTGACCCCAGGCAAGTCACTTAACCCCGACTGACTCCCCCGAATAAAAAATACATTTTATTTTGTTATTTATATCTTTGTATTGTAATCTATTTTGTTGGTATACATTGAGCAAAATAGTTTTAAATGATTTCTGTTTCTTCTTTATTTGTTGTGAATTTTCCTTTTTTGTTTTGGATATTGACAATTTGTCTTTCCTCTGCTTTTATCCCATTAGTCAATGGGTTATCTAATTTATTAGGTATTTAAAAATTTAAATTTAAAAATAGCTCCAAGCTCTATTTATCAATTTGATTTATCTTTATTTATCTTCTTTGATTTTCAAGATGACTGTTTTGGTGTTCGTACTTTAAAATTTTTTTCTAATTTTTTTCAGTTCAATACCCAATCATTAATTTGTTCTTTTTCTCTTATGTTAGTGAAGGCTTTTTGTCCTATATATTTTCTCCTAATGACTTCTTTGGTTGCATCCTACAAGTTATGGTATGTAATCTCAATTTTGTCATTTCCTTTGATGAAATTATCATTTATTACTTTATTTCTTCTCTGACTCATCTGTTCTTTAGGATTAAATTTTTTATATCCATGTTTGAATGTTTTCTTCAAAGGTTTTCTTCAATTGATGACAATTTTAACTGCATTGTGGTCTGAACATATTTAATATTTTTACTTCTCTGCATTAATTTGAGAAGATTTGTTCCCTCATACATGGTCAATTTTTAAAGGTGTCACCCAGAGCTGAGAAATACGCATATTCCTCTCTGTTCACATTCAATAATCACTAGAAATCTTTCATATCTATTTTTTCTTAAATTATATCCAGATGCTTAACTACTTTCTTATTTATCTTTGAGGTCTGAAGGAAATATTACTAAAGTTGAGGTCCCCAGTTACTAAAGTTTTGTTGTCTATTTTCCCTATAATTCAATTAATTTCCTTCCAGTATTTATTGTGTATATGGATATGTATTAACTATTGATGCTTCACTGTTTATGGTGCCTTTAAACATAATGCAGTTAGTCTTGAGGCAACTTAAAAAAATTCTGCACTAGTAGTCATTTTAACTCTATGTCAATCTTTAGATATTTCAAGTGCATTTCTTGCAGAGTTGTTGGATTCTGTTTTATAATCTATTCTGATATCCTCTGTTTTATGTCTGAATTTCCTCCCTTCGTGTTCACTGTTATGGGTGATCATTAATTGCATATTTCTCTCAATTATATCCTATTATACTCGTCCCCCTCACTCTTTTTCTTCCATTTCCCCTATTTGCAGAGAAGGGGATAGTAAAAGGGAAGAAATCCGATCAACATTAGTAATCTATAATGGAAGAATTTTTTTCCCTTACTCCTCTGTCCCTCCTCTTTTCATCAAGCTCAGATCCTTTGATTCTTAAATTTTTTTCTCATTTTTTTTGCCCTTTTATGATCAAAAGCTGACATTTGTTCTCCTTACAAATTTTTCCATCTCCAGCTCTACTCTCTCTTTTACCAATCTCTCCTCTTTCCTTGTCCTTTCCTGTTTCCCTGTGGAGCTTAATGTATTTCTATATCAAACTTGTTGTGTAGTCAACCTTCTTTTACCATGATACCTTCTGTGTGTGTGTGTGTGTGTGTCTGTTTGTCTCCCTGTCTCATCTCTCCTCTCTGTTTTTTCATATTTCCCTGTGGATCTTGATGGATTTCTACACCAGACTCTTAGTGCATTCAACATTTCCTTTATCCACCTCAGAAAATAATGAAATCATGAGGTACTTGATCTTATACCTCTTTCTCCATGTTGTATACTCTTCTTTGTGCACCATTGATATGGTCCCTCCCTATCTTCCTCCTTTATTTCCCAGTATATTCATTTTTCTTTCTTCTCTTAAAATCTTCAAAAGAGAATATAACCAACCTCCATACCTTTGTCTTCTTTATCTTCCTCTGTTTCTAGAAAACATTAGGATTCTGAAGGGACACTTGTCTTTTCCCCACCACCCCAGGGAATAAAGCCAGTTATTCATCATATAGTTCCTTCAATTGTTCAAATGTATTTCTTTCTAGATTTCTCTTGACTTTTGTATCTACATTTCAAAATTTCTTTTCATTTCTAGCCTCTCCCCAGGAATGTTTGGAAGCCCTATATTCCATTAAAAGTCTAGTCTTTTCCCAAGATATCATTGTGCACGGTAACAGCAATGTTGCAATAATGATCAACTGTGAAAGAGGTGGCTGTTCTGATCAATACAATGATCCAAGATAATTCCAAAGGACTCATGATGAAAAAATGCTAGGCACCTCCAGAGAGAGAACTGATTGTCTCTGAGGGCAAATTGAAATATAATTTTCTTATTTTATTTTACTTTCTTTCTTGTAAAAATATAGCTAATATGGAAATATGTTTTTCATGATTTCCCATGTATTATTGATATCATATTACTTTTCTCTCAGTGGTCATGGGAGGGGGCAAGAAGAAGGGAGAGAATTTCAAATTCAAAATTTAAAAAGAAAAGAATGTTAAAAATAAATAATAAAATTTTTTAAAAGTCTATTCTTCTATTGGTTATACTCAGTTTTATAGGGTTAGTTTTTCTTGTTTGAAAGCTTGGAATTTCATATTCTAAGATTTTCTCTCCTTTATGGTCATTGCTTCTAAATCTTGGGTATTCCAGTCTGTGATTCCTTTGTAGTCTTTCTGGCTGCTTATAGTATTTGTGTGTGTGTGTGTGTGTGTGTGTGTGTGTGTGTGTGTGTGACCTTGAAGTTCTGGATTTTGGCTATGACATTCATGAATGTTTTGAGTTTGGATTTTCTTTTTGGAGAAAATCCATGATTTTTATTTTTACTTTGCTCTCTGGTTCTAACAGGTCTGAGAAGTATATGTAAGTATGTATGTATGTGTGTATACATACACATACACACACACACACATATTCATTGAATAGGTGTATCTCATTCAAAGTGAGAATGTGATAAGACCTTAGGCTGAAAGGGCCAGGGTCTCACATTGCATCCTGGGCCATCTCCAGTCATCCTGATGAATATCAGGCCACTGGACCCAGATGATTCAGGAAAAGAAAGTGAGGTTGGTGACCTTGCACAGCTTCCCCTCACTCAAATCAAAGTCAACTGCAAGTCATGCCATCATCTTGATGTCATGGTTCTCTTTGAGAATGAAGGACAAACACAATAACAATGTATTTATATGTATTTACATTTCTATTTATATAAAATTTTTATATTGTATGCATATACATACATATGTATGTATGTATTCTTTAAATATTCCATACTGGTCTTTGTTTGGTCATCCTTTTAAGGGAATTTGATGATTCTTAAATTCTTTCTCCATAGCCTATTTTTCCAGGTCGGTAATCTATAATAACAAATACTTTACATTTTCTTTTATTTTTTTCAACATTTTCATTTTCTTCAAATATTTTGAGTTGTCTCAAGGAAACATTGAGTTTTGTTTGCTCTATTCTATTTTTCAGAAACTCTACTACTTTGGGAAGGTTTCCCACCTTCCGTTACAAGTTACTTATTTTCCTTTCAATTTTTTCTCTTATGAACATTCATTTCAGTTATAATTTCATTTTTAATCTATTTCATTGCTCATAGCCTTTCTTGTAATCTTGGTGACTAAGACCATTTTCCCACTGAGATTCTGGTTTTACCTTTTGGGTTTCTCTCAGCCCAGTTTTTCATCACTGTTTTCAGTGCTATATTTTGTATGCTCATGTTTTCAGCCTCAGTTCTCTTGGATTAGAATTTTGTGCTTATGCCAGTCCTTTCAGCATTCTTGAATGGATTGGTTGGGTAGTCTGTAGTCTGAATGACACTGTTTCTGATGATCTGGATAGGATAACTAGGATTGTTTGCTATCTGTTTTACTTGTTGTCTTCTGCCTCAATCTCCTAGTGACCAATTGTGGGTTCTGGATTTGCTTTGTCTCCATCATCTTCCCCTTGCACCATCCCCACTCAGGAGTTCGTTCTGACAGGTGCTGGTGAGATATTCAAGATCATGCTGGTTTCAAGCTTCCTGAACCACACTTTCCCCTGGTGCTGGTATCCAGTATTTGTGTTGGCTTTGTCTCTTGCTGTGGCTCCCAGTAATCAAAGAATGCACAGTTGGTCCTTGTCTCCTCATGCAGTGACCTATCTGGGGCTGGCTCTATTCTCTGCTTTTGTTTTGACAAGCAATAGCTACCCCTTTGCTTCAGGTTCCCAGTTACTACTATCCCCTGGTCCAAGCATTGTCTGGCTTCAGATCCATCTGCAGTAATTCCTGTTGATATCCCTAACATCCTTGCCCCTTTCCCATTTGTTTTCACATTTACCTGAAGTCTTCCTGGCTTCCCTAGCATGGCTCCTTTCCTCCCTTGCCTAGTCTTTTTATGCATATCTGGATGGAATAAAGGATGGAATGATTCTGTTTCTTACTAGTTTTCTTTATGATTGAGCTTTGTGAGGTTCTTTTCAAATACTTGCTAGGGTTTTGTCAGAGAGCTGATTTTTCAGTGACTTTTCGTTTTGCCTTCTTAACTGGGAGTATATTGAACTCTTCCTTTGTGACAAAGAAAAACCAATTAATCAGAAACATGTCATCACTTTAAGCCTGGAAATGGCCACATCCATCTCCCACCCCCTGCAGGGTGTCCCTACCCTGAAGGACTCTATTATAGTGGTGGAAGCCACATAAAAGATAACTGAAAAGGGATGAGGATGGGTATTTGGAGAGGGGTATCACAGACAAAGTCCTGTGTAGATGGGTTAGGACTATAGTCTGGAGAGTAATGAAGACATAGGCTGGGCTCTGGGTTTCCTTCTTAAAATGGAGAGGCACCAGCCAATCAGAGGAAGAAGCCTCAGGGGCAGAGGACACTTCCAATATAGGTGAAGAGGTCTCTACGGTAGGATAGATAAAATCCAACAGAGATAAGTCAGGAGTACAGCCTGGAAGGAAATTATATAATAATAAATAATGATTATGATATTAATGAAATGTGTATACACACACACACACATACACATGCACGCGCGCGCACGTGCGCATATACACCTCTAGCAGTGGGATCTTTGGGTCAAAAAATATGGACATTTTTGTTGATTTGTTAACCATCTGTTTGATTCTGTAGTTACTCTGGAACTTTTAGTAAAATTGCTTGCAAAGCTGATGCCTTTTCTTGTTTCTCTACATGAAGAACAAACTTGTTATTTATAATAGTGTTTTAAGCTTTCAGTATGCAGGAACTACGGTGGATCTTCCCATAAGAGGAATTTGTGGCCTGGGAATTAGCTATATTTTGCTTTTGGGGTGACAAAGAGTGGGAACAGCAGTTGTCTGAATCCCAGGAAATTCTGTTGATTGTGGTGGCACAGTGCAATGGAAAAACAAATGTTGGATTCAATTGGAGTCAGAGGACTTGGATTTAAATGCCAGTTGTCCCACTTTTTGCTTCTGTATTGATAGGTAAATTACATAACCTCTCTAGGCAGTTTCCTTATCTGTAAAACTAAGGGATTGGGTGATCTCTAAGGTCCCTTCCAGCTTTAAATCTATGATCCTCCTACCCTCATGCCTTGGGTATTTTCCCCGTACATTTTGTGGAGTTCAACCTTGTAAGCCCTCTATCTGGTTAGAATGGACATCTTTGTCAAAGATGTCATCTTCAGTCCAAGAGTCAGGATGCAGTTGTATTTATTAAAATAACAAGGGTGGTGTGAAGAGTGAAGTAATCGGAGAAATTTGCCATTCCTCCTTCTCCATGTTTGACTCAGATTCTCTTAACATTGAAATAAAATGAGTGGGGTCCCTGTAGGGGGAGTTCAGGGAAGCAGGCAGATTCTGGGATTCATTGGATTGTGACTATTGAACAATAGGTTTAGTTTTTTAGAATTTATTCTTGGTCAGGGAAGGGTCAACTGAGGGGGGAAAAAAAGTAGCTTTCTATGTGCACAAAGGAGGAAATCTTGCCAGTGAACAGTTAACTTCACCTTGTACTGTATGTACTATATAGATAGAGTATTGGGGACCAAAAAGGTCTTGCAAATCAAATTTAACAGAGAACTGGCAACACTTTGTGATGATACTATACAGGAGCTTCCCCCTATAATGTTACCTTTAGGGTCTATAAGGTGAGGTTGTTTTTTATGAAGTTGCCTTCACAAAAGCACAATACTTAATGGTTTTCAAAGAATGAATTGATTCTAATAAGACTACAAGCTCCATGTTGACAAACTACTGAGTGGTATCATCAAATAGGGCATAAAACAAGTAAATATGCTCACCTAAAATGTTCTTTAATATCATGATGGATGTCCTCAGAGTACAAATAGAAGAGACATTTCCTGTCAATGACATTTTTTTTAACATTCTAATTCCAGGTGGCTGTGCTAAGTACATGAAGCCTTGGAACACTAAAAAGCTGTTGGATTGAAATCTATTGTCACTTGACAGATTGAACTAATCTCATCTTTCAGAATAACAAATGTACAAAAACCACACATTGTCCAGATTAGCACATTCAGTTAGTGATGCAGTTAGGCATATACAGCACAATAATCCAGACAAGTGCTAGAGATGAACAATGAGTTTGGCACCAGAAAAGAAGACCAGACAACATTGCATTTGGCAAATTATACAGTAGTGCTTTCCATGGAACCAAGTTTTTCCACTGTCAAAAAATCCTCTTAAATGTAATTCTTGTGTCAGAGACTCATTCATGATGCAAAAGGCACAGGCTCACTTTGGCTTCCAGCCTGTACCCAAGAAACCTAAAACGATTTACACATAGTGCCCTTATTATACTGGGACCTACAAGCATGTAGGTCACAGTATTATAGAGGAAAGTTTCATTTAAATGAGGAAAACATAGTAGATATTATAGAATGAATAGTCATTATCCCAAGTCACTTACATTTCTGTAAGAAGATGGCTCTTTTTTTTAAAACAAAACAAAACAAAACAAAACAACAACACATTTCCAAATTAGTCTTGTCGTAAAGAATTAGATCCAAAGAGAAAAACCATGAAAAAGAAGAAACAATTAAGAGAGAGAGAAAAAATAGTATGCTTCAATCTGTATCCAGACTCCATAGTTATTTCTCCAGATGTGGACAGCATTTTCCATCATGAGTCTTTTGGAATTGTCTTAGATCCTTATATTGCTGAGAAGAGCTAAGTCTGTCAAAGTTGGTCATCACACAATGTTACTGTTACTGTGTTCAATGTTCTGCTGGTTCTGCTCACTTCACTCAGCATCAGTTCATGTAAGTCTTTCCAGGTTTTTCTGAAATCTGCCTGATCATCATTTCTTATGGAACAGTAGCATTCTATTACCTTCAGATAGCACAACTTGTTTAGCCATTCCCCAATTGATGGGCATCCTTTCATTTTCCAATTGTTGGCCACCACAAAAAGAGCTGCTATAACTATTTTTGTACATGCAGGTCCTTTTCCCATTTTTATGATCTCTTTGGGATATAGACTTAGAAATGGTATTTCTACATCAAAAGATATGTACAGTTTTATACCACTCTGGGCATAGTTCCAAATTGCTCTACAGAATACTTGGATCAGTTTACGGCTCCACCATCAATGCACAATTTTCCAATTGTCCCACATCTTCTCCAACATTTATCATTTTCCTGTTTTGTCACGTTAACCAATCTGAGATGTGTGATGTACCTCTGAGTTGTTTTGCATTTCTCTAATCAATAGTGATTTAGAGCATTTTTTCACATGACAATAGATAGCTTTAATTTCTCCATCTGAAAACTGCCTATTCATATCTTTTGACCCTTTGTTAATTGGAGAATGACTTGTATTCTTCTAAATTTGACTTAGTTCTCTATATATTTTGGAAATGAGGCCTTTATTAGAGACACTGGTTATAAAAATTATTTCCCAGATTTCTGCTTCCGTTCTAATCTTGGATGCATTGGCTTTGGTCATGCAAACCCTTTTTAATTTAATGTAATCAAAATTATCCATTTTGCATTTCATAATGTTCTCTATCTCTTGTTTGGTCATAAATTCTTACATTCTCCATAGATCTGACAGGTAAACTATTCCTTGCTCTGCTAATTTGCTGACAGTATCTAATATCTAAAGACAGTATCTTAATATCTAAATCATGTACCCATTTTGACTTTTCTTGGTATACAGTGTAAGATGCTGGTTTATGTCCAGTTTCTATCATACTATTTTCCAGTTTTCCCAGCATTTTTTGTCAAATAGTGAGTTCTTAGAAGATAACTCTTCTTACGAAGGCCTCTCATACAAGTCTTGTGTTGTCATTGTTTAGTCATTTCTAGTCATGTCTACTCTTTATGACCCTTTTGGGGATTTTCTTGACAAAGATACTGGATTTTCCATTTCCTTCTCCAGCTCATTTTATAGATGAGGAAACTGAGGCGAATGGATTTAAGTGACTTGCCCAGAGTCACATAGCTAGTAAGTATCTGAGGCTGGATTTGAACTCAGGTCTTCCTGACTATAGACCCAGTGCTCTATCCATTGTGCCACCTAGCTACTGAAAGTCTTGTCTTAGCCTGCTATTCTCTGCCTCTCTTACCATAGGAGTTCAGTGGAGAAAGTGGAGAAAGAAATAATTTATGTGTTGAGTTGTGTAAGGCTCTATAGAATGGGTAAAAGCCGGTCATTAAAAGAATTCGAGAGCTGGAAGGACATACCAATGAGAGCACACCAAGTGATGGGGAGAAAGGGAACAGAGGTAGGAAAGGAAAAGGGCAAAGTCTGTTGTGTTAGAGGGGGCCTTGAACAGGAGCCAAAACTAACTTTCCCAATCCCAAACTTTTCTTTGTAAAAAATGACACAGTGACTTTTAGCAAATTATCTCTGCTCTATAGAGTACCGTGAAGATAAGCATTCCAAAGTATTTTTTACTCAATCCATTTGCTGACAGAATTCCAACTTCACTTTCAAGAAGCATTTTTATCATCAGTCTCCCATATGAAATATTTTCAGACCTGAGAACAAACTGATGAGGTTGTCTTCAACAAGAGGACAAATAACAGTTTCCAGATAGAAGCGGGATAATTTGCATCTGCTTCTGGGGCCAGCCTCAGTGCATTTAAATGATATATAATGCAAGGGATAAAAAGCACTGCACACATACTTATTGTGCTTGTAAAGAGATGCTTTTATGGGAATGCAGAGAAATGGCTAGTCTTCAGTGTAACAAATGAGGAAAAACTGTGTAATCAACCTTTATAAATGAAGCTTCCCCATTAAGCCTGACAGGGGAAGCAGGTTAAGGAAATGCCCTTGGAGGAAGTTCTGTGTCAGTGACAAGATCAAATTGAGTTGAATATTACTGGTTTAAGAGATTTATAGATTAAACAAGTCTCTGCACTTAAACAACTCACATTAGCAACTACAAGGCAAGAGACAGCATGCTTCAACAGGATGACTCTGCTCTTGAGCCAACTCATAATCAGAGCCACAGAGCTATAGGGGACCTTGGGGCACATAGTCCAACTACTATATTTACAGATGAACCAAGGTCTGGACTCCCAAGGTCACATACGTCATTAGGGGGAAAACTAGGGCTAGAAGGTCTTCTGATTCCCAAAGTTTCACTATATCATGTTGTAAACCCCAACCCTTCTCCTAGGACTGTAGCCTCCACCATCATCACTGTCAGCCACGTACAAAGAAAGATACCTGACTCACTTGTATCCCCTTAAGCCCTTCTAGTAGCAGTACTGGGGAGAAGGGGTTCCAAGAAAAGAACCATTAGACCATTTGGCTGCTGTGTTCTGGGCTGGATTCAGATTGATTTAAATGTGATATGGCAAGGGTAGCTAAGTGGCACAATAATAAACAGTGCATCAGCCCTGGAATCAGGAGGACCTGAGTTCAAATCCATCCTCAAACATATATTAGCTGTGTGACCCTGGACAAGTCACTTAACCCCAACTGCCTCCAAAAACAAAACAAAAATGTGATATGGAAGAGAAAGGTAATGCTGTGTGTCTTAGGAATGATTAGAAAGAAAAGGAAAAGAGCAAATCCCTCCACTTTCACTCTTGCAATCTTCCACTTCAAATTTCGTTGAAGGCCAAAGGGGCATCTGAAGTTCCAGGAGGAAAGGTCGAACAATTTCAAATGTCACCAATAACTGGCAAACTACAATCAGACTACCACAATAGCCCAACCATTGTTCCCTTCCCTCCTATTAAGATTTCATACTGCCTCCTCAATTGTTTTCTATTTTACTACCACTTTGATAAGCCTTCAAGGGTTCCCCATAGCTCATGTAATCAATATCAAGAGCTTTAGTCAAGTGCCACTGCCCTCCACCATTGGGACAGACAGATGATGATTGTGTAGTGAGATGCCAGTGATTAAGGAAGGGGGAGGTGGGTGAGGGGGAAGAAGGAAGAATGCTCCTGTTCCATACAGTCAGTCATCTAAATCAAATTGCCTTTGAGTGTTTTTTTATAGATTATCTTTCCTTATGAGAATGTAAGCTCCTTGAGGGTATTTGTATTCTCTTCATGTAGTGTAGTGAGTCCTTAATAAGTGCCAGTTGACTTACAGTAGCAATTAACTGAAATTTTATGTTTCCTTTTCATATTTTCATCAAGGTTATTATCTCTTACATTTGTAGAATATTCTCATAAAGATTTTCCTGAGATGAGAAGGCAAGTATATAGCTTAGGAGTTGCAGATGTCTTCTTGATTGTTTGGCAGGGGGAAATAATAATACTATGAGTTCTGTCCCCCTCCCCAGTCATTTGGTATATTCACATCAGATAAAACCTTAGAAACTAGTGCCACAAAGTTTTCAAAATTGTGTCATCTGCAACATGAATTTATTCTGTGATTCTTTGTCTTATCTAATCACTTATTGTCATTAGCCATTTAACTCCCATTTTATATAACACAACAGTTACTGTAGGCTAACTTGTGATGGTGGTACTGTCCACAACAATAAAGGTGAAGCCCTATAAAAATGACAACAAATCTGTCTTATGTTCCTATCTCATCATTATGTTTCTTCCAGTTTTCTCTACAGGTGCTCTTGAAGTGATCAGACTTTCTGGGATATCATATCACATCATATTTTCTGCAGACTAATTTTCTCCTTCATCAACTTTTGTTGTTTCATGAGGTCATAGTATTAATACTTTCATTCTATCCCCCTCCACAAGGTTGAGGTTTAAACCCAGGGACACCAAAAACCGTAGGAGATTTCATGATGTGGTAGAACCATCTCAAAGAACTCAGAATCAGACTACCTCTACTCCAAGTATAGACACATATTGAGACTGATGCCTTTCATGAAGGTGGCTAAGTTCCAAGAGGAGCCAGCAACTTCAGAGAAAACAAGATGGATTTTTATAGGATAATGATGCAATTACAAGATAAATTTACATAGAATATAGGAATATGATTAATATTAAAAAGGCAGGAGGAGTTTGTTAAGGGATTAGGTAATGGAGGAGAGATCCCAACCACAATGGAATGGTACATGTGATTACCTGCAACGCATACAGAGAAACCCATTTGGGGGGCATGTATATATGATAATGATACTATATCATAAGTTCACTCTAGGTCAGTTCTTTACTATTACTACACAGGTACCAACTTAGGGAAAGTCCCTTCTGTTGTTTTGGGGTCCACATCCTGCTTGGGCATCCTGGTGCTGCTGCTTCTGATTAGCTGAGTATTGTGGTCCTGTCTAGGACTAGATGAATAAGGCTGTGGTTGAGTGCATGAAGACACCTGTTGTTTCTGTAGGACATATGAGGAATAAGGCTGGGGCATAGCCATTCCTGCTGTTTCTGTAAGAACTATAAGTTTCACGGACACACCTGTTATTCTAGTGAGCAGTGAGGCATGTATGAGGAAGTCAGGACATTGGCAGGGGGTGGGGGGAGGGAGACAGGGGGTCTAGGTGGGTATAGTGGGCCTGTAATGAAGTTAGAATATTGGCACTGAGGGCAGCCTCTATTAGGACTCCATCAATAATGTTTTATAAATAAACTTGTATTCCAAGAAAATGTTGCTCTTGACTTCCATGTATGGCAAGAGTGAATATTTACTGACTAAGATTTTTGAACTCTTTTAACATTCTCATTATGGGAGCCTCTTTATATTAAGCTTCTCTAGGAAATCATGACAGTCAAAACCCATGTCTTTACTGTCATCTATTTCCTCTTTTATGTGTGTGTCAACAGGCTGTTTGAGTAGATTAAGGCAGAGCTGATGTTTTTGTACACAGTGTTTTTATGGTCTGATTGCACAAATGTAGTTTATTTAAAAAATGACTGCCATAAGTTGTGAATTTGTCTAACCATTTCTGAAGGTAATTTTGGATTATGTTTAAAAAAGTGATTAAAAGGCCCATAACTCTTTGATGTAGAGATCTCCCTGGATATAATCCAAGAAGGTCAAAGCAAGGGCCTATTACACACATACACACACATATTAAGCCTTTTATATGTTCTATATGTACAGATATATGTGTGTGTATGATATATGGGGAGGTACAAAAATGTACAATATTCGTTGTACCTTTTTGTGGTAGCAAACACCTGAAAAGAAGTTTAGAACCCTGGGGTCACTGGGGAATGGCTAAACAAACTATGCTACATTAATTCAAAGGAATATTGTAGTTCTGTGAGAAACAATGAATATGAAGATAGAAAAAAAAGACTTGCATGAACTACTGAAGAATGAACTAAGCAGAAATATAAAAATATACACAATGACCACAGCAGTATAAATGGTAAATAAAAAAATGGAAAATGCATCCTGTGTAATTATAATGAGCAAACTTGATCCTGTTCATTACCATTATTAGAGAACAGAAATGTCCTCCTCCTCCCTTCACTGGAAAGAGGAAGTACTATGGGTGGGGAATGTTGCATGTGCTATCACATATTGCTGAACTTAAAAAAAAAATCTTTTAAAGCTTAAAAACAAATCTAGGGGTGTTGAAACCAGGTCCCAAGCCATACCAGAAAATATATCCTCCAGGATCTTTCAAGAAAAGAAACTGATGATCAGATAGATTAAAGCTTCACAGAAGGACATGAGATTAGTAACCTGGGATTCAAACCAGTCTTTCCCCTAACTGGTTAGTCAGTCAACTAATACAGCCCTTCTCTGTATTTGTACTCTTTTGGACCAGGTAAAGACTTGGACATCATAGACAGGATCTTTGTGCTCATGATACCCTGATAAGGCAGAATGGAGAAGGTCAAAAATCACTTCATCTATAGAGAATTTTGTCAATGAAGCTCAAGGGCTTAAACTGACCTTAGGAAAAAAATCAGTTATTACTCAATTACAGATATAGAAAATCTCACAGAGTCAATTTGTTGATAAAGTAGATAGACCTTTTGCCCTATGACCACTGGAGGAAGGACATATTCATTGAAACTGAAAGCAATATTCTTTATGGACAAAGAGAAATCTTGTTTCTGAGTAAGGGACAGAATGGCATCAAATCTCAGGCTTAATCATTTTCTCTAAGGAAATGAGTTCTACATAATACCATAGAAATTTAGAAAGCATTTAGCTCCACCCTTTGATTTTGATGAGAAAATTGAAAATTATCCTTTCCTCTAACCAGTTTTCATGTGTTTTTCCCTTTGAATGGTCCAGGTAAGCTGTATCATTTGCCTTGTGGCCTAGAAAATGGTGACAGAATAGGTAGGTAGTGACAGGATAAGACTAATTCTTTTATCTTTAAATTTTTTTTTTAACTTAGTAATCCATCAACAAAAACAAGCTTTCAAATACAATTTTTAAAATGATTGAACATAAAATCATGAATCCCATCATTTACAATTTTTTTAAAAAAATATGAACATCAACTTTAACAAAATAATGACAAATGTCTTTTTTACTTTCATGTTGTCTCTTCTGTGTATTTTTTAGACTTTGTTTTAGTTGTAGTCAGTGTATTTTCTTCAGTCTGAATTTTTCTTTTTTTACATTCTATCAGTTTATATATATATATATATGTATACACATATACATATATATATATATATGTCTCCTCATTTTTTGGTGTTCTTTATATTTGTATTTTATGTTGCAGTAATATTCTGTGGGCTGTTTCCAACTTTTTGCTATTATGATTTTTTTTCCTCGTTGGCAACATCCTTTGGGTATTATGTGTCTTCTCTTGCCTACTGGGTAAGGATTATTGATTTTTGATCACTTCATAAGCAACACTCAAAGAAATGAGTTTTTATTGAATGCTGAGTTCAAAGAGCTGTCCTAGGTACCAAGGACTCAAAAGAAGTATGAGGTAAGGCCCCTACCCTATAGGGGCTCACACTTTGGGTGGGCAGAAAGAGATTTATATAAATTGTTAACAAATAAAAGCAGTATATGCTAACTACCAAAAGAAGCTGCTGAAAAATCCAGGCCAGAGATCAGGGATTTGGGGAGAGCAACCTTTGTCCCAATTTCTATAATCTCTTCGAAAGTTAATCTTTTTCTACATTCCTGATCTGATTTTGTCCATGCATGAGTCAAAGGTAATTTTTAACTACAATACCCTGCCTGAATCAGGGTGCAGGTTTATTATTTGTTGTTGTTGTTGTTATCAACTGATGGTGTTTATAAAGCACTTAATTGTCTACAAAGCATTTTCATCACAACAACCTTGGGAGGCACTACAAGTATTAGCGTCCCAATTTTACAGGTAAGGGAATTGAAACTCAGAAATTTTAAATGACTTGGCCAACGTCACACAGCTTATTCAGTAACAGAGCTGAGACAGGAGCCCAGGAGTTCTGTCTTCAGTGCCCTTTTTAATATAACATGCACACCTATTTTATGACCAGTACTAGGCAAGCACTGAAAGTTAAAAAGAAAAAGAGAAAGCCCTGGTCCTGCCCCTACAGAGCTTATTGTAGTTGGGGCACATATAACAATTAGAGAAAAAGTAAGACAGCATCAAACCATGTGATAGATTGTATGGTACATATAAGCAAAAGAGGGATTCAAGCATGGGAGAAATTGTTATTTGTTGAGATATTCTAGGGAGTCTTCATAAAGAAGGTAGGACATAGGATGCACTTTGAGAGGTAGACAGATCCTAGATAAATAGAGGGCACAGCACAAAAGATTTTAGGCAGGGAGAATAGCATAAAATAAATTTCAAGGGAAAGACTAAACATGGCACAGGAGAAGAACAAGAAGGAAACTAACTGAACTGATTGCAAGGAAGGATATATTTGTGTTGGAGAATAATGGTTGCATAGGTAAGTCATAGTCAGGCTGTGGAGGACCTTAAATGTTAAGTTAACAAGATTGGCTTTGATATGACAAAAAATGGGGACAGTCACTGTAGATTATTAAGCAAGAGAGTGGTATGATGAAAGACATGCTTGAATGGTGAATCTTGTGGTGAGTGCAAAGGGGAAGTATTGGAGAAAAGGAAGTTGGTGAGAAAGCTATAGTGCTGTCTATGATCTGTATATCTGTAATCTATCATTAGTAGCTGTGTTATTGCATGACTGTGTGAAACGGCCATATATAAGTAACCAGTCTGGAGAAGGGTCATAGAATCACACTGTCAGAGCTAGAAAGGATCTTTGAGATCATCTAGTCCAACTCCTCATTTGACAAACAAGGCAAGTAAGGCAAATGCCACAAAAGGAAGTGAAGGAAGCAGAAACCAAATTGTATATTAGATATTATATACTACTAATATGCAACTTTGCGATAACGATTGCAAATAATTACTGTTATAGCTATATAGTGCTTTATGGTTACAAAGTGTTACACAGACATGACATTTGATCCACACAACAATCCTGAGAGGTAGGTAGTGACAATATTATTATTCCCATTTTGCAGGTAAAGAAACTAAGGTTCAGAGAAATTAAATTATTTGCTCAAGTTCAAACAGAGCTTGGCACAAATTCTGGTCTTTGTACTCCATCTAGTACTCTCCACTACATGAAACTGTCTCCCAGTTTTTATGTTTATATATGCATGTATGCATATGTGGGAGGTGTGTATATATATATATACATATGCAAATATATACATGCATATATACATACACAATGATAGATAGATAGATAGATAGATAGATAGATAGATAGATAGATAGATAGATAGATAGAGCTATGAAATCACAAATTCTGGAGCTGGAAAGAACACTGATGATTATTTAGGTCAACTCTTTCATTTTACAGGTTAGGAAACTAAGGTCAAAAAGGGTTGAAATAATACACTAGGATTCAAACCCAAATTCTTTTGACTCTAAATTCAGCATTCTACAATACAGAGTATTTGCCTGTTAAAAGGGCAGAGAAGTTTTAAAAAGGAATTTGAGAAGTATGGCACAGGATAGAGCAGTAGAATTGAAATCAGGAAGATCTGGGTTCAAATTCTCCATTAATTGTTTACTAGCTCTGTAACCCTGGGTAAATCATTTAAATTCAATTTTTTTGAAAAAATGGGGTTTGCAGCAGAAATGGCCAAAGCCACCCCCCAAGAGGTGTACTCTGGGGTGCTCCTCATGGGAGTAATAACACCCAACAATGTACTGATGCCTGGAGAAGTTTTATTGTGAGGAAGACAGCGGATGGGGAAATTAAGATGGGGAAGGGTTTGGGGACAGCTTCATGCTGTGACTGGTAGATGGTCAGTATGGAAAACTCATCGAGTTGACCCTAAATGCACCAGTCACTGTCTCACAGTTACTTGATATTCCAAGCCCTCATAGGTGAGGTTTGGGGCACTTCTCCACCTGTTGCTGGATATACTGAATCAAAAAGGTTCAGCCCCAAATGTCCATATTGTTGAAGGGGTATCACTGAGGGCAGGCAGGAAAAGTGAAGACTTCCAGAAAAGGAGTCAAGAGGGAGATTGGGCTTGCCAAGTCAATATAAGGGTTGAATAGCAGCTGGTCCCAGGTGACATAGGGGTTGAAGTGCTGGCACACAAGGGTCTCATCTTACATCATCAGTCATGAGTCCCAGGGATGCACTGCCTTGGCCCACCATCGGGGTTTGGATGGGAGTGTCCAAGGGGGTAGTTTCTGCAGCACAGCTTCACACCATTTGGTTGGGCCAGGCCAGTGCTAGTTTCTGCCTGGTCCCATGGATCCCTTGGTGGCTATGGCCACCTTGGCATGCTCATCTGCACAGAAGTTGTGGAGTGAAGCAGGGTCAGTTTTGCCAGTGTGAACAAAGACATGGTAGATGAAGATGGTGACAAGAAAGGTGGCTAACTGCTTCCACAAAAGTTTGGCCCAAATCTCTCAACCTTGTTCTCTGTTCATTAACCCACCCATGGCTTCACATGGTGAAGGTGGTTACCTAAGAGTCAGAATACAAGAAGATGTGGGGCAAATCTTTGCTTAACATAGCCTAGGAGGTAAGCAGGATACCATCTCTACATACAGTATGCTCTCCTCTTTCCCCTCATTAGTCAGGATGTCAATGGTGGGGCAGTAGATTGCTGCCTTCCGCTGTTGCAAGGAACCCATCCTAGAAGATGATCCATCTATAAAGCAGGACGCCCTGGTTTGCTCAGTGTTCAATTCCTCAAAGTCTGGGTCCTATATAGTGATGTGGGGGCTAAGAGGCAGGGGCAAGAGAGTATCCTCCAATGAAGGCACAAGGTGGAGGACTTCAACATGTTCAGGGATAGTGGAAATCCTTGAGGTGTCCAGATTAGCCCAATCTTGCAAGTACCACTTCCATTTAACTACAGTTTGGTAAGTGACAGAACCCAGGAATGTAGGGGGAAGAGGGGTGGTTAGGGGTAGGGTGCTCTCTTGGACCCATGGAATAATGGCAGTCTGTGGAGGGTGATGGGGTCTGCTGTTGTTAAGAGATTCCATCTTGGTGAGGGCCTAATAGGCCACCAGCAACTGCTTCTCAAGGATGGTGTATTGGGTGGCAGCCTTGGCAAGGCCCCAGCTCCAGAATCCCATAGGTAATTGCTATGTCAGGTTCACAGGGTCCAGGAAGCATACTCATCAAGAATCAGGCACTTGAGTACAAAGTCCTGCCCTCAGGACGCCAAAGCAGAACAGTTCAGACAGCTTGTGCCAAAGGACAGTTGTAGAGGAAGGGACTGTGCCACGTAAAGGGAGAACTTTTATGAGTGGCTTGGTAAATGGGGACTAGTAGGCTGTTTAGATGGGGAATATGCTGGCACCACTACAGAGAAAGTCCAACCAAATACTGAGTTTCTTTACCATTTGTTGGAGTATGCAGGGTGAACAGAGTATCAGTGGGGAATGGTGTGTTCTTTCGGGGACTGGCCGTATCCCAGGAGCTTGACAGACTGGGTCAGACTCTGGAACAAGGAAAGGGCCATCAACCATCTATCCCCTGTCAGCCAGGAAAAGAGTCTGCAGTCACCTCACCCTGTGATGGGCCACCAATCAAGATGTCATTAATGTAATGTCACCAGGAACAGAACAGTTGGGGTGGAGAGGAATCCAGGTCTTATTATAGAGGTTATAGGTGATGGTGGGGCTGTCAAGGTACCCCATGGGGAAATGCATATATGTGTATTGGGTCCCATCAAAGTTAAAGGCATACTGGGACTAGGATTCAGGGGAAATGGGGGGCAGAGTGAAACATGAATCAAGTCAATGACCTCATAGCACAGGTTATCCTGAAAGTCTTCAAGGAATTCAATGATGTTAGGCACAAGGGCTTTGATGAAGGAATCTGATAGTTGAGTTGGCAATAGTCAACAGTAAATCTTCACTCATTCTTCCAGTTTTAGGATGGCCCAGAGAGGAAATGAAGGGGGAATGGTGAGAATCAGAACTCCTTTCTGAAGGCGAGACTGGATGGTGTAGGGGAGTCCCTCAATGCCTTGCCTCAGGTGATACTGTGCTGAGTTGGCACTTGTGGTGGCAGCAGGGTTGTGGGTACCCACTTGGAATGCCCATCAGTCATGCAGGAGGCTGCCTTGACCTCCTAGGAAGCAAATAGGACCTCAAGATGTCCATGCTGATTACAGGGAAGGGTAGAACAGAGAAGCATCAGAACAGATTGTGAGTCAAGCAGACTGGATCCGTTTGCAGGGTAAAGGGGACCATGTGGCACTCCAATTCCTTCCTTCCCAATCCCTGGACCACCAGAGTAGGGTCATGGCAGAGTGAAGGGTTTTGGGGTACCAGGGTGAATTGTGCTTCCATGTGCAGAAGGGCAATGATATGCTCACAGTTACTGAGGCCTCATTTGATTATCAAAGTGGTACATGGGCAACTGTCCCTGGTAGGTCCAACTAGAAACCGCTGAACCCTAAAGGGATTGGCAGGTGGATGCCAGTCCTGGAACTCCATAGGGTTCCCCAAAAGGAACAGGCCATATTAACAGTGGTTCTGAGGATAGGGGGCCTTGCCTACTGATAGTCACCTGGGTGGTCCCCTGGGCTGCTCCCAATGCATTAAGATGTCTTCCAATTCCAGAACTGGGCCACCAAAGACTAGCTAATTTGGGACACCAGCACCTCAGAGTTGTCAATAGAGGTGACCCTGGAGCTGCCTAACCTCACTATGGGTTAGGCATAACTGCTAACTTGCTATCAGTCAAATACACACATAAAACCATCAGGTCCCTTTCTCCTCCAGTTGTGTAAGGTTTTTTAACCAGGGCTGGACTTCTGACCTGGTCAGGAGACAAGTCTCCTCAAGGGCCTTTGATTCCTGGGCAGGTTCTCCCTCAGCCCTGCCTGGAAGTAGGGAGTAGGAGACTGGGCAGCCTCTTCTGCTAATTTGTACCAACTGACCTTGGCCAGATCAGGATCACTCAAGGCTGCTGCACTTAGGGGTCATTGGGGCAGCTTATTGAGCCAAGTGGCACATATCAGGATGAGCCCGCAGACTTCCCTAGGACCGCTGCATGTGGCATCTTAGGTGGCTAATAGGACCATTCCCCTGGTCATGGCACGGGTGGGACTGACCAAATCCCTCGATGCCAGGTACAGAAACGCTACAGCTGGGTAATGAACTCCCCTCCCCCGCTCTGACCCCCACTGCCTCCCGTCCCCCTCTCCTCCCCGCAACAATTCTTCTACGGAATTTCCGAATTCACACGGGCGGGGGTGGGGGGGGTGAAGGAGGTAGGCAGAGGTGAGCGCGGGCCCAAGGGAGGCCCCCAATGGTGCCCAGAAGGTGGAGGGTCCTGCCCGCACGTGCCCCCATCCGTGACGTCACTCCCCACGGCCCTCTGTGGGAGTGGCCTCGGCCGTTGGAACGGACTCGGGGGAGGACAAACTGGCCCGAGAGGGGGCGGTAAGTGAGGGCTTGGTGACCAGCGGGTGGTCAGCACCGCCCCCCTCCCCCCATTAACGACCAACGGCTGCCGTTGTTCGTGCGGTTCGTGGCGGGGCCCTGGTAGCGGTCAGGTTTCCGGTGGCGCACTGGGTCCCTCTTGAGTGCGGGGTAACTCTCGTGGTACACGGCCCGCGGAGTGTCCCAAGGCCGCGTGGGCTCTCGGGGTTCTTATGGGCTGGGGATTGCAACAGCTTCCCCTCCTTTGGGGGGGAAATGGCCTCGATGGGGTCGTCCACGCAGACGTTGGCAGGATTAAGGACACGTGGTTTTCCAACCGAAGCCATGGCGGGGGGGGAGGTTTCGTTAGCCAGTGACCGGGACTCCTAGTGCGCAGGCGTCAACGGTACCGGCAACACTGGGGACACGTGGTCTTCCGGCTGAAGCCGCGGGAGGGACGACGGTGCGGAGTCATCTGCGCAGGCGTCAACGGTACCGGCAACACTGGGGCCACGTGGTCTTCCGGCTGAAGCCGCGGGAGGGACGACGATGCGGAGTCATCTGCGCAGGCGTCACCGGGGTTAGAGGCACTTGGTCCTCCGCCTGAAGCCATGGGGTGGACCTTGAGGTTGCGTGACAGGGCCTCGTTCCTAGCTCCTAGGCTTATTGCAAGGATCAAGTGAGATTGCAGACTTTGAAGACTACGTAAATAAGGGTTAGCCATTAGCTGCTTAAGCCCATAAGGGATTCCCAGGCCTCGCCCACCATGACAGGTGGCCTCCGCTTCCGTCTGCTTCCACAGGCTTCCAGGAGAAGGATGGAGACCCCTCGTCCTCCCCCGGGAGGGGGCAGGATCCTGGGTGTCTGCTCCTCGCGGTGAGTGGACATGTCCTTCGCTTCTTCTTTGGAACTGTCTCTGCATTTGGGGCGATTCCCGGACAGCCCAGCGGCCCTTGGACCACCAGGGCCCCAGTGATCTCGGGGGGCTGCTCCCCTTTACAGCCGCTGGGGCAGAAGGGAGCTGGAGCACAGCCGACGTCTTAGTTCGGATGTATCCAGGACCCCTGGGAACTTGAAGGAGAAGAGCCCGCCCTTCAAGATGAGCATTTCCCCTGGTTAGGGTTTGGGCTTGGCGGAGCAAGACTCGGTCTCGCCCAGTGAGAAGTGGTCCCGATGTGCACCCTGGGCACAGCTGGAGGTGGGACGATCTAGCTGTCTGTTTGCCTGGCAAACCTTTTCCCTTTTCTCTGAAGGATTTTAACTATTTAATAATCATCCTGAAAAGATATATGATCGCTTGTAACCGAGCCAGGTGGGTGAAGCAAATTAAAAAGTGAGTACAAATCAATTTACCGCAGACTGCGCAAGACAATGCCAGTGAGATTCCTTTCTGTTCTTTTAGTTGAGCTTTCTCTGTTTCCTTACACTCTTGGAGGTTTTGCTTGGGAGTAGAATTTCTGGTAGAATGCTTTTTATGGCTCCCTCTCAGGACGACGGATTATTTATAGACTTTTATGGCATAAATGTTTTGCCCTTAAATTACCACCTCCACACATGTAGTCCTTTCATGGACAGTCTGGGTGATCCTGCATAGCCCACTTTTGCTCAGATAAGGAAGTAAGCCAAGTTGTCATTGGGAAACCGAAGAGAAATGGGTTCTTCAGGGAGTAGTATTGCTCTCTTCCTTCCTGGGCCATCTCTGTACAAACTCATTTAGAAGCTGCCTTTGGGGGCCTGTATTTTAAAAATACGTGAGGACAGCCAGGAAGGGTATAGTGGCAGCTGCTGGACGTGCTTCAAGGGCATTTATAAAAACAAAACAAAAACAGAAAGAACCCGTTTCACCCTTTGTGCTCAATAGTGCCATCGTAGTAATTATGAGCAAAGGAGGAAGACATTCATTCCTATATTCAGACTTTAAGAGATCTACCTCCTCAGATTGTTCACAGTGGACTTTCAGAGTCATGATGACAAGTTTTAGACTCTACAAATGTTTGTGGAGAATATTTAGACATTTTTTTCTATGTTGAAGCTTAAGAAAATGAGATATACTTGTTGTCACAGAAAAGGAAAAAAGACCCCTTAAATCCCAGGAAGATTAAAAAGTCATAATAAATTAATTAATGATAGGTAGTAAAGTGTAGTAGCCGGGAATATTGGAGATAGAAAGACCTAGGTTCCAGTCCTTTTTACTTACAGGTTTTGTGTAACCCAGGGAAGGCTGTTTAACCTTTCACTGTCTTCCTCTCCCAACTTCCTAACGACTCAAATGACATTTAGTTGTTGATTTAAATTAGTGGACAGTTTTCACACCAGGAGTTCCTAGATGGATGAGACCCAAGTTCTAGGCTGCTCTCATCCTTCCAGCTTCCTCAAAATATAGACTTGAGGGCTGGTGACTAATTTAATTTATAACAGTAGGAGAAATCACTTTAAAAGGCTAGGATTTGATTCGGAGCATTGATTAGGAACTTGAACTGGGTAGAGCCTGAGAAAAATAAATCAATAAACGAATATACTCAGTTCATTTTTGTTTGTTTTATTTTGTTTTAGAAATCTGGAGAAGACACAGTGACTTGTTTCCGCTTTCCAGCCTAGGCCATGTCTTTACAAACTTCCTGTACTTTAGAGAGAAGCTTCTTTAAAGAGTTTCAGTTTTAAAAGTGCTTTGAGATGGGTAGGAAAAGAACAGAGCTGCTAGCTGATGTTTGGTGTGGAAAGAGTTAAACAGGTTTACCCAGGTTTCAGAGAAAACACTGAGTTGCCCACCAGGTGTTATTGCCTGTGTTCTTCTCAAACCCAGCTTTTTAGCTCTCAGCCTCTACCACCCTTGCTGCGTGCACATCAAGCCTGTGTCCACCCACAAGCTGGAGGGGGGAGAAACCAAGCCAGGATTTCCCGTTTGCGCTTGGTCTGTTTGACCAAAGGTGACACTAACTTAGTGGACTGAGGTCGACCTCCCCCTCCCCCAAATCAATAATTTAATGTGACTTATCAGAAAGAGAAAGAATTGTTTACTTTAAAACCGTGGATCCCATAAAGGGAGAGGGGGAAAGGCTCTGGGGGAACAGACACTCCAGAAGGCCTTGTTTCTGCCTCTGGGCTGCTGAAAGGCAAGGAGAAGGCTCCTGAGAGGGGGTGCAGCTAGCACTAATAGATGCAGGGATCACCCAGGCCAGGTCATCATGCAGAGCAGAACTGCAAAGGAGAAGCTTCCCACCATGCAGCCACTCTTGGAGGTGGTAAGTGTCTCCTTAGATCCCCTTCTGCCCCCTGCGGTAAACTAGACTTTGCTTTGGGCCAGGCGTTGATGCAGAGCACTTTGGACAGGTAGAACTGACTAACATTTCAGAGGACTGAAGACAAAAACTGAGTAGCACCTGGTGCTGTAAGAAAAATCTTTCTGCTAAGATGATTGAACTTTCAGTAGAGGCCTTGTGAAGAAGACAGGCACCTGCTATCTAAAGGGCTGGCTTTGCCCGCTTTAGGAAGAAACAGAAGCCAGGCAGAGCTAGTTGTCTGGGGTCTAAGAACTAGGGTCTGTTAATGTCTCCATAGCCCAGATTTAACAATAGCACTGAAGCCTTGAAACACACAGGTAAAATAATAAAAGAACGAATAAATAAATAAAGCTCGTGAAAGAAAGGGACAAGTGCAACACCCGAGGTTCCTCTTATACTATATCACTTGGGTTTACCCCGCAATTGTATAAAATGCCAGCCTCTGCAGAAGTTCTTCTCTTCTTCTCTAACCTTTAACTGTTCTGTGGATGGTCCTTAAGGCATCAGCATACAAATGAAATTGGCCCCTAAGAGTCACCAGGCAAACAGCCTTTCCCTTTAAAGTGTCAGCCACTCAGCTGATGATTCAGAACTCCTGTTAGCTTGGATTGCTTGATTGCCTTGGAGAAGAGTTAGCAAGAGATCTCATGAGCCTTGATGTAGTAGAAAGAGCCCAGGACTCAAAGTCGAGAGACCTGGGTTAATAATAACCTCCTGTCTCCCAGGGTTATCATGAGGAAAGCCCTATAGAAATGCTGGCTAGTATTAATTGGTTTTATCTACTAAGTCACGAGTGAATTTCAGTCTGCATGGTGGAGAATTATTTACCCTGACAAAATTAAAACTTCCTGAAGGATCATAGATTGTTTCATTGGGTTTTTTGAGAGAGAAGGAGCTAGAGACAACCATTTCATTTCAAGAAAATTGAGGCTCACAGAGGCTAAGGCAGGGGTGGGGCTTTCTAGGTCCTTAGGTGCAGCCTTTTGACTGATTCCAAGTTTTCCAGGACAAATCCTTTTTATTAAGGGGAGCTACGCTGTGAAGTTTGGATTTCAGTCAAAGGGCTCCACTTGAGGACTTAGAGGACCACGTGTAGCCTTGAGGCTGCAGGTTCCCCACCCCTGGGCTGAGGGATCTGCCCAGATTCACATGGCGTGTAGGCATGGATTCAGGACTCAAGTCCATCTCTCTTGATTCCTGATTTAGTGCTCTTTTCATTTCTATCATCCTGCCTCTCCAGTGATGGCCATTTTAAGTTAGTATGCTAATTTTCCATATACTGAGGGTAAAAAAAATTTCACTGAATTTACAGGGAGACAGATCAAGGTAGTAATTTCCTCCATGGCATATTTTAGTTCCATTTGAGGAGCCATCATCTCCCATCAGGATTCCTTTCATTGACCCTGATCATAATTCCTTCTCTCCTTGGGTAGATGGTCTTCAAGTATTGCTGAGACTTAATACATTTATCACCAGATAGCCAGCTTTCTGATCTGGACTCTTTCTGTCCTTAGCAAAGTAGTCTTTCTGCTGATGCATACACAGTCCTTCAGTGGGCCAGTATTCATAGCATTTCCAGCATTGGGGATCTTGCCAGAGCTAATGTTCTAAGGGCACAGCTTTCAGTAGTGCAGTGTCATCTCCAGCTAGGAGCAGGGTAAGTCTTTGGTAGAGTAGTTCCCTAATTATGCCAAATTATGCCAAATTAAAGGGTAAGGCATTTTTTTTAATTTTTTTTTTATTTTTTAATGTTTAACAATCACTGCCATACAATTGAGATTTTATCCCCCCCCACCTACCCCCCCTACCCCCCTCCCTCCCCGGTAAGGCATTTTTTAAAAATAAACTATTTGATCATTTAAATTACTTTGTAAGCTGAAAACCTTCCCCTGGCTCTACACTAAAAACAATGATATAATTAATAAAATTAATAATAGCACACTTTTAAGTAGTTTTATATACATATATCTGTCTGAAAATATATGTATGTGTGTGTGTGTGTCTCTCTATCTTTCCATCTCTGGAAAGTCTAACAAAAGATCCTACTGTAATTTCAAACTTTGAAAATCTCCCTCAGACATAACAAGGTTATACAGAAAAAAAAGGGTAAGTAGAATGACTAAATCCTTTCAATGAACTGTATTAGAAACTGAATTTCAATGTTTTCTCTTGCTCGCTCTCAGTCTCTATATAGATATATACTTACACACATATATATACACACACACATATACATATGTACTCACACACTAGCATTTAATAAACACTGACTGCCCAACACCGTTGTAAGGCACGGGGGGGTACAAAGCAAAAGCAAAAGTTGAGACCTCCCATTCTGTGGAAGCTTACGTTCTGTATTCTCACTTGATCTTCTCAACAGCTCTGTGAGGTAAATCCTCAGAACTGTTATTCACATTTTACAGATGCAAAAGCAGAGTTAAGCAGCCAAGTGACTTTGTCATGGTCATCTAGCTTAGTATGTCTTAGGGGTGGAGTTCTGACATCGTTCTTTCCTTCCTCTGAATCCCATCTTTTGTTCGCTGTGCTACTTTACCTGTAGTAACAACCCTCACCGACTGATGGTTGCAAGGACCAAATGACATAACTTGTCAAGGGTTTTGTTGTTGCTATCATTATTATTAATAATTAATAATAAAAGATAAAATAAAATAATAATAATAAAAGATAATGATCATTTGAGATAATAGCAAAGTAAAACATGGCTAAGTTTAAAGATCTGACATTTGGTAAATCACTGTGAGTTGATGTAATGAGGCAGGACGATCAGAAATCTTACATGACCCGTTTGAAGGATTGTGGAGAAGTTACACTGATGACAATTTCTTTGCCAAGGTGCCGCCTTTTCATGCTTGTTTGTGGAATAATGACCTTTGTCCATTCTCTGCGTAGAGCCTTCTGGATATCTGCTTTGAGAAACTGTGGAGAAAAAAATGTCCAGTGGGAGGATCAGGGTGGGCAGCACGGCTGAGAACTCCTTCATTTTGTGTTTCATTGAAGAAATAGGAAATTGAAAAGGTAGTGAGGTATCACATTAACTTCCTGTCTTAGTCCTTATCCCAGCACACCTCCATTAGAATGAAAGCTCTTTCTGGGTAGGGATTGCTTTGTTTGCTTGTATTTGTAATTCCAATACTTACTGCATTGTTTGACACAGCATTTATTAAATGCCTTCTCTCTCTCTCTCTCTCCCTCCCTCTCTCTCTCTCTCTCTCTCTCTCTCTCTCTCTCTCTCTCTCTCTCTCTCTCTCTCTCTCTCCCTCTCCCTCTCCCTCTCCCTCTCCCTCTCCCTCTCCCTCTCCCTCTCCCTCTCCCTCTCCCTCTCCCTCTCCCTCTCCCTCTCCCTCTCCCTCTCTCTCTCTCTCTCTCTCTCTCTCTCTCCCTCTCCTCCCTCTCTCTCCCTCCCTCTCTCCCTCTCCCCCTCTCCCTCTCCCTTCCCCTTCCCCTCTCCCTTTTCTCATCTCTTCTTCTTTCTCTGCAGGATTCTTAACAAGTGATGACTGCCACCCAGCTGGGAGAGTGCCACCTCCAGCATAGCCTCAGACAATGAAAAGTAGGCAAAAATCTCTACTCAGTACAGTGATCTTCAAGCAGCCACTAACATTCTTACCTAACAAGCAGTTCACCACTTTTCAGCTTCTTCTCCACTCTTCTGAGTTCAGCTACATTTTCTGTAAGTCCTGAGAAGTGGTATAAGAAGAACTACAGCTAAGAAATTGTAGTAAGTGTCATTCAGCACCAACAAACCTGTTAACCATCTCCTGTGTGCAGAGATACTAGGCTGCTCCCTAGGGGTACAAAAATGAAAAATCCCATTATCCCTGTCTTCAAAGTGCTTTCATTTCCTAAAGTGTGTGAGGGGCTTTGTTCTAGTTCCTCAGGCACCTATAAGCAAATGAGAGAAGTAAATCAAATATGTGAAAAAGATATAAAAACACATATAAAACCCTAGTCATAACAGATTAGACACTTATGTGTTTGTTAAGGTACATGGGTCATCATAGCTACACTGCATCCATGCATGTGAATGCTGAGGTATTGCTATGGTAATAGAAAAGAGGTGGAACTCAGTCTGGACAAATTTTAAGGAAGCTCAGAACTGGATGCCAGTAATAAGTGTCCAGAAATTTCTGAGGGTAAGAATAAGAAACAGTGAGTGTAGAGGCTGTATTTTAGCTCACTAAAACTGGGTCCCAGCAGCCATCTTGATGTTTAGACTTTGAATAGTTGCAAGTCCACTGACAGAAAACCACTAAGCTTACTGAAGAGGATTTCTTCAACTCATTCATGCTAGACTACCAATGGCTGATTGTAGGCTATGTTTGATCCTTCCTGGGAATATTTGGAGCTTAACAAGGAACAGAAAGAATCTAGTGGTAGAATAATTTCACTTACTAATCTCTAGCCTGTGGAGACACATTTGAGGTAAGAAAAGGGCTGGGAAGGAAGGGCTTTTCTAGCATCCCTTAAATCACACTACAGAGGCAGTCGCCTATTTGGCTAATAGTTAACAAGCCATCATTGTCCCTACGTACCTTATGGACCAAAGTCATGTCCCAAAGGAAAATGAGTCATCCTGTTGAAAGGATAAACAAACCAAGAAGATAAACAACTGTTAGGAGCCAGCTCCCCCAATCTGAGTATGATAAGAATGACTTTTAAAAATATCCCAATCCTCAGAAAACCTGGTTGTCTTTGTTGAGGATACTGATTTCATTTACTGGGAGCCAGGAGACTGGATTGTCTTTAGGAAATACAAAGAAAATTGGTTTTAGGTGCTCAAGGATATGACAACATTAGGTTTATAGAGTATTTCTGGTTGTATTTGGAAAAAGAGGCTATTCTGGGAAACATGAATCTAGCCCCAACCTCCTCCTTTTTACTGCATAGGACAAAAGAAAATCAGTGAAGTAAAATACTTAGCTTCCTGTCTTTTTCTACTGTAGGAAGGAGTTTATGGTACCATTCAAAAAGTAATTCAAACAGGAAACCAGTGTAAATCCAGAGCAGGGCTTCTTCATAGATAAGTCTCCTTTTGGCTAAGAAATCAATGCTGTTGCCTCCAAAATGAATGGGTCCTTCTCACTACATTTACCTCCCGTCTCTTTAATTCCACACCTCTTCCCTTCTACTACCACGGTTGACTGAGATTTAAAAACCAAACAGAGCTTGGTTCTTAGGCAACCAATGCCATGCTATTGATATGTGATTGTAGCATGTCAAAATGCTGTTCCCTAACAGAAGTGAGTTTTCTTTCTTTGGAAGAAAACAATCATTCACCAGTTGTCATAGTCTTTAAGTAGGCAAGAATGATATGCTAGGAATTATCAGGAAAGGGGAGGTGTGGGGAAAGAGAGAGCCTTTTCACATGTTTATGCTTATTATATGCATTCCCACAAAATATTTTTGTCAAAATATGGTTTCGTATATGTAGCATCTCCACTATAAATTTTGTATTTTCTCAGCCTTAAAAAAAAGAAAATAAGACATGAAAGCACGTAACCCAATGGGCTCATTACAGATGTTACTAAGAAATCTTCGCATATTTTAATGCATGCTGTGTGGTAGGACAAAGAATACGTAATATGAAAAAAGTTCTAGCTCTGGAGTCAGAATATGAGTTCAAATCCTCTGTTCCTTATTACTTGTGTGATCTTCTAAGTCACTTCACTTCCTCAGCCTCAGTTTCTTCCTCTGTAAAACAAGGAGCTTGGACTAAATGGCCTTTGAGGTCTCTTCCAATTCTAGTTAAATGCTCTTATGGTCCTAGGAATGCAAGGCAAAGGACAGGTTTGTTAGTACCCATGTGGACCAAATGGCTACTGTCCCTGAGGCAGTTTCAGTTTGAACAGGATGAGGAGTATCTCCTGCCTTTGGGTGTGTCTTTCTTCAGCTTGCATCTCTATTTCCTGCAAAATTTGTCGTGGTACCCGATCTCCCCTCTTCCTTCCAGGTAACGTATAGGGGTCTGGAGAGTTCCTTTTTGGTGGGCCTCTGTGGCAGTGCTGGCATGTGGAGGTGCAGCTGACATCCTTCAGGCTGTGCATTATCCCCTGCCAGAGCTATGGAGTGTGACAATGGTGTTTGTGTCCAGTCTATCAAACGCCATTATCACACTAAATAGCTACTGTTGGGCAATCCATCTGTTCAGGCAAGAGCATGTCAAGCATCGAGTCATCTGCTGAGGATGGACAAGACCAAGTTATGCCCACATGAGTGTCTCCATTCTTTCTTGGGTGCCAAAGGAATGGTGGGCTCGTAACACGTGTGTTCTCTGAGAGCCAGGATTTTTTCAGCTTTGCCTTTTATTCCTTGCCATCAGTGAATGGTTTCCTGTGGATATAAGCTTCTTGAGGGCAGAGATTGTTTTGTGTTCATTTTCACTATTGTATCCCTAGCTTATGGCATCTGATACATGGTAGGTGCTTAATAAATGCTTATAGAATTGGTGTGTATTTCTGAGTCACTAGAAAGGATGTACACAGTCCCCCACAGAACTCAGCATGGTGCTAAACACAGAGGGCCCCGCAATAAATACTTCTTGAAATGAAACATTAGGGAAGGGGACACAGGAAAAAGAAATCACCTGAGATGTGCAAATAACTTGCTTATTATTTAGGTAGAAAATGAAGGTATGTGACTTTTTTCACTATAAAATTCCTTTCAAAAGCATACTTTGGTGATAAACTTACTTGTGGCTTAATTTCTAGAAGGCCTAACCTTCTAGAAATGCCAGCACACATTTGATTCCTATCAGTTTTATTCAGTTACTGTAGTGATTGCTATATTTGGGTGTGAGATTCCCCTTTCCCTAATGTCTCCTTTAATTATTCACTGTGTTAAGCTGCTGAAAACAACTTCTGAAATTGCTGACTCCTATGGCCTATTTAATAACTGAACTTTACAGAGATCCTGGGATGAAATGTATGTCTCTGTCTCTTCAGTAGAGACAGTGGGGCCCTTCTTACATCCTAAACAAGGAGGGAATTAAAAGATGTGCTGGTTTAAAATTATTTGAATTAATCAGTTAACTTTGATAGCCCAGGTTTTTGCTTTTTCCTTAGAATCCAGTTGTTGGAATCAAATTCTTGACACCAGAGCTGGAGCATCTGCTGCTTTAAAGCACAGTTTGAGTCTGAGGCGATTGCCTAGTACTACTGAGGCCTCACTCATGGTAGTTGTAGTTTTTCAGCTTCCAGTTGTTCTGGAAGTGGAAGCTATATTTTATGATGAAGGTTGGTGAACAGCATATGAGGAGACCACCAAATATCTAGTGATTGATTAAAAAGAAAAAAAGAAATGGAATAATAGAAAGAGCACTGAACTGAGAGATGGGAAACTTGATTCTTGCCTTAGGGAAGTCATTTAATCTCTCTGTCTACTGGGACAGCCAAGTGGCACAGTGGATAGAGGGCCTTAACTAAAGTAAGGAAGACCTGAGTTCAAGTCTGTCTTCCTGCACTTACTAGCTATGTGACTCTGGACAAGTCTCTTAACCTGTTTTGACTCCATTTCCTCATCTGTAAAATGAGCTGGAGAAGGAAATGGCAAATGACTCCAGTATCTTTGCCAAGAAAACTCCAAATGGGGCCGCAGAGTCAGACATGGGTGAAACAACTGAACGATAGCAAAATAGAAGGCCAGCCTAGATGATTTCTTAAGTTCTAATAGTGTTTGAATCTAAGTAATATCATTAATCAAATGAGTAAAATTTATAAAACAAAATCTTTTGATGAAAACATTATTCAGTACACTTAGACAAAACATTTTTTTAACATGAGTTGTTTATAAATGTCACATTTCAAAGAATTGAGTGTGTTTATACAAAGGGCATCAATACAAGGAATTCAAGCAGAGCTTATGAACAGCTGGGAGCAAGGGAGGGAAACGGGCAGAAGGAGATGTGATGCTGTCCCAAACCACTGCAGTAGGTTGGGATATTGTCACAGATGAGAGACTCGCTAGCCAGTGATGCTGCTAAAAGCAAGAGACCTTCAATTTGGCACGCTTTGGCCTCACCAAAAGGAACACTTGAGGCTTAAGGGAACCCCCATGGACAGGAGCAAAGAAAGGAAAGGCAGAAGCGACCGAGGAAGGATACAAGCAGATTTGTTATAGTGGTGTTCAGGCCACAGCAGCAGGAAGAAGGGGATTCAGGGATGGCCCTGGGAAGTGGTTGGTTGTTGTCCTTTGCACATCTCACTTCATCTCTCTGCTTACCCTTCCTAAACTATATATGAGTTGTCTGGGATCTTGTCTCCAGCAGAGTAGCACAACAGCTCCTCCCACCCTCCCCAAACTAGGTGGGGATTGGCTATGCTAAAGTCATTCTGTAGACTAGGATAGTTAACCTGTGAGAAGAACCTAGGGAAATTTACCCTTCCAGAGAAGCAATAAAACAAGGTAGAACCAAGACTTTTATAGGGAACAGTGGGGTCTTGGTGATGCCTGGCTGATTGGTTTGGTTTCTTTCTTTTGATGTCATAGGTGCCAATTAACCAGGTGGAATTGGGGCATGAAATGTCCTGGGCATAGACAGTTCTGGAAGAGGGAAGGGGCCAGGTTGGCTGAAGAATTATGTCTGAAGCGTAGCTTGTTTCAAGAAACACTGGGCCCCCAAAATGATGGGGGGAGTGTGTGTTGTGTGTGTGTGGTATGTATTAATAACTATCATAGATGTAGAAAGGGAGAGTTTTAAGTTTGAGCTACTAATTGAAAGTCACCTCATCAGATGACTCTTCAATTCAAAATTCCTTTCCTTTTATTTTTTCAATTTTGATTTCTCCTTTTTCTATTCCCTGATATTCTTCAGATCATGTTTCAGTAATGAGTTATGTGAAGTCACAAGTCAGACTGCCCCCTGTTCCAGTACTCTTAGGAGATTGTCCCTTAGTTCTTGTACCTAATAACCTCTTTTGCCCTAATTTCCCCTTGTAAGTGGCTCAAGGACCTTCTTTTCAAAGAACACTGTCAGTAGTGTGTTTTGTGTCCTTTTGAGAAGGAAGTTGACTGGTTTGGTGACTCCACAGACATCTCATGTCTCATTGGAAATTCTGTATGGAATGGCATGTTTTATACAAACTTAGCCAAAAGTATCAGAAGTACAGTGTGCCATGAAGATGCCAGATTGCTTTTTGAGCATACAGAAAGTGAGGAAAGTCAAAATACTGCAAAATACTACAATCATTAAATAAAAGCCTCTCTCAAGTGAGTGATAGTTAATGAGCAGTGGTGATGCATGGGAACTGCCTGTGTCATTAGAAATAGATTTCTTATTGTCTCCACCTCTTAGTGTCTGTGACCTTGAGCAAATTGCTTAGCCTCCCTTGGCCTCAGTTTCCTTCTCTGTAAAATGAATGGGTTGGAGTTGATGGCCTCTGAGATTCCCTTTCAGCTCTAAATCTATGGCTCTATGGATGCTAAGCTACTCTAGTGTACAGATTCAAAGTACTATAGCTTTTCAGACAGAAAAACTACTTGTATAATGTATAGCCCTAAATACAGTATGAAAGCTTATGAATAATATCAAATTCACAAATCTATATTGTTTTCTTCCCCAGTATTTTTGCTTCTAGTGGCAATGCCACGATACAATGAAGCATCATAGTAGGGCCTGAGTGGTCAAGTCCTTAACAAATCCTACTGATCTGACCTAGTGATAGTCTCCATTTTTATAATGAAAAGACCACAAAAATGTAACATGGGCATGGCACTCAAAACCCTCTGGGATGATTCACTCAGCTAACTTGGTAGGTCAGGGTGCTCACAGAGGGAGTGACCATACAACTCATTCTTAGGGTCCTGGTATAAAAGAGCTACATGTCTACTAGTCACAGCTGTAGCCCCTGAGCTCCCACCATTGTGTTTCCCATTTATAAAAATCAGCCAAGGGGATACTTTTAACTAACAGTTATGAAAAGATTTTGCTAAACGATGCAAAACAAGGATAATCACAACATTAACCTATCCATAAACTTGGGACACACTCCCACCAAACCACACCATGTCCATGGGGAAGAGTAAACACAGGCTTATAGAAAATTAGCAGGGACGCATACAAGTAGGGCAGCCTATGTGCTCAGTGCAACTCAGTGCAGGCCTTAATATCCTTGGTCTTCTGAAGGAATAGTATACACCTCAAGTCACTTCTAGTTTAGGACCACTTCTCTGTTGGCTGTTCCACATGAACTATTCCTTGGCTGTGCTGTAACTAACAGAGCTGTTCCCATCTGCTTTCTTGGCTGGGCTCAGAAGGATTTTCTTCTTTCAAGCTATTGGTGCTTAAAATAAAAAGGGCAAGGCAGGAAAGCCCTTCCTTTTTCCCAGCTAGTTTTAAGCAATAGAGGATCCTTCTTCATCCAATCAGCTCTAAGCAACTAATACAAAGGTTATGTCTCCATTCAATCCATCAGTTCAAGGTTAGGGAGATTGGGATGGGGGAGAATGCAGGGTCTAGGTTCCTCTCTAGCTTTTAGTTTGATGCTCTCCTCTAAGCCATCTACTCAGCTGGGCTTGGCTCGTCTTGGGCAGAGGAGAGCCATCTCACTTCTGGGCCTTCTAATCCTGAACTTAGTTGAATTTGACTCTCTTCAGGCAGCGGGTAACAGCCTTTGATCTGCTTCTATGTCTCCTCTATTCTATCACAGTCTTTCTTCTGCCTCAAAATAGAAGTGACTCATTTCTATCTTAGAATAAGAGACCAAAGTTGACATTCTTATCATTCATGCCACAAATAAGCAATATACCTGATAGGCACCAAAAAGTTAAAATTATTAGGGTTTTCCACGAGTCAGTTTCAAAGTCATAATAGTCATATATAAATTAGTTGCTGGGAAACTAAGCATTTTGGCCATCTTCAGTGAATACTTTTCTGCATGGACTGTTTTTCTTAGGTCCTCTTGGAATTGTCTTTATTTTTGTTCACTTACACAAGAAAAATTGTTCAAGTCCATTAAGTATTTTCCACTAAATAACTGAGTAGAGACTCCTCACTGGAGAGTGTAGCTACAGTATTGCGAACTTGGTCGTAACAACTCATGAAGATCACATACTAAGGTATAGAGGAATTGGCATCCGTATTGTTGGAAGGGAGGAAATTCTTTGAAGTATTTAAAATTTCTACTCCACTAGGTTTTGGTGGGGATTGTAGATTTCATCCGTGTGAGAGAAGTCCTGATGTAAAAGTTCCTTCTATTGGTGTAGTTAACAACTCACTTATAGCTTAGCTTTTATAGTGCTGCTATCTAGAGCCCAAAGAGAAAGTGAAGAGTCCATGATAACAGCTAACTTGTGTCAAAAAGCAGGACTTGAATTCAGGTCTTCTTGACTTTTTTTGATTCCCCCAAAAAAATTTCCAAAGAAAAAGAAGAGCAAGAAAACAAACTGGCTCTTTGATGAGACTTTACAAACAGCTGAGGAAAGAGGGGAAGTGAAAGGTAAAGAAGGAAGAGGAAGATATACCCAACCTAATGCAGAATTCCAAAGAATAGCAGAGAGATAAGAAGGTTTTCTTAAATGAGCAATACAAAGAAATAGAAAAAAAATAGAATGGGAAATGCAAGATCTTTTCAAGAAAATTAGAGATTACCAAGTAAATGCTTCCTGCAAAAGTGGGCAAGATAAAAGACAAAAATGGTAGGGATTTAACAGAATTAGAAGAGATTAAGAAGAGAAGGCAAGAATACACAGAAAAACCATACAAAAAGGTTCTTAATATCACCCATAACCACAGTGGTGTGGTTACTGATCTAGAGTCAGAGATCCTGGAGAATGAAGTTGAGTAGACTTTAGGAAGCATTGCTAACAATAAGGCTAGTAGAAGTGATGAAATTCCAGCGGAGCTCTTTAAGATCCTAAAAGATGATGCTGTTAAAGTGCTATACTGCATATGCCAGCCAACTTGGAAAACTCAGCATTGGTCACCAGTTTGGACAAAATCAGCTTACATCCCAATCCTAAAGAAGGGTAGTGCTGGAGAATGTTGAAATTACCAAATAGTTGCACTCATTTCACACACCAGCAAAGTTGTGCTTAAAATTCTGTAAACTAGGCTTCAGCAAAATGTGAACTGAGAATTAGCAGAACAGGCTGATTTTCAAAGAGGCAGAGAAACTAGAGACCAAATTGCCAATATTCACTGGATTATGGAGAAAGCAAGGGAGTTCAAGAAAAACATCTACTTTTGTGTCATTGACTACACAAAAGCCTTTAATTGTGTGGATCACGATGAAATGTGGCAAGCCCTAAAAGAGGTGGGAATACCAGATCATCTTACTTGTCACCTGAGAAAACTGTGTGGAGGTCAAGAAGCAACAGTTAGAAATGAACCTGGAACAAATGATTGGTTTAAAATGGGAAAAGAGGTATGACAAGGCTGTATACTGTCACCTTATTGATGTAACTTACATAGAGAGTACATCATGCAAAATACCTGTCTGTATGAATAAGAGCTGAAGTTAAGCTTGCTGGGAAAAATATCAATAATCTCAGATATATAGCTGATACAACTCTCACAGCAGAAAGTGAAGAATTAAGAAGCCACTTGATGAGGGTGAAAAGTTAAAAGCTAGCTTGAAACTTAAAAAAAACACTAACATCATGGCAACATCCCATCACTTCCTGTCAAATGGAGAAAAATGGAAGCATTGCCAGATTTTATATCCTTGGGCTCAAAGATCAACTGCAGCCATAAAATTAAAAGATGCTTGCTCTTTGGAAGAAAAACTATGGCAAATCTGGACAGCATAATAAAAAGAAGAGAAATCATCTTGCTGACAAAGGCCCATATAGTCAAAGCTAGGTTTGTTTGGTTTTTTCCAGTAGCAATATATAGCTCTGAGAGTTGGACTATAAGGAAAGCTGAGTGTGCTGTTGCAGAATCAACACTTTTGAGTTGAGGTGCTAGAGAAGACTTGAGAGTCTTTTGAGCAGCAAGGAGATCAAATCAGGTAATAATTAAAGAAATTAATTCAGACAATTCATTGGAAGGTGAAATACTGAAACTGAATCTTAAATACTTTAGCCCTATAATGAGAAGATTGGATTCATTGGAAAAGACTATGATGTTGGGAAAGATTGAAGGCAAAAGGAGAAGGGAGCAGTAGAAGATGAGATGGCTAGTAGTGTCTTGGAAGCAACAGATATCAACTTGGACAGACTGAGACAGGGGTGAGAAATCTGTGGCTGTGAGGCCACATGAGACCCTCTAAGTCCTCAAGTACAGCCCTTAGACTGAATCAAACTTCGCAGAACAAATCCCCTTAATAAAAGGATTTGTTCTGTAAAACCTGGACTCAGTCAAAAGGACAATAGTGGAGATAGGGGAGGATAGAAGGGTCTGGAGTTCTATGGTCCATGGGATCATGAAGAGTTGGTCGTGAGTGAATGACTCAGCAATACAACAACACCTTTTAGATTCCATGGCCAGCCTCTAGCCACTGGACTACCTGCTGCCTCTCTGAGGTTTTATTGAGAATAACATGAATTAAATTGGGTATAGAATAAATGATTTTCCAATTCTGTTTTACTTAACACAGTGCCTGGCACATAGTAGGCACTTAATGTCCTTTGAATGAAAGTTTATTGACTGATTCTTTCTTTTGAGATGACTGGTTTCTCTGAGTGAATGCAGGCTAGTGATTATTTCCAAGGTTGGCTTTTTAATGCATTTGTTGTGATTGTAACAAATATGAACCCAGAATCCCAGATTTCAGGTTCCTTTCTTTCAACAATTGTTAATCTCTAAAAAAGCAATTGTAGGTTGCACACCTCCTAATTCATCATGTTAGAGCAGTCTTTAATAAAAATGTGGCTGCTCTCAATCTGTGATTAGGGCATCTTTCAGTGGCCCATCTTTCAACTGAGCCCTGGGGATGATTCCCGCCAGTTGTCTTCTATAAAGCATTCCTGGGGAACAGTGACTGACTCTGAATGACATTTCAAAGATGAAAAGATCCACTTGCAAACTCATTTGAAATCAAACTCTGGCTGGGGAGGCACAGTCAAACACGGGCTATCTACATCTAGATGCTTTTTTTTTTTTTTTTTTTTTTTGGTGAGTCCAGCTAAACTAGCTCTTTCTCTGCTTACTCGACCACATGAGTCTGTGAAGTATTATGAATTTCCTAGCTTTAGATGTAATGTGTACACTGAACACAGAGACATAAAATAGAAACAATAGTTACTCCACCCTGTTACTCTCCCCCTTCACAGAGGCATTGAAAGATGTATGGATTTACCAGTCACATTCTAAGATCTTTGCAAAAGTTAAAGATGTTTCTCACATCTCTATCTTATTATTAACCTGTTATGTAAAACTGTTATGTAAAACTTTGTAGAAGCAATATTTTCAGCTGTACTCCTCAGGGCAGTGTATACTGCCTGTTTACCTGTTAGTATGTATAATGGTCAGGTGGTATCATTTAATCACTCTGCAAGCATTTACCAAGCACCTATTGCCAGATTCAGGGCTAGGCACTAGGGATACAAAGTAGTATAGTGCTGCAGACGGTATAAAATGGAGCAGGGAGGGTGGAACCAGGACCCGAGTTTAGGTCTGCAACTAACTGTATGTTCATGGGCAAGTCACTTAAACTTCCTGGGCCTCAGTTTCTTCATTTGCAAAATAAGTGGCCTGGACTATGTGGCCTCTAATTCTCTTTGCAGCTATAGATTTATGATGCTATGACAAAAATGAAAGAGTCCTTGCTTTAAAATAGGTCATATTCTATCAGAAAAGATGATGATAGATAGATAGATAGATAGATAGATAGATAGATAGATAGATAGATAGATGGATGGATGGATGGATGGATGGATGGATGGATGGATAGATGATAGGTAGATAGATGGATAGGTGGATGGATGATAGGTGGATAGATGATAGGTGGATGGATGGATGAATGAATGGATGGATGGAGGTAGATGGATAGATGGATGGATAATAGGTGGATAGATGGATGGATGGATAGATAGGAAGGTAGACGGATGATAGGTAGATAGATGAATAGGTAGGTAGGTAGAGGGATAAATAGATATTCCATTGAGATACTGTATAGTTAACAAAGCGCCGAACTCAGAGTCAGCAAACCTGGTTTTGAAGGGATTGGTCTAAATGAACTCTAAGGTTTGTTCCAGCTGTATCATTCTAATTCTTACTTTTATTTGTGCTAAGATGCTCTCCAGTCAGATTTCTTCTAATGTGCTGTCATCTTAGTTGACCTAAATTGGATGAACAAGTTCATGCTCACCTTCCCTATTCCCTTAGTTCATATCACATATTTATATCTCCTTCATCTTTCCATATGGAGAAGCTAAGTTATTGATGTAATCTCATCATCATTGTTATTGGGGAAAAGTCTTAGATCAATAGCTGGAAGAGATCTTGGGGGCCACTTAGTCTAGTCCCTTCATTTTACAGATTAGAAAGCTCAGGTCCAGGAGGTGAGGTGACTTAGCACCTCCCTCATGGTAACGAACTGAGATGCTATGAGGCACTTTGCAAACCTTAAAACACTACTTAAATGTCAGCTACAAAACGTGACAATATATTATTGTCCAAAATCACACAGGTAGTTAACCTCAGTGTTGGGGTTTGAACTTAGCTCCTCTGACTCCAGAGCCAGTTCTCTTTCCTCCATACAGTCCCATTCTGACTTCTTTGTTGATCTTATATAGAGACAAAAAGCTGAATTTTCAGGTGTAACTAACTAAGGGATAAAGTTTCTTAGTCCTGCGCATTATTTATGCCAGCCTATTGCCCACAAGCAGAAGGCATTCAAAATATAGAATTCTTTCTAAAGTGCCTTTTTTTAGGGATAACAAAACTGACCATGTACAGCCATCACCAGGTTAAGATTGGACAACCTCCGTAAAACAAACTGTGCAAGTTCTCATGATGTCAAGCCACCTGGATGAGTTTTCAAGGTGCCAAATCACTGACGATACTTCCTCTTACTAAAGTAGGCAACTTACTGTAGAATTCCATTGGAAACTGTGTAGTTTCCACTGGAAAGAATCTCTGTTTCTTTCAGAGATTGTCCAGTTCTGATGTGGGTACCAGGAAGTTGAATTTGGCAACCCATGGGTACAATGGTAAGATACAGGCTCCTGATTTTCTTGTGAAAGGAATGACAGCAGCTCTAGGTATGACTCCTGGTGTGCAATGACAGTTTCCAAAGGAAAAGGAAGAGACCCCACCCCATGAGATTAAAGAAATAGGAAAAGAATTCATGTGTAAAAAAATATTTATAGTGCTCTTTTTGTAGTATCAAACAACTGGAAAACTAAGGGACTTAGAACTTCTGAATTCAAGCAATCTACCAGCCTCAACCTTCTCAGTAACAAGGGATTACAGCCATCATGTCCAGCATAATGCTGAGATATGTGATTCTACCTTTGGCTGGGTAACTCTTGACCCAGAATCTGAAGTTCTAAGTTTATATATTGGTTCAGTCTTGGGAGTTTCACTCTAAAATAATCTCTTTTGGCTCCAAGTCAACCAAACAAACATTAATTAATATGAGGCATTAAGTGCTAGGGACACAGGGAAAAGATTTTTTTTAAAAAAAAGTGCTATCCTTACAGAAGTTACATTCTATTGGATAGATCCAGCAGATAACAATATAGATAGTATTTTGAGGAGGAAAGAGTGAGCACTAACAGTGTCTGGGACCAGGAAAGACTTCCCTTTCCCCTTGGAAGGTGGCATGTGACTTGAACTTAAAGGAAATTAGAGCTTCTAGAAAACAGTTGAAGAGGGAATGCTAAAATCTAGACATGGGGGATTAGGCAAAGAGGAACTTATAGTATGGAGTTTGAAGAATAGCAAATAGGTCAATTTTGCTGAAATAAAGACTAGGCGAAGCATAACAATGTGCAGTAATTCTTGAAAGATTAAGTTGGAGCTAAATGTCGAAGGACTTCCAATGCTAAATGAAGATGTTTCCATTTTATCCTAGAGAAAATAGGGAGCCACTAATGTCTCTTGTACAGATAAGTGATGTAGTCCAACTTGTGCTTCTAGAAGACAAATTTTGTAGCTGTGTGGAGAATAGAATAGAGAAGGAAAATATTGAGTCTCAGGAGTCCAATTAGGGCTAAATTTTAATAATCCAGGTGAACAGTAATGAGCATCTGGACTAGGGTAGTGCCCATGTGAGTAATAATAAGGGGGTTCATTTGTGATGCGGTGTAGAGGCAAAAATAACAAATCTTGGCAATTGAGAGGCAATGTTGTCCAATGGAAAGAACATTGCATTTGGAGTTAGAAGACCTGGGTTATAATCTCAGCCTCTGTGCCCTTGATGCTTTGTGACCTTGGGCAAGTCACTTATACCCTTCAGGTCTCAGTTTCCTCATTTATGAAAAGAAGGAGTTGTATTAGAAGGACTCAAAGGTCTCTTCCAACTCTAAAGCTATACAACCATGATTGGCCATAGGGATGAAGAAAAGAATAAAGAATGAATCAGAATACCTAGAAATATGGTGAAATCTCCAATAAAAGCAGTGAAGTTTGTCGAACAGCTCATTTACTGGAGAAGATAATGAGATTATTTTGGATATGTTGAGTATGAGAGGGACAGATATCCTACAGGCACCTGGTGATAGGAACTGGAGTTCCAGGAGAGACTTGGAGTCATTGAAGTTTATTCTGTAGAGGAGTGACATGGTCAGATTTTCACTTGAGGAAAACCACTTTCACACTTACGTGAAGGATGACCTGGAGGAGAAACATGGAGCAGGAAGACCAGTTAGGAAGCTGTTGCAAAAGTCCAGATGAGCAATCATAAGGGCTTGAATTTAAGTGGTCAGTGTAAGTAGAGGTAAGGGATCTGGTGTGAGAGATGTTGTGGAAACAGAAATGGCACGATGAGTTCCTGGAGAATGGGAATTGTTATGCGTGAGACTCTTAGAAAGGGTGTGGATTAGAGAGGCAGTGATAGGAAGTAAAATAGAGGTCTGAGGAGGGATAGGGTAAAAAAGAAAAGGAGAGAAGGAGAAGTGATAAGGAAAAACAGGATAGAGGGAAATATATAACTAGTAGTTATAATTTTGAATGTAAATGGGATGAACTCACCCATAAAAAAAGTGTAGCTGAATAGATCAAAAGCCAGAATCTGTTATTTATATGTTGTTTATGGGAAACACATTTAAAAATGAGAGACATACATAGAAGTAAAAATATAAGAGCTGGAGTAGAATTTATTATGCTTCAGCTAATGCCAAAAAAACAAAACAAAAACGAACCAAAAACCAACAGGTAGACTGCAGACAAAGTTAAAGCTAAAATAGATTAAATTGAAAGAGATTAACAGGAAACTACGTTATAATAAAAGACATCATAGATAATGAAGTAATATCAATACTAAACTTATATGCACCAAATGCTATAGCATCCAAATTTTTAAAGGAAGAACTAAATAAATTACTAAACTGAGGAAATCAAAAAGTTGGACCAAAACAAACAAAATCATGTGTTACAGAGTAGTTGCCAATCTGTTTCAGTGGAGGCACCCACCTCTCCTATGATGATGATATCACACATCTAATCCAAAAGTAGACAGAAGAAAAGTTTAGGAGGAGTATATGAGGCTCCTCTTGTGGATAACTTCTCCGTAACAAGTTTTGTGGACAGATAAAAATGAGCTAGGCTCCAGGAGGATAAGAAAAACATTGACCTAGAGACTTTAGCTCAATTGATTTCAGCAAATGTATATTAAGTGTTTCTTTTGTACAAAGATTCTAAATTTTACCTTCCAAATCACACATGAGCTCCACTTTGCCAATGAATTTGGCAAAGCCAAATATATAAGTGCTTGGGAGAATTCTATGCATAGCAGGACTATTGGCCAATTAAATACCCTCAACAAGAAGCTAATCTTGCTCTACCTGCAGAACAAGTCCTTTTCATTCTATTTTGTGGTATATTTTTCAAAGTCACGAGCTAATTAAAATCTCACTTGTTCTCTAAGTTTGGCTTTCTTACATGTAATGTATCTAGTCCCACTTTTGTTCAGTTTCCAATTCCAGCACAATTCAGAGAATCTCAGTGATTATCCTATCTTCTTGTTACATGGAGTTCTCTATTGTGCCAGCTGCTGTATTTAAATTTCTTTTCTCTGAAGACTGTCAGCCTGTCCCTGTGGTTGCTTTTTCCCTTTGCTTTGTATTATTTTGCATATTAGAATTTTTCATTCACTCCTCCTGCTCAGTGTGGGAGTTCTGAATGACTTGGTTGGTGTCCTGCCTTCAACTCTCTCTTCAAAGTAGTAGTGAATCTGCTTGAGTAGAGCTAGGCAGAAATTCCTTGCTTAAGTGAAATCAGGGTACTTCAGCTTTCCAAAATTGTCCCAGAAGGACTGGGTCACCTTCTTTTTCAATTAAACTCATACTACTCCTCTTCACGAACACTATGCATTTGATGTGGGAATACCCTCTATTCTGTGGTAGAATATTCACACAATATGTGAGACCCTCTTTCTGTTGAATCCTTATCCAGCCTTTAAGAGCCAATTCCATTGTTACCTCTTTCAGCAAGGCTTTAGTGATTCTCCAGTGGGTAACTAGTGAACACAAACACTCAAAGCCTATTTTATCTAGTCTACCCTGACCAGGCCATGTTTCACATCCACTTCAGTTATCTACACTGGCTATATTCTACAATGGTTCTTCAGACATGTACCATGTACTTTGCCTCTCCCCCTTCAACTTTTTTTCTTTTTTGCATGGGTGTGATTAAATCCATTTATCCAGGCCTGTAGCAAAGAGAAATCAGAGGGGTTATATAGATTATATCATGCTAGACAATATATAGAATGAATTAGATCTCCAGAGTTATCAGTGATCTATTTTAACCTTTATTATTATTTTAAATTATATTCTATTTTATTTTCAGATCTGCTTTCTCTCACTTCCATCTTCCTGCATACCTTCTTCCCCCTCTACCCCCACCTTGTTGAGAAAGCAAGAAAACAAAACCTATATTATAAACATGTATAATGAAGCAAAACAAATTCCCATATTGGCCATGTTAAATATATCTATACGTTTAATTATAGATATATCTCAGTTTTGTACTTAGCATCCATCACTACTCTATCAAATGAGTAATGTTTTATCTTAAGTTTTTTGGAATTGTGGTTGGTCGTTGTGTTGATGAGAGTTTCTAAGTCTTTCAAAATTGTTTCCGTTTATGCCATTGTTATTGTATAAAACTGTTCTTCTGCATATTTCACTCTGTATCAGTTCGTAAAAGTCTTCCTATGTTTCTCTGAAACCATCCTCTTTATCATTTATTACAACACAATAGTAGGCCATCATATATAGAAAGATGTGCATCATATATATAGCATTCCATCATATGTTTACATATATGTGCGTGTAGTATTTCATATGTGTAGTATTCTGTCATCTAGATAGTATTCTATCACATATATGTATATGTTTTATTTTATATATTACTTACATTTTATTATATATTTTAATGATTTTCTTCTCTTTTTTAAGTCAAATTAGCACAAATATAGTTTTCCCATAGTCCCTCAAGTATTTATTTTCCTCTTCTTGTCAGCTTTGCCAATTTGATGATTGTGAGGTAAAATATCATTGTTTAAATTTATGTTTATCTAATAATTAGTAATTCAGAGCATTTTTAAAATATAGTTATTGGTAGCTTGAATTTCCTCCTTGGAGAACTGCTTAATACCCGCGAGGCAGCACAGTAGATAGTGTGCTGGACCTAAAGTCAGGGAGTCCGGACTTCAGATCTGGCTTCAGACATTTACAAGGTGTTAATACTAGCTGGAGAAGGCAAGTCACTTAACCTCTCTTTGCCCCAGTTTCCCCATCTATAAAATGAGGATAATAATAGCACCTGCCTTTTAGAGGGTCAAATGAGATAATAATTGTTTAACACTTAGCACAATACCTGGCACGTAGGAAGCTATACAGATGTTAACTATTATTGTTATTTATCAGCTGGGGAATGGTTCATTCTTATAAAGCTGAATCCGTTCCCTATATTCATTGGGGATATTGGTCTGTAGCTTTCTTTCTCTGGTTTGACTTGCCCTGGTATAGGTATCAGGGTTTTATTTGTGTCCTAGAAGGAATCTGGTAGGATCTCTTTCTATTTTTTCAAATAGTAGATATAGTATTGGAATTAACTGTTTTTTAAACATTTGATACAATTCGCTTGTAAATCCAACTTTGTGAATTCATTTATAGCTAGTTCAATTTCTTTTTTTTTAAGATTGGGACTAGCTTCTCTATTTCCTCTTTTATTAATCTGGACATTTTATATTTTTGTAAACATTTATTTATCCATTTCATTTAGATTGCCAGGTGGTTTTGGGGGGCATATAATTGGATAAAATAGTTCCTAATAAATTCTTTTATTTCTTCTTCATTGGTTATGAATTCATCTTTATCATTCTTTATTGATTTTTTCCTTTTTATTTTAAGTCAAAATTAGCCATGGCTCTATTTTTTTCCTTCCAAAAAAAAAAAAAAAAAGAAACCAGCTGCTAGTTTTATTTATTCATTCGGCAGGTTTTGTTGTTTCTGCTTTTATTTTTAAAAATCCCTTCTTTGATTTCCAGGACCCCTCCTCACTTTCCACCTCTTGCTTAGAGAACAGTAGTTATTTCAGTGCTACCATTTCTTCTAGGAAAGTGGCATGCCAAGTCACCTGCCCTAGGGCTCCACTTACCATCCCTGTGATTCACCCATTTCAAAACTCCTTAGATACCACTCCCCTGGACTTTGTCTTCCAGTTCGAAGATAAGCTCCTTAAGGGAAGGAACTGTCTGGGGTGGCTGGTTTGGTTTTTTGAAATTTGTATCCCTATCTAACATAGAGTAAGTGCTAAATAAATGCTTTTTGTTATCTCCCTCATTCACCTCCAGCATCACAAGGCGCTTTGTTTTGTATCTCTCTAATTCACATGCTATGTATAACTGTGTATGATAGCGGTCTGTGCATGTATCTTGTTTCCCTTCTGGACTGTCAGTGAAGCCAGAAGTCATAGCTCATATGTGTAAAGAGGTACTACACTGGGGTGGAAAGAGTGGGCTTGAAATCTAGATTTTGTGTTCAGATCCTGGTTCCAGTATGTACTAGTTGAAGTAACCTTGAGCAAGTCACTCCTTTCTGAAAAAAAGTTTATTTATAAAATGGGCAAAATAATATTTGTAGTGCCAATCTCAGAAGTGTTTTAAAGCTCAAATTACTTCATGAACACAAACTTAGTACTACATGGATAACAGATACTATTATCTTAATGTTGTAGTTTCCCAGTGCCTAGCACAGTCTTTGCACATCGTGGGTCCTTGATAATGTTTGCTGAATTGAATGTATTTGCTTATAGACCTGGAGAGAGAGAGGGACAGACAGGCATAGAAATGACAACAAAACACTAGGAGACCCCACAAAGGGCAAAAGATAGGCAGCAGCAGAGGTTGAATTGGCACCGCGTCAAGTGTGTTAGTCCAAGCCCTTCTATGTCCACAGTTTTTCAGACAATGAAAATGTTATTGCCCTGGAGTCAGGGAGAGGGAGTTTAACCTAATTAATTGGACATCTTTGTTATCTAACTTATCGGACTGCTCTCTTCTCTGATTGCTCAGGGGCAACAAGAAAGAAACATTGCTTTCACTGGTAGATCCACTGCAGTTGTACTGGGTCATTTACAAACAGGACAACTAGATAGCACAGAGGATAGAGCTCTGGGCCTAGAGTCAGGAAGATCTGAGTTCAAAGGTGGCCCCAGACACTTGACTTTCTTTGTAATCCTGGGCAAGTCACTTAACCCTCTTTGCCTTAGTTTCTCATTGGCAAAATGAGTTGGAGAAGGAAATGGCAAACCACTCCAGTGTCTTTGCCAGGAAAACCCCAAATGGGGAAACAGAGTCAGATATGACTGAAAAACAACTGAGCAACAAGAACATTTACAAACAGGTGAAACAGACATATTGCTGCCAGAATTTTGATTTGTCCAGGATTTTGTAGGTCGTGGAATCCCAGATTTTTAGAATTTCAGGTGTCCTTGGTAGCCATCTAGTCCAACCTATACGTGAAAGGAATCCTTATTAAAACATATACAAGAAGTAGGGGCAGCTAGGTGGCTCAGTGGCTAGAACTCTGGCCTTGGAATCAGAAGGACCTGCATTCAAATCTGCCCTAGAATACTTGCTAGCTGTGTGACCCTGGGCAAGTCATTTACTTCAGATTGCCTCAATAACAACAAAAACACATCCGTGCACTAACTGAAGACTTCCAAGGAGGCACATTCTAACACTTCACTAGGCAGGCTGGTCTGTTTTTAGATATCTCCTTTTTAGGAATTTTTTCTGATATCAAGCCTAAATTTGCCTCTTTGAGACTTCAACCCATTGTTTCTGGTTTTGCCCCCTGGAATCAGAACAAGTCTAATCCCTCCTCCATATCCTTTAAATACTTGAACACAACCATCAGATCTTTCCTCCAGGCTGAACATGCTGAAGTTCACCTGGCGTTATGAGCTCAACACTCTCCCAGTTGCCCTCCTCAGGACTGTCCGATGCTTAAATGTCCTTCTTTCAACTTCAGTGCCCAGAACTAATCAGAATACTCCATAGGAAATGTGATAGGACAGAGCACAAGAGAATCATCACCTCCCTATTCCTGAAAACCATGCCCCTCCTAATGCAACCCTAAGCTTCATTAAATATTTGGCTGCCACAATCACGTTTGTTGACCCATGTTGAGCTTTCAGTCCACCAATTTTTCAGAGCAGCTGCTATATATCCTTTCCTCTTCCATCTTATATTTATATTTATGACATTCATTTTTTTGTGTCCAAGTGTAAGACTTCATTTCTCTCTACTGAATTCCGCCTTGTAAAATTCAGCCAAATGATCTACCGTGTCAAAATGCTTTTGAATCCTGATTTTGTCATATAATGTGTTAGGTATCCTTCCCAGATTCACAGTGTCAACACAGGGCCAAGTATAGATCCCTAGGGCACTACACTGTAGACCTCTGGCCATACTGACACTGAACAGTTAACAGCTACACTCTGTTTGGCCATCCAGCCAATTCTGAATTTATCTGATTTTTTTTCACAAGATTGTAGAGATATTTTGTCAAAAACTTTGCTAAAAATTTATAAACTATATCCGTAGCATTTCCCTCATCAACTAGTTTAGTAATCCTATTAAAAAAAAGAATAAAGTTAGTTTGGTATAACTCATTGATAAAGTCATGCTAGGTCTTCCCTTTTTATTTATTTGCCAACCATCTGTTTAACGACCCTTTCTATAAATTTCCCAGGAATTAAATTTAAGTTTATTGGCTTATAGTTTACAAACTCTTTACTCTTCCCTTCACAGGAAATTGGGACATTTGCCCTTTTCCAATATTGTGTTACTTTTCCTGGTCCTTCAAATATCATTGGAATTGAGTCTTAAATCTGCCACCTCTTTCAGCATGAGAGAATGTAATTTATCTGGTCCAGGTGACTTGAATTAAAGAGGAGTTGCCACGTACTTGCCTCCTGTATCTTTACTTATCTTGTGTATCAGTTTCCTATTAATCATTTTTTGTTTTGTCATTTCAAGGGCTATATCTTCTCATTTCTTTGAACTCCTAGGCCTCTCAGACCTCTAAATCTAGGATCACATGTTTCTCTACACACACTATATGAAATAGGGGCCCAATATATGTTGACTGTCTTACTGAGAAAGGCAGCAGTAACATGAGTGTCTCTATTTCCCTGGCTACACCTTGAACTGAAGAATCACAGAATCGACAAGTTAGAGGGGACCTCAGAGGCCATCTAATCCACACATTATTGGAACAAGAATCCCTTCTATAATAACCCCAGCAGGCAGCCATCCAGTCTCTGATGATGGGTAATTCATTCCTTTTGGACAGTTCAAAATCTTAGGAAATTTTTGTTTATATTTAGCTGAAATTTTGCTTCTCTGCAATTTCCACACATTGTTCCTAGATCTAACCTCTGAGGTCAAGGAAAACAAATCTCTTCCCTTTGGTACTTTAATTAAGTTGTGATCTCATCAATGTTAGTATTATCTCCAGTGGTACAGACTGGAGTCTATCCATGACTTATCCTATATAATTCTCATCCGTGTCCTCCTATAGATTCTTCATAAAGAGTCTATCTAATATACTGGGAGCTTTCTCTAGGTCTCTTGATATTGTATGGGTTAAGTGGAATAGATAGGCTGTCTATCAAAGGATCATAGAGCTAGGGTTGGAAGAGAACTTTGAGTCCATCAAGTCCAACCCCTTTATTTTACAGATAAGGAAACTGAGGTACAGAGAAGTTAAATGACTTGCCCAAGATCACACAAGAGTTGGACTAAGGTTATTTTCACTCCTGTATTCTAACCTTCACCCTAAAGGTTGGTAGGTGATGCAATGGATCTAGTGCAGAATATGGAATTAGGAAAACCTAAATTCAAAACCAGCCTCTGAGGCTTAAAAGCTATGTGACCCTGGGTAAGTCACTTAACCTTGTCTCAATTTCCTCATCTATAAAGTGGAGATGATGATAATAGTGTTCACCTTGCTGGATTGTTTTGAGTCTCTAATGAGATAATATTTGTGAGGTGCTTAAGGCCCTGTATTGATGCTGACTGATTTTATTAACCACTACACCGATGCCTCTTCTTTAGTCTCTGCTACATGAGCTTCCTAATTCCTTTTCATCATCCATTTCTTTGTTGGCATCTTTTGCATGGCTTCTCATATGCCATTCATCATTAGTAACATGCTGTACTCTATTTGCATCCATCATTCAACTCTTTGTTGACCTTTGATTGACCTGCAACTTTAATCCTTTGGAGAGAATAGTGTTTCCCAGTTCAGAGTGATGTAGCATCCCCAGAAGAATAATAATTTTAAAAAGAGGGCTTTTGTTTTAGGGAGAAGCATGAGGTCATTAAAAAACACTCTGTTTCACAAATGCAATTCAGCCCTCTCTCCTCGTGTTCAATTCAGGACCCAATAAATATAGTGTAACTATCCAAGATGTGGGGACTGATGGACTACCTCTGTGCCTGGCCATTCAAACACTTTAAATTGGCTATCTCATTTCCCCCATCCCTAAGTCTTAAACTGATGCTCATATAGAGTGACTGCCAGTCTTCTCACCATCCTGCTAATTCACGTCTGGATGTGCTCTAGTTTCATTGTCCTGCTTAAAATATGGTGTATGGAACCAAACACAGTGACCCAAATTTTGCCTGAACAGAGCAAAATCTAAGTGCTATTACCTCTCTTGTTCTAGACACTGTATCACTATTAATGTAGCCTAAGTCTAAATGACTCTTTTTGGCTGCCATATTATACTGATGATTTGTGGAAACCAATGTTGGACTTTATAGTTATCCTTATTAAAATCCATCTTATTTTATTCAACCTATTCTAATCTTTCTGGATTCAGATAATGTTATCCACAGCAGAAATTCATTAAGTATGACATCATTCTTCATCTGAGATACTGATAAAATTTAAGCAAAGGTGATAATATGCAGCTATAACAGTAATACCCCAACGTACACAGGGGGACCTGCTATCACAGGTTCTTTGATCTGCTTCTCTAAAAGAAAAGGCAACTTTTGAGGGGTTAACAATCACTTTAGTCAAGCATATGTATCATTCAGTTAGTTTTGGGGGGAAAAGCACCCTAAACTTCAGAGAAAATATAGAGAAATCAAAAGTCAACAGATATGACTTCCTCTCTCTGACCATAATCAGTACATACATCACAATTCAACAGACAGGTCCAACTCTCTGACCATAGTTAGCAGAGAGGGAAGCACAAACATCTGGGTTTTCAGGGCAGGGGGACCCTTAGCAACTTCCCAGAGTCCTCTTCTGGCCAACGTAAGTAAGTCAGTAAGCCTCAAAGTAAAACCTTACCCTCAGAGTATTTATATGCCTTTCAGAGCCAGAGGGTATCTCTGACCCAGTACCTCAATAGAAAAAACAAACGGCATTTGGAACTCTCCTACAAAACAACTCCCCTAATCAAACTTCCCTCAAAGGGTAGGGAAGATTTTCTTTAATTAATTAAAGAATTAATAATTCTTTAATTATTTAATTCTTTAAATTAATTAATTAATTTCTTTAATTATAATTAAAGGCATTTACTTACTAAAGTAAAGGCATTATACTTACTAAAGTAAAGGCATTATACTTACTAAAATGAAAACAGCAACAGATCCCACTTTGCTTGGCCTTACAGCAGGGGCCAAGGTATAGGTACTCCAGATGAGGTGGACAGCTTAGAAAGGCAGAAATACCATAGCACGACATATTTCTTTCAGATGTTTGACTCATGCCATCCAATGGGGCAGTCATTAAGTGAAGACTTAGGAACCCTAGACCTGGATCCTACTTCCCCTTTGTGACAAGGGATACGAATTTAGGACTGGTTGACTCTCTATCATGTGTAGAGCAGGGAAATTGAATGAAGTACCAGACCTTGGCAAGGAAAAGTATACCATTAGCTTTTTGCCCTGGTGTCTCTGACCTTGCACTCTTCCATTCAGATTTCCAGCTGGCCAAAACATATGTCATGTCCTTCCTTCCTTTCTAGTCCTCCACTACACCTTGTTTGGGGTACCTAGCTCTTTTCGGCTGCATATTATCACCTTTGCTTACATTCTCTTCTCATACCTCCCTGGTATGAGAAAGTAAAGTCCACCTGCTTCACACAAAAGGAGAGGAGCTAAAAAGAACACCACTGAACATCAATGTCTCAGATGAAGAAATAGATGCTGTATTTAATGAATGCCTTTTGACCACTGGAAATTTGAATGGAAGGTCAGAAGTACCAGGGGAAAAAGGTAATGGTTCACTTTTCCTTGCCAAGGCCTGCTACTGAATCCAATTTGCCTGTTCCAAAGTAATGAATATCTATAGCCAGATTCTGTCACAGACCTCTGCAATGACCTGACACAGGACTGAGAGTCAACCAGTCCTAATCCTATCCCTTTTCACAAAGAGGAGGTAGGATCTTGAGTTTTCACTTAATGATTGCCCCATTGTATAGCATGAGTCAGACTTCTGAAAGAAATAGGTTGTACTGTAATGCATTTTTTAACATGATATTTTATTCCCCCTCCAATTGCATGTAAAAAATAATTTTTAGCATTTAAAAAAAGTTTTGAGTTCCAAATTTTACCCCTTCCTTCCTTCCTTCCTTGCCTCTCCTCTTCCTGTGATGGTAAGTAATCTGATATACGTTATGCATGTGCAGTCATATAAAACGTTTCCATATTAGTCGTTTTGTTCAAGAAGACTGAAAGAGAGGAAGGAAGGACAGAAGGAAGGAAGACAGAAAGAAAAAGAAAAACAGTATGCTTCAGTCTATATTTAGACAGCATTGCTATGTACATTGCTTTGATTACTCACAGAAGTAAGTGACAGTAGAGGGTAAGAAAACTGACCTGTGCCTTCCCTAGAACTCCTGGGTTTGGAGGAGCCTGTGTATTGTTTGGGAGTTGTCTAGTACAAGAGAAGCTACAGGTTTGTCTGCGTAGCAGCTATTTTGTTATTTGTTATTTTTATGGGTTTTGTGTCCATGCAAAGAGTAAATGTGTAAATTAAGCCATGAATGCCCCTCTGAGTTCACATCTCACCTCAGACACTTGACACTCACTAGTTGTGTGACCTTGGGCAAGTCACTTAACCCGAATTGCCTCATCCTGGGTCATCTCCAGTCATCCTGATGAATATCTGGTCACTGGATTCAGATGGCTCTGGAGGAGAAGTGAGGCTGGTGACCTGCACAGCCCTCCCTCACTCAAAACAAAGTCAAGTGCAAATCATGTCATCATTTCTCTGATGGTCTTCTTTGGCAATGAAGGATGAACACACATTGCTGATGCTCACTGATTCCTCTTGTGGCAGATACCATGTCATTGTATAATTAAATATTAATTAAGATGATGTGCATTAGTTATTATTCCACACATTCTAATCCATCCAATCTAATAGTTTCTATAAAGTTGGTTCCTCACAGATCTCCTTGATATTTGTCAGTTTCTCTAAATAAATCCAGTTGTGCTTTTTTCTGCCATTTGTTTATTTTTAACTGGAACTGAGATTGATTTCATTGCTGTTGCTGGTTGAAGAAACTCCCTCCAAATGCAGATTGACAACTGTGATTTATATTCTTAGAGAGTTATCTTGGAGCTCTCAAAAGTTAAACAACTTGACCATAGCCAGGAAGTGTGTCAAAAGCAAGATTGGAACCCTTATCCTTTTGAATATGGGCAAATATACTATTCATTATGCCATGGCTCCCTCTCTTCCCACTTTAATTGTCTAAATTTGTACCAGAACTTTTGATCAGAACTTTTTAAAGCACAAAACAGAACCTGAGAAGTGCTCCTGCTCCCTCCATGTCTAGGTTATACACAATACTTAGAGGGATATTTCTTTCTTAATATTCTAGCCAGTTGTCCTCAAGGTCTTTCTCTTAATTTCTGTGGAAGGTTCTTTTTTTTTCTTTTCTTACATTCCTATAAATTACACAAACATAAACAGACCAGAGCCACAACAATAGACTTTATGCTTAGGGCAAGTAGAATAAAATAAACCCAGTTAAAATGGAAGGGGGGAAATGATAGGTAGGATACCGTGAGGCTGTTATTGAAAAGTTTAGGGCAGCTGGTATGGGGAGGGAGGGGACGGGGCAGAATGTAGATTAACTGAGTGCTGGGTGACAACTTGAAACTGCTCCAAGCAGTTGTTTCAATGTTGCCTAAGAGCTTCAAGCATTGTCAGTATCCTATAAATTTTAGTGACCTGGGACACAGCGTGGATTGCCCCACCCTAGTTATAGCTCTGAAACAGACTCATCTTCAGTTAGTTAGGCTTCCTCAGTGTCTATATAAGCAGCCTGCTTTTATTTCAAGTAACACAGAGCAGAAGTCAGCAGGAACAGACTGAACCCTGGTTTTTTTTTAAGTGCCTTCACTTTAAATGTAAATTTTAATGAATGTGATGAATTGGTGTCCGATTTACATTTTCTGTCAATTATCTGGGAGGTAGGGTTTGCTCCTTGCCAAGGTTTTCTTCCATTAATCTCAGAAATTGAGAATTGGCAGTTCTGGTGGGGCAGATGGGGACTTGTGGTGCGGGGGCGGGGGAGTAGATACAGAGTTCTGATACAGTTTTGCTCCTGGCAATAGCAGTGGTCTGAAGCGATTTCAAAGTATAGCTTGGGGTGGTTCACTTTGAAACCGTAATTTTTTTGAGCTTTGAAGGGACCTTCTTTTCCTTTCTGAAAGAGAAACTCCATGGTCTGTAACTTTTTCTGCCAAGTTCTATGTGTGAAAACTTTTTCCATTTCTCCGCTGCGATTGCCCTCTCTCCACCTCTGAGACAAAGAGAGATGGGAAGTCCCAGAGAATACTCCCGTTCCTCTTCAGTAATTATGCAGTGGTTCTTCCTGGAAGAATTCGCCTGCCTTTTTGATAATAACCAGTCACTAAACTCAACCAACCAAAAATAGTAAAAGATAGAAAGAGTAAACAGCTGTCATGTACATTTGTTTGTAGCATTGAGAGGAGGAGGGGAGTTATGGTAGAAATTCACGACTAGGTCACTGACCTAGAAATTACAAAAAGATTTCCCTCAAGGAGCTCAGACCTAGTGAGCACTGTAACTTAAGCAAGGCAACGGTAGAAATTCTACAACACACCTTCCCAGGCTTGTAAACATTTAGTACCTAATGAATACCTAGTAAGACGTGACTTGGTCCTTAGAACTGTACATGTAAAGCTTATTACTCTTCATGAACTGACAGGCCTCAAACTGTGCACACATACCCCCAATCCCCTAGCTACGAATTCAGATCTAAAAAGATCCTGAAGAACTGAAGGAACATACTGTATGGGAACTCTACCATTATCCTGGACTCTGATTATTAACCACAATCAATCACACAAAACAAAGAATTATAAAAATTGAAGAACAATGTTTTTAAAATGTCACTTGTCAGATCCTCATCCACTCCAAGGTATGTGCAATGAAAAGCTTTCAAAATATAAACTCCTAGCAGAGATCAAAATCATGTGGCAACAGTATAAGCTTCCTATTATCCCTATTGGGAGCAGTTAATGGTGCAGTAGATAGAGCACTGGAATTGGACTCCTCTTCATGAGTTCAAATCTGACCTCAGACATTTATCAGTTGGGTGACTTAGCCCTGTTTGCCTCAGTTTCCTCATCTGCAAAATGAGCTGGAAAAGGAAACAACAAACCACTCCAGTATCTTTGCCAGGAAAGCCCCAAACGGGGTCATGAAGAGATGGACATGGTTGAAAAGACGCAATGGCAACATCATCCCTGTTGTCCTCTTTGCTATTAGAATTGTTATTTGTGGATGCTTTCAATCAGCCTGCTGAAAATGAGTTCATCCTGATACTACGACTCAACTACAGTCATTCTGTCCATTTGGGTAATAGTTTATGGATCATTAGATATAAAAAAATAGCAGAATAACAGCTTGTCCTAGGGCCATCTCTAGCTGAACCCCACAGTAAATGACAAGAATGAGATAACGATGATGATGACAAACATTTATATGATGCCTTAAATTTGCATTAAAAGCCTCGAAAATATAATCTAATTTGAGTCTTACGATAACCCCGTGGGGCAGGAGCTGCTGTTATTATCCTGTCCCTTTTACAAATGGAAACTGAGACTCAGAGAAATGAGGTGACTTGCCTGTGGTCACACAGCTTGCAAATGATCAGAGGCAATATTTTGACCCAGCTCTTCCTGGCTCTAATTTCTGCAGCTACAACAAGTCCAGCGTATAGACTTTTGAAGGTAGAGGAGCCTGATTCTTCGACTAACCCCTGCAGCAAAGATCTAAAAGGGCACCAGATGAAACAATGATCAAGAAGACCAAAAAGAAATCTTTGTGAGCCTCTCCATTCACTGCAGGATGGTACAAGAAGAGGGCCTAACGGCACTGAGAGAGTCTGCACTAAGGTAGTCAGAAGGCAGCACCAACTTTGGCAAGTAGGACCTGAAGCATAAATAATTCTGATTCGAGAAGCATGCAGGGCCTGAAGCTGGCTTAATCTCCAGTACAAAGTTAATGAAAACTGCAGGTACTGAAATCAGATGCCTGCTAGAGGTCTGAAAGCTAGCCTGACCCCCTGTAAATGAGATATAGAACTAGTAGAAACTCAGAGGAGGGACATACCGGGAGATCATGACACCAAAAACAGGTCCCTTACGCAGGGTCTGAAGGCAGTGGGATCTTGATCCTGATTTGTCAGAACAACAGAAGGGCACTGAGCCAGTCCCTGTGAGGTCATCGTGCAGAGAAATAGGTCCAGGTACTATATGCCTTCAAGTGATGCAATGCAACATAAAACAGCCAGCTCAGTTAATATAACTGTGTACAAAGAGTCCTTGCAAGGAGGCCCAACATCAGTTGGGGGCCTATCAGAACTACAGCAGAACAAGGTCACACAACCATTAAGCAAGTGTATGAGATCAGATTTGAACTCAGATCTTATTGACTCTAGGCCAAGTGCTCTATCCCCTCTACTACCTAGCTGAATATTTGTTACAAGGAATTTCTTTTTTTTTCTTTTCAGTGAGGTGGGACTGGAAGGAAGAAAAAATAGATTTCTGCCAATTTTTTTAGAAAAACTCTTAAACATATAGAGGTGGGCAGGGAGTGGAATATCACATTCACTTTCAGAGGTAATCATTATATGGTTAGTTTTACTGAATAGTTTTACTTTGCCAAAAGAGAGCTCTCATGTAGTGTGGCTAACCTGGACACGGTCTGTACAGATGTGTTGATACAACTCTTTTTGAAATTTTAAAATAAAAAGTGAACAAAAAAAAGGAAAAAAACAACTACAGCAGAGGGTGGAGCCAAATCCTGATTGAGTTCAAGAGCAAGGAGATAAATATGGTTGAGTTCAGAACCAGCACTGGATCATAAAAGACAGATTCAAGAAAGAGTGGCAGAGGTCAAAGTCTCCAGAGCTCTACCAGCATCAGCCTATAGACTGCAGTGGGGACAGGGGACAGGAACAAACAAGGGCTTCCCCAACTCACCCAAGTGTATGGGAGGAAACCCAGGGCGAATTCTTAATTCAGTAACTGAGGCTAGACATAGAAATGAACAGAAAAAAACTCAAATAAAATGAAGAAATATTATGGATTAAGAAAAGCTCAGTAGGTAAACTCAGAAGGAGAGAACAATTCCACAACAAATGAAAATAGTTGCTCTGAGAAAATAATAGTGTTGCCCCAAGGACCATAAGAATGGCTGGAAGAAATGAAGCAAGGGATAAAAATAAAATGAGAGTTCCTGAAGAAAAAATGGAATAATAAATATCTTAAACAAGAAGGTGGAAAAACCTTATTAAGTTGGAGAACTCCCTGAAAATGTATAATGAAACAAACAATTCAATTACTCCATGAGACAGTAAGAAATATTAGAACAAAGACAAAATACTGAAAAATTAGAATATGTCAAGTATTAACTACTATTTTAAAAAATCATATTCAAGATAGATCAAGGAGAAAAAATTTAATAAGCATCAGACTTCCTGAAAACTATAACCAAACAAAATACGTGTATTTCATATTTCAAGAAATCATAAAAGAAAACTCCCCGAGAAAGAGCAAAGGGAAAATAGAATCCACCAGTCACTTCCTAAAAGAAATCCCAAGTGAAAAACTCCCAGGAATGTCTTAACAAAAATCCGGAGCTTCCTGGCTAAAGAAAAAATACTACAAGAAACCAGAATGAAAGAGTTCAAGTTTGTGGATGCCTCATTTCTAATGCTGTCAGCCTGAGCCCCGCCCCCCCCCCCCCATTGTGTTCTCCTTCTGCTTGTTAAGTGCCAGAGACTAGTGCTCTCATTCCATTTAACCATACAACATCAATTAGCTTTCACAAACCTTTATTTACTTTGAAGATAACTCAATAACAAAAGACAAACATTTATCTCCAACAAACCAGGGACGTACTTTTCCCTATCCCACCTCAGTCTCTGAGGAGAATAAACTCAAACTTAGTCCGATTTCTATGTTGTGTTGGTCCCCTTTCACATTCAAATATAATATCATTGCCATATGAATCATTGTCTCAGCTACCACTGGGATGGGTCCTGAACATAACTCCTCCTGAGTAGATGACAAAACCCTTCACGGACTCCTACTTTTATGCTCCTGGAGATTCATTCTTCTGATCCTTAAAAACTCACAAAAATTTCTAAACCATCACCTATAAAGAAATAAAATGCATTCGTCAAGGATCCATTTCAAGAGGCAACATGTCAGCCTCAGAGGAGGCCCAATGACTCTCCCCTTAGAACATAGTCTCTCACCAGATGTTTTTACTGAAGGAATCAAACTAAGAGCAGAGAAGTGGAACAGAATAAATCAAAGAGAATGTCTGAGGTCAACAAACGTCTTTTTGAAGATGTCCCCAGTTCCAACTACACAGTCAATTTCATATTCTGCTCTCCACAGAAATAAGGAAGGGCCAAAGAGGGGCATGTTTAGTGGGGGAAGAGAATGAGGTCCCTTTAAAACATGTTGCGTTTGAGATGCAGATGGGACATCTCAATGGAGATGTCCCATGGATAATCGGTGATATGAGATTGAAAGTCAGGAGCACAATCAGGGCTGAAGGTATAAATTTGGGAGTCATCTGTAAAGAGTTGTTCATTGAGCCCATGGGAGTAGATGAGATCACAAGGGAGAGAATGTAGAAAAGAGGGCTCAGGAGAGACCCTTGCAAAACATTCACACTTGAGGGCAGGAAATTGACAGTGATGCAGCAAAGGAGATATGAAAGGGTTGTCAGAGAGGTAGGAAAAGACCCAGGAAAAATTAGTCTCATGGAAGCTGAAGGAGAAGAGAATATCTCAGAGAAGAAGAAGCTACAGAGAAATCAAGAAAAGTGATGACAACCATCAGGTTTAGATCATAATATAGAGATATGACTGGTAGTAGTAGACTCAAAAGGAAACCTGGATTTTCCACCTGTTTTCCACCATTGAGAGAGGAGTCACTCTCCCAGCTCCCTTCCAGATGTGTTTCTGTCTCTAGGCTCCATCTTTGGCTCCAGTCCAATTCCAGCACAGGAATTTCCCTGAACCTGCAGTGAAAATGGAACCGTAGGAAAGAAAGCTGTCTGAGGTTATTGTCTCAGGGGAGATTTGAGAGAAAGCTTCCCCTTTCCTTAACACTAGTGCCCAAAGAATTCATGATAGATTTGAATCGTTTGAATTATTTTTTTCTCTGCTTTTGAGGAGTCATCATAATATTTATTAGTAAGATCCTTTTGATTCATCTTGAGCGGACTCCAAAACCTCAGTAATTGAGAGTCTCTGTCTCTCACCGCCCCCCCCCCTTCTATCTTTCTGTCTCTCACTCTCTGCTTCTCTCTCTCTCTCTCATCTCTGTCTTAGCAAAAACGAATCAAACAACCAGTAACGTGTTGGGTCAATTACAGTTTTATCCTAATATTGGCCTTTAAAGAGTAGGTGAACAGCAATATAAGTAAAACTTTCAATCAACAGCTTATTTTGGAATGGACATTATCTCTCCTGGGGAGGGAGAGGTGAAGGAGAATTTCATCATTGGTAATTCCGGGCACATGAAGACAGCTGGGAGCTCTCTCTTCTCCAGAGGCTCAGGGTTGTCCTGCATCTTCTTCCCAATACCCCTCTCCTCTCCCCCACCCTCTGGCCCCTGCCTTCACACTATACTGGCTAGAATTTCAAATGTTGATTGCAGCAGCAGTGCACTCCAGGCCAGCTGGCTGGATGACGTTTCTCACCTCTTGGTGAGATTTCAGCTTCCCCTTCCACTGGAGGATATATAGGGAGGAAGAGCTGCCTTTTCAGCTATATTCACATAGTCATGGCTTCCAGAGGCTCACAGATATTGGGAACTTTGTATCCACCAGCAGACACTGAGCTCAAATTCCCCACTACATTTGTAACTCTGGACAGAGACGCTTCAGTAAGGTGATGGTTTTGCAAGCCAGATGATCCTATGAGCTGAATTTTTTGTTCTTTAGTCGTTTCAGTCACATCTGACTTTTTGTAACTCCATTTGGGATTTTCTTGTCAAAGATACTGAAGTGGTTTGCCATTTTCTTCTCCAGCTCATTTTACAATTGAAGAAACCAAGGCAAAGGTTTAGTGACTTGCTCAGGGTTACACAGCAATTGAGCATCTGAGACCGGATTTGAACTCAGGAAGAGGAGTCTTCCTGATTCCAGGCCCAGCTCTCTATACACTGTGACACTTAGCTGCCCCATGAGTTGAATAGAATGTTTTAATGTGTTTATAGCTCTCCCTTACCCCAGCATATACATTACAACAGGAGATTTATCCAAAAGATCAAATGACTAATGTGGAAATTTATTTATTTATTCTACCTACCTGTTAAAGAGTTCCACTTTAAAAATATTAACATTCTACCCACATTGCTTTATGGTAGTGAGACTTGAAACGGGCATGGAGAGTGTGAGAAGGAACCAGCTCAATTGAGGAGATGTAGTTATCTCAAGAAAATTTGAAAAGCAAGACTAATTTTAATTTGCTTTAATTAAAATGAACACATGCCATACAAGTACCTTTGGGGCACAGGAAGGGTCTCAGGTGAGAGTCAGGCTTCAAGATGGGAGGTGAAAGCTGATATAAAGGAATGGTCAGAACAATAAATTACTTTGCATTCTGGTTAATAAAATTTTGAAGGCCTGTCAAGGTTTGTTATGCCGAGGGGTCACGACTCTGCTGCCGGTGTCCTTGCTCCATGGGGCTCCCCACCCCTCCACAGGGAGACAATTTAGTTCCCTTCTATTTCAGAGATTTTGAACTGTGAGTTCATATAGTGATGGGTTAATTTGTGTGTGTTGTATATGATGTTGTTGAATGGGAAAAAATGATGAACTGAGATTTGAGGAGGAGCTGTGTGACCTTTAGCTCACCCACTCACATGCTCCATGTTTGAAACTAGACTGTTGGTTTTTTGGTGTTTTTTTTTTTAACTGAGAAATAAAAACCACCTTTAGTCATTTGAGGAAGAGCGATGGCAGCTCTATTGAGAAGTCTTCCAAAAGAAAAAAAGAGCATAAAAAAGGAATAAATTTGAAGCTATTTGGCTGAATACCTCATAAGCACCCTGGGAAAAACTGTTTTTGTAATAGTGTTACTGATTTCTAGGCTAGGCCTCCCACTCACTTCCCCTGTCCCCACTACCTCCCAACCTGGCCTCACTGAGTGGTGCTCATGAAGAAACAAATGGTGCCTTAAGGGATAAGAGTGGCTTTTCTAGTACTTTGTAAAGCCCCAAATTTAGTCTGTAACCTGAAGACCTCCTAAAGTCTTTTCACCCTAATCTCGAACCTGTACCTAAAGAATTGCCCTTATCCCGTGTTCCCCCTGTCCTTTAATTTTTAACCTGTGTCCTCCTGCCCAGTTCTTAAAACCTTAAACCATAAAGAATTCCCTTTGTCTTCCTCATCCTATGTCCTTCTGTCCTGTCTTTAATCTTTAACCTCCATAAAAATCTCTAAAACTACTTCACCATTCTCCAACCTCCATATAAGCATAACTCCCCCAAATATTGGGGTCTCACTTAGCTTTCTCACTAGGAGACCCCTGCTACTTTTGAGTCAGTCAAGCTCCCAACGGCTGTAGAAGTCTAAGTGAATTCTCTCCCACCTGAAACAGCTCTACCAACTCTAAACCTCATCATTTCAGTGATGTCTGGATTCTGGTTCTGGCTCTGCTACTTACTGCTTGCAAAAAGTAGCTTGAGTTCTCTGGACTTCTTTCCTTAGTTTAAAATAGAAAATCTTGGTCTTATTTCTCTTCCCACCCCCATGCCATGGTATAGGGATCAAATGAAATATTAATACTTTGAAAAAAAATATGATTTGCACCTCAGTGTGAGGCCTGGTTCTTCCACTTATTGCCTGTAATGTTGGTCTCTCTTGTTAGAAACACGCTTGGCACTAATAAGATATCAAGGAAAATTTATTACAGGAGAGTTCAGAGGAATTGAACACTTTGACCAAAACGAGGCCCAGGAGGAGGGAGCACTGAATACAGAAGCGAGATGAGCTATATACTGTTAGTTCAAGACAGATCCTCCCACCAGGAGCTGGATTGGTCCACTCTCCATTAGATCACCGTCTTCTCTACATGCCCATTACTTAACCCTCCTTCGTGTGATTCCCCCTCTCAAATATGCTTTAACATAGGACCCATGATCAGAAAATGGAGGGATAATTTTATGCAGCGTGTGTCTGCTTATACGTATGAAGTCCATTAAGTAAGCACACTGAAGGAAATCCTTCTCCAGGTAACTCTAGCTCATTTTTCTTGGCTAGTTCCAGCAAGCTGTAAATTTGGTCCCTTCATCAAAAACTTTGTAGTTTTCTGAAGGCCACTGTCTATCTTTTGATTGGTTGAGTCTACTTGCAGTCTGCTAGCCTTCTTATTATCTAACTTATTCTCAGTGACTTCATCCACTAACAATAACTTATTGTGGAAGCTTAACTTTTGCTGTCTCTCACGCTCTCACCCTGGAACATCTTCTACCATGCTGGCCCCTGTTTCCCATTGGTGAATTTTTCCTGGTGCCTCCATTTTGGGGAAATGTCCAAGCTGGCTAACTTTCATTCCCCCCAGGGCCGGCTTTCTGACTTTCTGGACTCAAGTATCACATGCGCAAGTTTCAGCTTCCTTTTATGTGCATTCTCTTCCCTCATTGGATTGTAAATTCCTTGAGGGGAGGGGAGGGATTCTATCTCTTTTGTGTCTGTTTCAGAAAACTCAGTGCTTAGTTCTGCCTTAGAATAAGCTGGTTGCATTACTTCAGGCTAGTCATTAAATTCTCTGAGCCTCATTTTCTTTTGGAAAAATGAGAGGAGTGTACTGGATGATTGCCAAGGTACTTTCCAGCTTCCATTCTCTGATCTTAAGTATAAAGTATTACACAAATAAACTGTGGGATTATTGTGGCAGTTTCTCACTTCCTTACCAAAACTGACTTGTTTTGTATCTCACCCTATATATTTCTGTTCTCTCATAAACTAATCTGTTGTGAATGGATTGATTTCACTTTCTTCTTCCTTCCCCAGCCCAGGTAACATCTTTGCATTTTGAGGTATTTGTAGAAATGCAGTACTTTTAACCTGAAGGTCTATTAGAGCTGGAGTCTCATTGCTAGCAAGATAGACCAGACTGGGGATGGCCAGGAACCAAATACTGGTTAGGCTCACTCAGGTAGGGAATGACAGTGGATCAAAGTTGAGATAAATGGGTGGTCAGCAGCTAGGAGGTCTGCGTATGGGTGTGCTGGTAACTGGTTAACAACTGCTGTCCAGTTGCAGGTCAGTCTGCATTATTAGCATGTTCTTCAGCACTTTCTTCATTCTAGACATCAAACGAAACAATAAGCCAAGCCCTGATTGGCAGCTTTGCTTATTACTGAAGTATGAATGCTCACGTTGAAAATTTAGCAGTTGACTCTGCTGAGCCAGTTTGAGCACACTGTATCTGCTGGAAGGTTTTAAGTAGACATCTCAGTGGGCAGGCAGAACAGCGTCCAGATAATAAGGGAGCTGGCAAGATGCCAACATCCAAGTTAGTAGGCATCCAGCATCTGATGAGGAGTGGGCAGGTACACAGGGAAAAGCCCATTTTCTGAAACCAGGGACATAAAGCAGTACTATTAAAAAGGAATGGAGAAAACTAGGTGACTCAGTGGAGAGAACTCTGGGCCTGGAGTAAGGATGACATGAGGTCAAATCTGGCCTCAAACACTTAGTAGACAAGTCATTTAATTTCTATCTGCCTTATTCACTAGAGAAGGAAATGGCCAACCATTCCAGTATCTGCCAAGAAAGCTCCTTGGATGGTATTGGTGTGCTATGGTCCACAGGGGTCACAAAGAGCTGGACGTGACTGAACAACAAGAAATTAGAAAGGGAGAATTGATATTGAACTCTTGATCAATGGATTTTTATTTTTCTGGGTCTGCAGCAGGCCTAACTAACATTTCAGGTGGGAATTCAGGGGGTACTGGCTGGCTGTGGCTATTAGGAAAATGACTGGGGCAGGGAACCCAGTGAACCATTGTAAGTCTGACTGTCTGGGTAGAATTTTCTGAAAACCACAGTAAGTGGGGAAAATGTGAGTGGATAGGGAAGAATCCTTTAGGTCCCTTCCAAACCTAACACCAAAGTAGCTACCTTCGCTGCCTAGTGGTAAAAATGACCTCTTTATAGGGGTGGCGAACTTGTAGCCTCAAGGTCACATGTGGCCCTCTAGGTCCTCAAGTGTGGTCCTTTGACTGAATCCAAATTACACAGAACAAATTCCCTTAACAAAAAGAGTTGTTTTGTAAAACTTGGATTCAGTTAAAAAACTGCACCCAAGGACCTAGAAGGCCATATATAGCCTCGAGGCTGCAGGTTCACCACACCTGAAGTTAAATGTATTTTCACACTTTTCATTTTTCTGCCAATTGTTACTTAATTGCAGTAGTACAAGAAAATCAACTTTTAGATGTCTCCTCCTATGGAGGTAGCTAACCAAAATTATGATCAGTGATGAATGTTCTTCTTATCTCCCTTCAATGCAGTTCAACATATAAGTGCCCACCATGTGCCATGAGAGAAGAGAAGATTTCTAAGAGATGGAGATGAGGAAGGAGTGCATTCCAGGCATAGGGGAAGCTCATAAAAAACAGAAGGTAGGTGGAAGCTTTTATGCAAAGTTCAGGTTGAGAACCCTAATGCTTGGTCCCACTGTTAGAATTTCTCTCTAATCAGAGGCATATATTATGAATTGTTTATAAATATTTTCATTAGTTATAAGTTCCCAAAAGCAGACATTTGAATGACAGCTTAGAATCTTTCAGTTGCTAAGACTAAGGAGTTGACTTTCATTATGGATCCCCCAGGCACACTCCTGAGGTGGTGGGTTTAGAGGGAAAAAGTATGAGGTGTGATTAACCTTGCTTTACAGTGCCCCCAAATGTGTATGAAAACTAAAAGTAGTTCCAGCCACAGGAGAGCAAAGGAAAAGGGATGAGCACAGTCAGTCAGTTCATCACATTGCTTCCACACATCTGCTTTTGGAAGCACACCATCCATAATAAAAGGTGGTCCCATACCTTCCCACTTACTCTGTCTTTCACTACTTTTCCCCATGTGCCTGGGAGGAAAAACTACATCGCACCTGCTGCCCTAGGTTCTTGCCTGCTGCCAAGAACAACAAAAAAAGAACAACCCTGTTCTCAGCCTTTCTCTATTGCTATCGGGGAAGGGAACTCCCCCTCCTCTTCTCCCTCTCAATATTTTCCCCTTCACTGCTCCCCATTTCTAAATCCCACAGAATCTCCAAATTATATATTTATTTGCCCCAGGAAAAAAGTTAGTCTATGTGCATGCAGGTCACTGCTGCCTGCAGGGCAGCAGGATCTGTCCTCCCTTTCTGACAAGGTTGTTAATACTAGCCTGTGACAACAGCTTTCTCTTTGGTTTCCTACCTCAGATCTCTCTCCACTCCCATCTGTGCTCCACACAGTACGCTAGAGATTTTTCTAAAACTTATATCTGACCATGTTGCTCTCTTACTCAATAAACTCCAATGGCTCCCTGTTGCTGGCAGGATCAAATATAAACTCCTCTGTCTGTCATTTAAAGCCCTTCAAATCTGAACCCTTTCTACCTCTCCAGCCTTCTTACACATTCTTCCCCAAAATGTACTCTACTGTCCCGCCTTACCGACTACTTTCTCTTTTTCCTACCCAATGCTCTATCTCAGGTCTTTACACTAACTCCCTCCTGGCTTAGAGTGAATGTTAATAGTAACAGTTGGTCTTCAAAACAACAACCTTGAGGCTCCTGCCCCTCCCAGCATGATTTATCTTTAACTATTTTCTTTCCTATCAAAAGGGCCATCCCCTGACTCCTTTTTAAAGAGGACTTTTCATTGAATGGGCATTACCTCACTTTAAATGAGTACCTGAAAAGGCCTTAGCCTAAAAGGCCAAGGTCTCCCATTGTATCCTGGGCGGTCTCCAGTTATCTTGATGAGTGTCTGGTCACTGGATCCAGATGGCTCAGGAAGAGAAAGTGAGGTCAAGTACAAGTCATGTCATTATTTCTCTGATGTCCTGGTCCTCTTCAAAAGTGAAGGACGAATACAACAACCTCCCCACCCTCCACAAGCCTGGAAGGCTTGCCCTCCTCACCTAAATCCCTTGGAATGCATAGTTTCCTTCAGAAGGCTATTGTTTTCTTTCTCCTCATCCCCTCTACCAACTATCTTTTTGTCTATGCTTCTAACTGTATATAGTTTCACTGAGGGCAGAGGCTATTTCTTTCTTGTCTCTGTATTCCCAGCACTTAGCATAGTGCCTGGAACAAGGTAAATACTTAATAAATGTTTATTAGTTGATCAATTCAAAACAATTTAATACAAAGCATACCCCAAATCTTAAAACCTGAAAATCTTGGTTTACAAGGAAGATGAGGTGAATCTTCCTCTTACAGACAGACACATTTTCAATCTGATTCCTTCAAAGAGTGAATTTCTGCTTTAATATCTTGAAAATATGATTCAATCAGATTTGTACTCTTTTGATTGATTGGACTTTTGAACAATAACCTTGTTAGATTGAAATATACTCCAAAATATAAAAAGAATTTACTTAAAGGGAAGGGGGGGTGGGGAGGTTTAGTTTGTATTACCTTTTGGCTTTCCATTTTTAGCCTGGCACCACTTGTCAAAGAATGAAGGTTGTCACTGGCAGACAGAAAAAGGTAGGCAATTATTCTTCCATCTGTACCTCCTGCATTCTTTCAGATTCTAGCTTAAATCCCTCCTACAAAACGCAAAAAAACCCCAAAAACCTGACCTTTTCCATTGCCCCTTATTTTTAATGCCTTCCCTTTGTTGACTATTTCCAACTTATCACCTATATAGCTTGTTTACACATAGTTGTTTAAACATCGTCTCCTTATCAAATCGTGACCTCCTTAAGGGCCAGGGCTGTCTTTTGCTACTCTTTGTATCCCAGCATATAACCCTGTGTTTCCCACATAGTAGAAGTTTAGCTTAAATTGACTGACAATTCACTTAGAAGTGTCCCTTCTGTTCATCTGGGCCTTGATTTGGCTGATTTCCTTCCCTTTAGCTGTAGCCCAGGAATAGCAATATTGACCTCATTGATACAAGAAGACAATTAACAAGACAGATCAGTTTATGCAAGAGCAAACCACAGAGTGTGAATGTATCAGGAGAAGCCGTAGGGACATAAGACAACCCAGTTATCAGTCAGAAGTTCTCCAAGATTCCCTCATTCTCTGTTATCTTCTGAACTCAATCACTAGCAGTGGACACCCACTAACACCAACTCCTTGAGTGCCCTGGAGAAAAGGGTGATACTATTATGCCAGGAACCACAATTGATTGAAGCTTGGCTTCATCAACTGCTTGTTTCTACCAGAAGGGCTGAGACCAAGATAACTTCTGTCAGATGGAAACCACTGAAAAGTCCAAAAACAGATACATGAGTCTGCTTCAGTAATAATAAAAATGAGAATGATGAAATCATTACAGTTCACATTTATTTAGGTCTTTAAGGTTTATGGGAGAGGCAGAGTACTGAGTTAGATAGCTGGCTTAAGTTGGAGTCAAGCAGACTTGGGTTCAAGGTCCACCTCTGACATATATTTATGAGACCCTAGGGAAGTCACTTCGCCTCTGAGTGGCAGCTCACTAAGCCAATAACTTGCAGAGAAGGTGAGGACTTGCATTGGTAGGTTACCTTACTAATAAACTTATAGATTCCCTACCCTTGCATGAAGTTCCAGTTCTAGTTCTTATCCCTAATTAAATGAGGTTTTACAATTTATTACTTTAAATAGGAGGTAGTTAAATAGTGGAAATGACTACCTCCAACATATATATGAATATATATACACATACATACATATATGTAATACACATATACACATGTGTATACACACATATATATCTCTATATACATACATATATAAAATTTCCCTATAGACTGAGTAGATAAAAATATTTAAGGAGAGTTTGTATAAGTTCTTGACACAAAGGAAGGTAGTGATCTTTTGAATGTATCTCTAGCCATTTAGAAATTACTGCAAGTTATAGCACCACACCTTTGTACAAAACTGTCCTTTATTCCATTGTCAGAGACTAAAGACAGAACTCAATTAACAATAGATCTAATCTAATGTGGCAATTTTTATGTTCTCATGTTAAAGCTTCCCACTCAGCCCTCGCGCTACTCTTCAGTTCTGTTTTGTTTCTTTCTATGTCTTGCTATTCAGAATGTATGAGCAAGAAGAAAGAAATCAGTAAATGGCCTAGCTAAGAGGTATTCATTGGGGGCCTTCCTGGAAATGATTTAGGAAAACTGAGAAGAATTAATGAAAGGGCCAATGGAAGAAAATGGAAGCAACTCTATCATGTATATCCTAGACAAAAGAGAAGAATGAAAGTTGAACAGCAGTATGTAGAGGGGTGGCTATATGGAAGAAATTAGAAAAGGATTCAAATGTGCTTGGAATTGGGGGGGGAGATAGTTTAGAAAGGCTAAGGAGGAAAGGAAGAAAGCAAAAAGAAAGGGGAGAAAGGGAAAAGAAAGAGAAGGAAAGAAAGCAGGAAAGAGAAAGAAAGGTCAAAGAGGGCTGGAATCACAGAACTCCTGGATGGGAAGTAGAGGAAATTAAGGAAAGCTTGGTGAAAATGGGTAAAACAAGGTAAGTACTGTGCCCAGTCCACTGTGAGCCTCTTTCTGCTGTGACCCCACAAGCCACAAACTAGTGAGAGCCATAGAGACATCACCAAAAGCTTGCTGCAGCTTTGACTCTCCAGGACCTAAAATGGAAGCTGGCATGGAGTTTTAGGCTTAGGAACTAATTAGAAATTTTATTTGGGACCATTTTGTTTTCTTCTTGAAAAGTAAAATTTTAAAATGTTTTCAACCATGCTTATAAATGTCTGTCAGCAACACAGGAAATTAGTCAATAAAATTTGTGACTCGCTTCACTAAATAATTGACCTCAACCTTGCCTTCAAGCTGTTCTGGAGCTTCTCAAAGGATCCTAGATGTGTGGAAGAGAGAGCTGAGAGATGCCCCCTTTGGCTGTAATGCAAAATCAAAACAGTGTCTCTTGTTTTGTTTGTTTGTTTTTTTCTTAAAACATTCCAATCCAAGTGGCATCTGTCCACCCCAAAATGACTTCAATTGAGTCACCCTTCTGCTTTGGGGCTACGCAGATCCTTTGGAACAGAGCCAGAGAGACAAAATCCATTTGTCAGCATACTCTCTCCTGGCTGGTGTGGCACATGCAAGCATACACATAACCATCTATATATTTAGAAAAGAGAACACTTTATAATTAGAAAATAATTACTTCTTCTGGCATTCATTTTAAATAATAATCCTACTGAATCTTTGGCTCTAATTACAGGGATGATCAGAAGCATCTCTAGGGAGGTGTGGGTATAGCAGGGAGGGAGTGGAATATTCAGAAAAGCTTCCCATCCATCCAGGGTGAGATCCAGCCAAGCTCTTATGCTATTGGCATGATGTCATGATTTTCCTTCCATCCTTATTAGAGATGCACCCAACTCCAAAGACACCAGACACATGTTAGTGAAACATTCATTTACTATGACTTATAAGTCACAAATATAGCTTCATGACAGAGTCCTGCATGAAAAGAATGCCCTTGGGCATATATGCAGTCATGAGAGCAGTCAGGAAGGGACAGGCTCCCAGGGCTGAGAAACAGTTACATTTAAGGGCATCCTAGCTAAGTGACTTGAGAAAAGCCAGGAGAGGGGGAGAGGCAGGCAGGGGGAAGGAGAAAGGGTGAAACATGAGGATATTTTCAGTGTATGGATCCTTGATATATCTAATAATAAAGCACACTAATTGGCCCAAACTGGAAAATCAATAACATCTCATTCTATTACCAGCCTTGGCCCTCTGAAGCAATTACAAAGAATATGTGTATTTCTGTGACCTCTTGTGTAATAGAGCCCTTCGTGTGAGCACCCTGTTATTTTCCAATACAAGGAAAATAACAATTAATTCCAAAGAAGATGGTCATGATTTGGCTGATTGGGCAGCTAGCAAAACAATCCTACCCAAGACCATCTCTAGGGAGATTTAGGGCCAAAGATAATTGGTAGGGTTGGGGGTAAAGAGGGAGGTCCTGCCAAAGTGGATGAGCACATCATCACTTTTTGTGCCCCTCCTCTTTCCTGCTCCCCACTATTTTTAACTTGGTAAAATTGGATAACAGCATCATGGGCAGCCTTGAAAGGAGAATAGTAGGGACCCAGTATAAACACAAAAAGGAAGCCTAACAGGGCATGTTTGTAAAAAAAGAGGGACAATACTATTCTTTGCATGGAGATGGTGGGAGGAATTAGAGGCTGATAATGGGCAGTTTGGTAGCTTACTGGATAGAGCACTGAACTTGGAATTAGCAAGACTCATCTTCCTGAGTTCAAATCCTACCTCAGATACTTACTAGCTGTTTGACCCTGGGCAAGTCACTTAACCCTGTTTGCCTTAGTTTCCTCATCTGTAAAATGAGCTAGAGAAGGAAATGGCAAACTACTCCAGTATCTTTGCCAAGAAAACCCCAAAATGGGGTCATGAAGAGTCTGATAGGACTGAACAACAAAAAAGGTAAAAAAGCCTCAAAGTGCTTTCAGCATCAATTTGCTGGGATTCACTTCCTTCACCTATATAGTGCCTTGCTTAAGTCACTGCCCACCCATCAGTAAAGGGGTAGGGCTCAAAGTGGGACAAGAGTTGTCAACCCTCGTTCTAGGGATCAGACAAGTAACAAGCATTTATTAAACCCTAGATATGTGTTGGACACTGTGTTAAATGTTAGGAACAAAAAGAAAAGGAAAAAACAGTCCTTGCCTTTGAGGATCTTACATTCTAATGGAGACAACCATGTAACACATATAGGAATATACATCATATACACAAAGTACAAGGGGAGGATAAATGAAGTGGGGTAAAAAAGAGAGCTGCCTCCCAAGTTCCTTACCTCTAACTCTTGAACACTTGTATAGGCTTGTGATCTCATCAATGTGGGTATTTCTTCCATTGGCACAAATTGCTATACATCCGTACCTTCTTATCATGTATGATCATTATCTAGGTTCTCCCATAGATCTCCACACAAGATGTAGTCAACATGCTTGAGGCCTTAGTCTGTTTCTTTTTACATTTCTTGGGTACCAGAATAGCACATGACTTGTTCATCTATCACAGCTCATATTATTCTACATGACTGGTCCCCCCCTTTTTTTTTGAGCATACATTTCTTTTTTTTTAATTTAATTAGTTTATTTGTTTTCAGTTTTCACCAATCACTTGCATAAGTCTTAAATTTCTTCCCCCCCCTCTTCTTTCCCTACCCAAGACAGCATGCAGTCTTTTATGGGCTCTATACATACATTCTTATTAAACACATTTTCATATTAGTCATGTTGCATAGAAGAATTAAAATGAATGGGAGAAACCATGAGAAAAACCAACCAAACAAACAAAAAAAACATAATAGAAGAGAAAATATTCTGCTTCATTCTGCATTCTGATTCCATAGTTCTTTCTCTGGATGTGGGTAGCATTTTGCCTCAAGAGTCCTTTGGGGATGTTTTAGGTCCTTGCATTGCTGTGAAGGGCTTAGTCTATCAGGAACAGTCCTTGCATACTGAGGCTATTACTGCATATAATGTTCTCCTGGTTCTGTTGAGCATACATTTCTTGAATACTATCATGTACATTGCTTCTTGCCCACTGGTTATCATTGTAAACATGCTGTGTCCTACTTATGCATACCATATATACCTCCTTCTATTACCCTTTGAGTAACCTGCAACTTTAATTCTTCAGAGATTGATGTCCCAAGATTTATAATCTTGTTTCCAGGACGTAGCATCACCAGGAGAACTTTTGTGTTGTTTGGTCAGATAGATTTTTATGCCAGGGAAGCAATTTGGTATTAGACATTGTATGATTTCCCAAATAAGATGGTATTTCAGATTGGAATCTGGATTTCTGGAACAGCTTTCAAAAGAATTCAAAGAATAGATACCATGAACTAAAATTCTGCAGGGGTAATCAGTCCAAAAAATAAGGGAAGCTACAGAGGTGAAATTCTGAAGGCACAAAGGGAAATAATTCTGATGAGTTGTCTAGAGATGCTTATGTTGGTACACAAAGAACTCATTAAAAAACTTACATTTAAAAAAGCCATGTATAGAATGAAACCAAGCCAAGTCATGGAGAGTGAACCCTAAAGTGTTGCTTGGTCTGAACACAAATAATAATGGGAACAATTAAGCTCAGAATCAGCTCGGGCGGACTGGTAGATCTAAAGACAACAACAACAAGAATTTTTTTATATTTGTTTTTGTCTTTAGCTATATTAGGGGAAAGAGGGAAAAACAGGGATAAGAACTCTTTTCAAGGTGAAAGGAACAGTTATAAATACATAGTGGAGATCTCAAAGGCAGCAAGGTTCAACTCTGTTTTTGTTTCTCATTTTTCTGATAAGGAAAAGATGTGGTGCTAATGGAGTTGATGCCCAAGGGAAGTTAAGGAGAGAGTAAGAGAGCACTTAGTTATATTTGAAGAGTTCGAGTCATCAGGGGGCCAGATGAAGTACTTCTTGGGATAATCATGTGCCATAGGACTGAGGAAAGAAAATGTTCTGACTTTCCAAAAATGGCAGAGTTTATAAAGTATAGCTCAGTGAACTAGACTGTGAATCCTGACAAAATTCTAGAATGCACTATTCAAGAGATGATTAGTAAATGCTAGAAAAAGAGATGAAGACCTCAATAATCTAGTATGGCTTTGTCAAGAAGAAATTGTGCCAGACTAATCTCATTTGCTTCTTTCATGGGATTATTAGACAGATAGAACAGGGGAATGCAGTAGATACAGGTTGATCTGATTTTAGCAAAGCATTTAGCACAGTATCCTTTGTTATTTTATAGATAAGATGAAAAGATAAAAGTCCCACAGTACTATAGTTAGGAGGATTTAGAACTACTTCAATGAACAAATGCAAAGAGTGGTCATTGATGGTTCAATGTCAAGATAGAAGGAGGTTTCCAATAGTGACCAAGGGATCTGTGCCTGGCATTCTGTTGTTTAACATTTTTATCATTTACTTAGATAAAAGAAAAAAATGTGATCCTTATCAGATATGCAGATGACACAAAGTTAAGAGACAAAGCTACCACATTGGATGACAGGATACAGAAATATCTTGACAGACTAGAACACTAGGCTGAAATGAACAAAATAAAATTGAATAGGGATAAATACAAAGTCTTACTCTTGGGTACAAAAAAATCAAATTTATGAGCAGAATTGGTGATGTAGCTCAGAAAACCAGGGCTTTGCCCCAGGGCACCAAAATCTAGAGAGCACTACCTAGGGAACTCTTCCTTCCTCCCTTGACCCAACCCTCTGTTGATTGGCATTGGCTAATCCTTCAACAATAGAAAATAGTGGTATCCTGAGGTACACTTTTTTTCCCTCAGTGATCACACGTCATACCAGCTCCTCCATGACAATTCCCAAACTCCAAATAGTCATGCTATTGGCTTCCAATATTCCACTAAAATCCATCTCTTTACTACGAAAAAGTGTCCATTCCTTCAATAGCATAGAAAAGAAATCCTATGCAGGTGTCTTTTGGAAAATTTAGTGTTGATGTCCTGGGTGAAGCATGTCTGATCATATGGACATGATACCAGGAAATCTGTCTAGCCATTTGACATTGGCCCATCCTATCAAATATCATCAGATTTACTCCATTTTCCCATTAACTGCACAGAAAGAATTGGCATAATTGACAGATGAAAAAAGGGTTAGTGAGATCTGGATTGGGAAAGGCTAGTGAGGGAAAGGCACAATGTGAGGAGGGACAGTGTAAACCCAGAAGGGTGTAGACCTAACACCCTCCTGTGTATAAAGGAGAAAATACAGCTCAAAGTTTCTGGCTCTTTGTGTAATCAGAGAACGAGCCATCAATCTTTGGGGTTCTGGATTTATGGAAAATAATAGAAAGTTTGTACCTTTTCAAGTGGAGACCTAAGAATAGAGAAACCGCAGATATCCATTTTTAGAGCTTCTCTGTTTTAAAAAGGAAATGTCATATGAGTAGGTCACCTTATTAGATGAGTACTAAACCCAAGAGAACTGGCTTATGGTACAAATTACACAGAAAAGATGCCAGCAGTGATCCAAATACCCACACAGCTTGCTTTTGTTTAAATAGGAATTTAATTAAACAGAAAAGTACACCTGGTTGTCAAAGTTTCATAAGGGAAACAACTGTGCAAATAATTATGAAAAAGGTTATCATTACTAAAAAAATTCAACAAGGCCAGTAATCAACACTAGTGCAAAACTTCAATACAGAGAGTCATTCATTCATATTTTAGGTTTATATAGCAGCTGAATAGCCTCCCTGGTCTAGTTCTGAGTGGGAAGTAAGGAAGGCAATAGGACAAGGGATAGTCCCATCCTTATACTAAGTCCTTGATAACACAACAATGTGCAAAAACACAAATATACACAGATGTGACATTGGTAAAAATGCTGAAAAGTTTGTACAAAGGGAGGACTATCCCTCTGATGGACAGTTTGGTTTGTTTTCCCAGTGTCTATCACAGGTCCTATCCTGCTAACATTTCAATGAGGACAGCAGGTCATAGTTTCCCAAGTATCTTAAGGCACTGTAAACTGGGAATAACTACAGTCTTATAATTGACTGTGAAATCCCTCTTTCATGAGGTCTCTGCTCTTCTCTCTCACTCCCTGCTAGCAGGTGACTTCACTGTGGAGTCTGTTTTCTTCTCTTCCAGGGCATTGGCCCCTGCCTTCTTGGCAGGGGTAGTGGGTGGTTGAACTTTGCCTTTCCCAATGACTGGTTTCCTCTGTTTCTGGTTATTGGATTGAAGGGATGTTAACCCCAGCATTTCACAATACTTATTACACTGGTGCAGGGCTTTAAACTGATCGATGAAGGTCATGGAACAGTTGCCTTTAAAACCTTTGTACCTGTAAGGGAGGAAAGAGAAATTTTTAAATTGAGATCTTACCAGAAAGAGATGGTCTACTAGACTTGAAGAAGAGAAATTGATGGATAGGGGAGAAATATACAATCTACATTTAGAATCATCATATTGTAGAGCTGGAGTGGGGAAAAGCCACAGACGTCATATCATTCAACCTTCTTCTTTTACAGATGAAGGGACTGAAATCCAGGGAGGTTATTTGGTTCCATCAATTGTCATTTAGGTAGTAAGCAACAGAATCAAGGTATTAGTAACTAAGTGAAAGACAAGAATATCATTGATGGTGAAAACATAATGAATATAATGGAATTAAGGGTAAGTAAAATTAGTCTTATACAGTAAAGGTCAAATCACCTTTGACATGATATCACAAAGAGTTCCAGGTCCTTAACAAATCTTACAATGTCAGTGTTTTTTACATTCTTGCTTTTATTTGTATACCTAGGGATTGACCATCTTGACAGGAACCTGAGAAAAATCTCAGTGGCATGAAAGTCCAATAACAAATACAAGTAATCGCCACTCTTTCTTTTTCTTCCTATCACATTTTCCTTACAAAAGGAATACTATAATTTTATTTAGAGCAGTATAACATCTCAAAGATCATGAAGTCACTCCAACTAATTTATAGCTAAAAAAACTCATCATTAGGAAGGGAAGTTATTGGTCCAAGGTCACATAATTTCTTAGCTGCAGTAGGAGGACTAGAACTCATGTTTTCTCACTCATGATTTATTGCTTTTTTCCACTATCCCAAGCTGGATTCTCCAAAAGACCATTTACATCGGGTTCAATAGCCTACCCAGGAGCTTGGTATAAAAAACAATTAATTTTTTAAAAAATTCTGAACTTAAACACTAAATAAAATGAGCATATCTACATGCAAAGTAGAACAGACAAGATTATACATTAAACTGTAATCTCTATGACATACAGCTTCCCTTTTCTTTTAAGTACATAAAAAAAATTCAGTATGTTCTTTTAAGACTGACCTGCTCATGCTTCCTTCTGTACTTCATTGTGTTCTCTTCTGAACATCTTGTAGACGCTTAACTGACACTCTTTTCTTTTTTTTCATAGTAGTATTGCTAGCCTCTCATCCTCCCTCAACCAATTTTTTTTCAAGGAAGAACAAATGTGTAACACATATGCATACTAAGCAAATCAAATGATCAGACTGATCATATCCAATAATTATGTCTCATTTTGTACCTTGAGATCATCACCTCTTTGTCAGGAGGTGGATAGCACATTAATTATTGATCCACTGAAGTTGTGGTTGGTCATTTCTTTGATAAAATTTAAGCCTGGTACTATTTAATTCATTCTGTGTCATTTCATACAAGTCTTCCTAGGTTTTCCTGAATCCATCTGTTTTCTCATTTCTTATAGTATAATTCCATTCCATTCCATTCATACACCATAATTTGTTCACCAGTTTCCTATTGGTGCACTCCTTTAGTTGCCATATCTTTGCTACAACAAATAGAGCTGCTATAAATATTTGTATACATATGGGTCTTTTGCTCTTTGACCTTTGAGGTATAGGCCTAATAGTAGTATAGCTAGGTCAAAAGAAACATACAGTTTAGCAACTTTTTGGACATGGTTCCAAATTTCTTTCCAGAAGTTGAACTAACTTATAGTCCAGACCAAGAGGATATCCATGTGCCTGTCTTCCTGTAGATTCTCCAGTAATCATAATTTTCCTTTCTTGTCCTCTTTGTAAATATGGTAGCTATGAGACAGAAACTCAGAGGTTTTCTAATTAGTATTTATCTAGGTTTTGGGGTTTTGTTTTTTATGATTTGGAAAAGTTTGTATGGTGTTTGATAGCTTGAATTTTTTCCTATGAGAACTGCCTGTTCCTATCCTTTTACCTTTTGGGAAATAGATCTTATTCCTATATTTTACAATCTTTTCTGTATGTGTGTTGGATACCAGAGAAGCTGCAAAAATGTTTTCCTAGCAAACTGTTTCTATTCCCATTTTAGCTGAATTGATTTTTATATAAAAATGATTCAATTTCATATGATTAAACTTGCCCATTTTATTATCTCTGATTGTCTCTATTGCCTTTGAGTATGAATTCCTCCCAAATCCATTTCATTCACTGTTTCTCTAATTTGTTTATGATGTGATTTTTTATATCTAAGTCATGTATTCATTTGGAGCTTATTTTGGTATCTCGTATGAGGTGTTGGTCAAACTAGTTTGGGGTAAATAGTGCATAGTAAGGTCTTTGGGTTTATTGAACGTATTGTCTACTTAATATGTTCTGCTGACTGATAATTCTATTTTTTTTAAACCAAAACTAGCTGGTTTTGATGATTACTGATTTGTAGTAGAGTTACAGGTACGGTACTTCTAAGACTTCTTTTACACTATTTCTCTTGAGATTCTTGATCTTTATTTCTCCCAATGAATTTTGCTAAAAATAAAAATTCAGTCTCTATAAAGTAATAATTTGGTAGATTGGTATGGTACTGAATAAGTAAACTTATTTAAGTAACATTGTAATTTTTATTAATATTGACCTAAGCCAACCATAAGCAGTTAGTATTTCTCCAATTATTTAGGTTTTCTTTGTTTCTCTAAAGAATATTTCATAGTTGCTTTTACATAATTTATGTACATATACATAAACTTCTAAGTATTTCATATATTCTGAAATTGTTTTGAAGGGAAATTCTTTTTCTAGCTCTTTTTGCTGAGTTTTGTTGGTAGTATGTAGAAAAGCTGATGATTTAACACACTTTTACCAGTTCTCATAGAGATGGCTGTCCTCTATAATACCTAGACTGCTTTGAGAATGAAAGCAAACTAAAAAATCTTTAAAGTTAAAAAGAAAAAAAGATACTTAAATATTGTTATGTTTATTATTACAATTTTTATTATTGTAATTATTGTTTATTATTCTAAAATCATTATAATATTATTGTAATTATTGTTATTACAATGGGTGATGTGGCAGACTCAATATAAGCCAAAGACAAGGAAGGCTTAGCAAAGAGCAGCCATATTGGTTGACACATTGAATTTTAGTATAGTTAAGAATCCACATGAAATGAACTGGTGCTGAGTGAAATGAGCAGAACCGGGAGAACATTGTGCACCGTAGCAGCAACACTGTGCAGTGGCTGACTTTGACAGACTTAGCTCTTCTCAGAAGTGCAGTGATCTAAGACAACTCCAAAAGACTCAGGATGGAAAATGCTGTCCACATCCAGAGAAACAACTAGAGTCTGAATGCCGATAGAAGCAGACTATTTTCTCCATCTCTTTCTTGTGGTTTTCCTCTTTTGTTCTGATTTTTATTTTACAACATGAGTAAAGTGGAAATATGTGTGATTTAAAAAAGAAATCAACGTGAAAATAACTTTTATTTTATATCCTTATTCTGCCATTACTTGGTGTCTTCAAGGCTTGACTAACACCCTAGTGTGCCATAGAAAGTATTCAGTTACTGAACTGTGAAAGTAGAATGGGCTGCCTTGTGAGGGAGTGAGTTGCCTATCACTGAGGATATTCAAGCAGAGACTAGATGGTTCATTTCTGTCCATTTCTGTGAGGGGCAAAGCTTCTTACCCACCATAGGAACAACAAGCACAACTTACTTTCTGTTGTTAAAGTTTGATAAGTTGCCCAAATGTTCTGGGAGCAATTGGGGCCTACCTCACTCTCTGAATTTGAACTGATAGCTATGGAAATCAAAGTAATGTTGCTGGGCCTGAGAAAATTTGGGAAAAAGCAAGTCAAAGAAACTGACAGAGCAGTATCTTCTTGGAGAAGACCTTAAAATAATTCCTCTGTGACTCCTTGCCAAAGAATTACAGTATTAAAAAAGTCACACAAAGAGCTGAATTCAAATTCTGGCTCCTCTCTAGTATGTTTCATCAAACCTTTATCTTTGCATATTCAATAGGTAATATCATGAACTTCTAAGCACTTAAAAATTTAGTGAAATTTCATAACTTTAAAATTTTTTAAAGTTTTTCCTCATGGATGCTTAGATTCAAAATGCCTTTTAATTATAGTTTCATACTGTCATTGATTAATATCTTCAGGGCTCAATACACACTAGGGTAACATTCTGTATTAATAATAGTGAATGTTAAACTATATTTCAAATAATCTTGAAAATTTTGAATTGACTTCTTGTCAAATCTGATTAGGTCATTACTGTTTTCTCCTCATAATTCAGGCTCTCTTGCTTGCTTGCTGCCTATGACCTTGGTGAGTTACTCCACTTGTCTGGGGCTTCCTTTGCTGTTTTGAAAAATGAAGGCGTTGATTCTATAGAGGGGACAGCTCCTACCCACTCCATCCAAGAGTATAGGGAGAGGGGAGCTTGGCCTTAGCAAAAAACAAAAACAAAACCAAAAAATCCCAATAAAATGAAGAGGTTGAAGGAGATGGTCTCCTCTCACATCACCCATGATACCATCGGTCCTCTTCAGAAACAAAGGACAAAACAACAACAATAATCCTATGTGACCTGGATTCAAGTCCTGGTGTCACAGTGTACTATATCCTGGTTTTGGGCTTGAAACCACTTTTTAAAAAAGCAACCACAACAAGTGCATATGCATTTTTTTTTAAAAAGAAAGACATGGCTAGCAAGTTGCTCAGGTGAAAATGGACTGCAGTCTCCAAATAAATCAACAGTGTAGTGTGGTGTAATTACTTCCTTCCAAGGTTCAGGGCATTTCTAGCTCAGTAACCAGGCCCTACTTATGATTTGGAACAAGGTCCAGAATAGCAGTCTCTTTACTGCTTCCTCCACCTTTTGAACAATGAAATTCTCAGCAAGGCAGGTCCCCAGTTGGTCAGTGGTTCTGTTTTTAGCAGAATGTCTGCTTCAGCAGATGCTTAAATAGCTGAATTCCCCACCGTGTGACAGGGCAGCCAGAAAAACTCCTGCAATCTTAGTCTACACAAGTAGAATTAAGATGTCCAAAGTGAGAGAGGCAGTAAGTCAACTGTACTCTGTCTGCCCATGTCAGACCACATCTGGACTTCTGTGTACACTTGGGGAGCCGTAATTAGGTAGAAAGTGGAAAAGCTGGAGTGCGTCCAAGGGAGGGCAACCAGAAAGGATAAAGGACAAAAATTGTGCTGCATGAGCATAAAGGAACTGGGGCTGTTTAATCTAGGGAAGAGAATTCACAATAGGGATATGATAACAGACCTTGAGCATCTGAAGCTTTGTCATATAGGTAGCTCTCTTGTTTTACTTGTCCGTAGATGGCAGAACTAAGACCAATAGGTAGAATATACAGAGAGAAAGATTTTGGTTTAATATGTAGGAAATTTTCCCTAATAATTAGAGTTGCTCAAAAGATGGATTATCTTTGGGAGAAGGGGGGGTGTGAGGAGTGAATTCCTCATCACCAGAGGTCTTTCAAGTGGATATTGCATGACTAATTGTGAGGGTTGTTACAGAAAAGATTTGTGGTTTGAGCTGGGGCTGGATGACCTGGCCTTTCCAAACCCTACAATTCTATGATTCTGACTGTGTGATCCTGAGCAGTTTGCTCAATAAGGATAATAATAAGCTGTCTTACAAGGTTATAGGAATTAGATGTGAATGTTTCCAAAGGGCTCTGTGACCCTTAAGTGCCACAGAGTCCAACAGCCCTTTCTTACAGGTGAGAAAACTGAGACCTGGAGAGGTGAGAAGTGCCTTGTCTGAAGCCTTAATTCTTAGTAATGAAGAAAGCAGACTGTGAACCCAAGACATTATTCCTCCCATTAGAGAGGAGTTAATTTTGTTCCTAAAATGCACTTTCTCTAGCCATGGAGATCATGTTAATGAACACTTTTAATAAGTGTGCAAACAGTTTTGTTTTCTACGTGTCTGTTTGTTCACCTTGTGGCTGAACTACTGCAGTAGCCTCCTAGGTGGTCTTCCTATCTGCGATCCTTCTCCTTCATACAGGGATATCCAAAGGGAGGTTCCTAAAGCATAGGTCTCTCTATGTCCCTTCTCTGTTCATTCAACCCCAGTGTTTCCCTCTTACCTCTAAAATCAAACACAGATTTTTCTGCTTAGGATTTAAATCCTCTCACAACCTCATTCCAGCCTCCTTTGCAGCTTTATCATACACGATTCCCCTTCATGCATTCAGTTAAACAGTCCAACTTACTGTTCCTCATACAAGATGCAGTCTCCCATCTCCCTCACACATGCCTTTTTATAGGCCACTCCCCACACTTAGAAAGCTCTTCCTCCTCCTCTCAGTCCTTTAGAATCTCTAACTTCCTTCAAAGCTCACACCAAACACTCCCACACTTGGCCTTTCCTTATCCCTGGGCTGCTAGTGCCCCCGGCTCATTGACTTACAGTTACATGATGTGTAGTCTGCATATGTGTATATATGTTGTCTCCTCAAGTGCTCTGTACTTTAGGCAAAGGTGTTTGTGAGGATAACTTTATCTTTACAAGATAACTTTTTGCTGAAGTGCTATATAAATATCAGCTGCTACAATTGTGGAACATTTATTCTGTTTGACTTTTTTTCTTTTTGCATTTATCTGAGTCAGTAATAGCTCTTAGAGACTTCCAGCTCCCTTAGGGCGGAGGCCATGTCTGCCACTGTGTGGTAAGATGCTTAATACAGTCTCACATACAGGCAAAAAAAGCAATTTTTAGGCTTAGGATAGGAATGACAGTGAGCCAAAGCATCTGGCTCCTTTCATTCCATAGCTAAACTGACTACAGGGCTCTAGCTACATTCAATTTACTTCTGGGAGACAGAAAGATCAAACAGTCCTAGAGAGGATGGAGTCTGGAGCCTGTTTTCTTCACTCTGCAATCTGAGCTGAGCTTTCGACAATTATGGGCATGACAAGTTTCTTTCAGCTCTGGAGCTGAAACACCAAGGCATATCATCATCTTGACATGTTTGTTATAACTTTTCCTCTCCCTACCTCTCCCCCTCCACATCGTATGTACCTCATGCCAACAAATAGGTCCTCTCCTCTGGGAGGCTGCTTTCCATTGTCTTGTGAAAGATGGCTGTGTATGTTCCTGAAACGACACTCACTTACTGAAGGAAAAGTCAATAGAATGGAGGGAGATAAATCTGGCGTAATGAAAAATTCAGCTGTCTCCTCACTTCATTTTTACATCTCTATCTTCTATGTGATGAGACCAGAGAGGGAAGGTGAAATGTCAGCGTGTCCATTTCTCTACCATGCTCCAGGACTCCCTGGCAGGATGTGGAGCCTCTTGGGGCCTCCTGTGTTTGTCAGACCATGATGGAAAACATAATCCCACTCTATGCTGAGGAAAGGTCTTTGATGGATCACACAGATCCCATGGTTCCTCAGACATCCTCCAAATGTAACACACTCAAGCTATCACCAATGTTTATACACATGCCAACAGGGACAAGGGAAGAGACAGTCATGCTCATCCGTGTTGCGAGTTTCTTAGGGTTGTTAAACACATAGGCAGTTCTGAAAATGACTACCACTGATAATAACAACGGTAATTCACAATACCACAATTTCCCTGAAAGGATTCTAATGGATCACTGCAACAGACTATCAGCTCTGTGTGTGGGTAATGGGTACATGAGTGGGACTCATGCTCCACTCATGGAAAAAGAAGCGTGTCCTTGAGACTGATGCTAGGTCTGTTATCTGATGACCAGTGCATAAATGTGTGGATATGTACATATATGTGTCTACATACACAGGGACACAGACAAACACAGACACAGAGACACACCCCTAAAAGGAAACACTTAATGGGTGTAGTATATTTTAAGTTCAGTTTTGTTTAGCTTAGATGGCAATGCTGACTGAATTCCTTCTGTCTGGACATAGTTTCCCAATCCTTAATAATCTAGACTAATATTCCAACCATGCTCCTCCTCTGTTCCTACCTCCTACCCTCTGTAGGAAGCCCAATAAACATGCAGAAAAGTCAGCTCCAAATGTATGATATTTAATTGTAACTGGGGCTGTCACTAGCCTAAGCAATCCTTCTACTTATCCCTAACTGACATAATAGCCAGGGAGCAGAACTTGGGACTTGGACAAGTCACTTCATCGCTCTCCTGAGGACCTCAGTTTCTGTAGCTGCAAAGGGAGGTTTCTGAACTAGCCTCTGGGGTCCCTTCCAGCTCTCATCTAAGATCCTATGCACATGTCCTAACTACTTTGCTACAATGGCTATTCCAAATCTTTGCTCCCCTCCCCCAACTTTTCATACCATCCACATCTGTTCCCTCTCAGGACATAATCTCACCTCATACTTCACTGAGAAAATAGAGGGCATTTGCCATGATCTTCTTCTTCTCTCCTATTCTACTTCTCAAACTTTTCTTGATATCATCCCTCATTTTCTCTTCTTTTAGTCTATTTTAAATAAAGAAGTAGCCCTCTCTTCTTTAAAAGAAATTCTTTTACTTATACCCTTGATCTCACCTCCTTCCATTTACTCTAGCAGATTGTCCCACAGTCATATTTTCCATTGTCAAACTCTCCCTATCCACTGGTTCCTTCTCTTACAAACATGCTATTATGCTGAGCTCTAATCTTATGTCACCAATTGCCTTTCAGATATTTCCGACTAGATTTCAAGCTTAGCATGTCTAAAGCAAAACTCATTGCATTTTCTCTCAAATCTCTTCCCAACTTCCTTATTTTTGTCAATGACATCTTCCTCCTTCCAGTCATTCAGATTCACATCATCAAAGTAATCCTAAAATCTTTACTCTCCCTCACCTCCCATTACTAATCATTTGACAAATCTTGTAACTTTTATCTCCACAACATCAGTAGCATCTGTCCCCTTCTCTCCACCCATACAAGCACTACTCTGGTTCAGGTTTTTATGACATCTCTTCTGGTCTACTATAATAAGTTAGTCATTTATCACCTGGTCTCCTCTCTTCCTCTCCAGTTCATGTTCTACACAATAGCTTAGGTGATCCTCTAAAGCACAGTTCTGATCACACTACTCCACTGCCTAACAGTCTTCCTATTGTCTCAAGGATGAATTATCATATGACTGGCATTCAATGTTCTTCATAATTTGACTCCAGTGTACCATTCCAGGCTTATTACATTCTACTCTTTTTCCTACACTGAACAATTCAGCAAAATTGCTTATCTTTCTCTCATCTCCACACTTTGCCAAGGCTGTCACCCCTGCCTGGAATGCAACCTCTTCTCTCCTACCCCTCTCAGAATGCCTGGTTCCACTCAAAGTGCACTCAGATGCATACATAAGGCCTTCATACGTAAGGCCTCTCCTGATATCCCCAAGGGTTAGTGCCCCTACTGATTCTCAATGTACTTTACATTTCTTTCTAAGTGAATGTGTTGTTTCCTCCCATTAGAATGAAAGGTCTGAAGCAGTTTTTTTTCTTAACCTTTTATCCCTAGAGCCTGGCACATAGTAGGTGTAAGCATACTAAATGCTCGTTGACTGGTTGATTCATGAATGCTCCTCTTTGAACTCCATTTGAACTTCTCTTCTGGTGGTCTCTGTTCTACAACTTTTACATGCAGTTGTGGTTGGGTGCCCCTCTGGGAAAGAGATATTATTTCTGGTGTCAATGACACACAAAAGGAAACATCACCTCTCTCACATTCATGACAGAAAAGCAAAAAGACCACATAGCAACTACCATATCTGTCTGAGAAAAACTATAATAACACATTTACATAGTACTTAAAGACTTACAAAGTACTTTCCCCATAGCAAACCTACAAAATAGGTAGTATAAGTATTAGCATACTCATTTTAAAGATGAGAGAATTGAGGCTTAGCAAGGTTAAGTTTCTTGCTCAGTGTCACACAGATAGTAATTATCAGAGCTGAAGCTCAAACCCAGATCCTCTTGAACCTAAACCGAATGCTTTTTTCATGTTGGGAAAAAGGGTATGAATGAGCAGATGCAAGACAGGAAAAGTAAAGCAACTGTGTGCTCCCCTCCTATTGAAGGATAGATTAACTTACACATAGCACCAGCAAGAAACTCCTTGTGCTGCTGACCTGGCTGGCATCTTATCTTCCCATCACTGTTCTGACAAGCCATCGCAATTTGTTGACAGGAGCTCATGCATGTCTTGTGATCTCTAAGAACTAGTTCTAAACTCGATAGTTTTGATTATTCTAGAGAACTCTACTGCTGCAAATTCTGAGAATCTTTTCCCTGATATCTGAGAAAAAAGACAATGTTTCCCATGAAGCTCTGATCCTCAAAGATAAGTCTGATTGAGGTGTCCAGGACTGTAATAATTTTGAAACTGTGTACCTGCCTCACACAGTGTCTGTATCAAGAAGGTGATGGAGACTTCTAGGGAGAAGAAATGGGGAGCCACATGGAGAAGCTTTTTATGGTGGTGCTTAGTGAATGAGGGAAGCAGCAATGTAGCCTGCTTTTTGGCTGCCAAGAGTAAGGTGAGTCTAGTGGAGAACTTCTTACTATTACCAGGTGGGTGGAAAGCAGCAAACATTCTGAGCAGGGGATCAAACATTGCAGGAATGCATTTTCCCAACCTTTGGTCCAGAAAGAAACATGTGCCATGTCTTCTCCACACTCTGAACACGAGTCTCAAAGGAGACTATTTCCCCCACTCTAAGAAATATCCTGGAATCAGAACCCAATCTCCAGAATGAATGCTGAGAGAAGTGTTCTCCCTATTCTTTTTCAGATTATTTTAATCTTGATGAAATTCTTCACTTTTAAAATTCTTATTTGATCTGCTAGCTTGGTAAAAACTGAATTCTAGATGATTTTGGACATCCCTAGCTAAGCTGGAATATGGACTTAAAACAAATAAAATACATTTATCCAAGTACAATATTATGTGAACCTGGAGTTGAGTGCCATGCAGGCTACTTTATGCATGTTTATATGCCTTCCTTAGGGTTCATTCTATTAAGTTTGCTCCCCAAAGGGTGTGTCCTGCTTGTGTGTTTCTGTGAGAATGAAGAGTCTGAGTATTAGTCTGTGTTTCATTGTGAGTAGAGGAAGGAACTGAGGATCCAAAATGACCTGTTCAAATTGCAGAGGGTAGCAAAGATGGATCATGGCCCTCAGACTGAGCTAATTTAGCTTGTGTTTGTGTGCATATCTCCAAAGTTTCCCTTGTCTCCACCTCTAAGGAATTACATCTGTTATCTCATATCTTCTAGCTTACCCATGCTTCCTGCTTGGATACTCCTCTGATTTATTATTCAGCTACAAGGAAAGCCTCAAAGAGAAGTGTTAATTAGATTTAGAATCAATAAGAATTCCTGGAAAAACTAAAGAAAGAGATGAATGGTAGAAGAAAAATTGGAAAAAGAAAAGGAGAGTGATGCAAGAAAATTATAAAAAGAGAATTAATGGCTGATAAAAGAGGCACCAAAACTACTGGAGAAAATATCATCCTAAAAAAACAAAATTGGCCTAATGGTAAAAGAGGGACAAAAGTTCACTGAAGAAAAAAATTCTTTAAAAGCATAAGTGGCTAAATGGAAAAGGAGGTAAAAAAACTCACTGAAGAAAATAATTCCTTGAAAATTAAACATAGGCAAGTGTACACCAACGACTCCATGAGACTTCAAGAAACAATAAAACAAAGTGAAAAGAATGAAAAAAAATAGAAGAAAATGTGAAATATCTCATTGGAAAAACAATTGCCCTGGAAAACAGACCCAGGAAAGATAATTTTAGAATTATTGGACTACCTGAAAACCAATATCAACAAAAGAGCCTAAACATCATATTTCAAGAAATTATAAAGGAAAACCGCACTAATATCTTAACTCCTGAGGTTAAAATAGAAATTGAAAGAATCCACTGATCACCCAAGTGGAAACTCCCAGGAATCTTATAGTCAAATTTCAGAGTTCCATATCAAGGAGCATGTACTGCAAACAGGCAGAAAGAAACAATTCAAAAATTATGGATGACAGTCAGACTCACACAAGATTTAGCAGCTTCCACATTAAAGGGGTATAGGGGATTGAAATGATAATCTGGAGGGCCAAGGAGCTAGGATTGCAACCAAGAACAAACTGCCCAGTAAAGCTGAGTATAATCTTTCAAGGAAAAAAATGGATATTTAAGGAAATAGTGGGCTTGCAAACATTCCTCATGAAAAGACTAGAGCTGAATAGAAAATTTGGCATTCAAACACAAGACTCAAGAGAAGCGTAAAAAGGTAAACATAAAAGAGTTATCACAAGGGACGCAATGAAGTTAAATTGTTTACATTCCTACATGGAAAGATGATACATGTAACTTCTAAGAACTTCTCATTATTAGGTCAGTTAAAAGGAATCTGCACAGACAGAGGGTATGAGTGTGAGTCAATTATGTTAATATGATCTCCAAAAAAAGAATGTAGGGATGAGAAGAAGGGATGCACAGGGAGAAGGGGGAAAGGAAAGGTAGAATGGGGCAAATTTCTCACATGAAGGAGATGAACAAGGAGGAGCTTTTATAGTGGAGGGGAAAATGGGATGGGGGTGGCAGATAATGTTCCATTGAAATTGGTATTGGTTCATAAAGGGAAGAATATATATACACACTCAGGAGATAGGAGAGGAGAGGATAAAAGATATTGGGGGGAGGATGATAAAAGGAAGGGTGGATTGGGGGGGCAGTGGTCAGAAGCAAGACAGACTTTTGAGGGGGGACGAGGGGGGGATAAACAGAGGAAAATGGGATAGAGGGAAATACACAGTTAGTGACCACAACTGTGAATATGAATGGGATGAGTTAATCCACAGAACCAGAAATGAACAGCAGAATGGATTAGAAAGCAAAATCCAAAAATATATTGCATGTAAGAGACACATTTGGGCCAGAAAGACATATAGAGATTTGAAATGAAAGGCTGGAGCAGAATCTCTTTTGCTTTAGCTGAAGTGAAGAGGGCAGAGGTGGCAATCATTATCTCAGAAAAAGCAAAAGCACAAATAGACCTAATTATAAGAGATAATCAAGGAACCTACATTTTGCTAAAGGGTACCATAGACAATGAAGTAATATTAAAAAATTTACTGCAAATTTCTCTGATAAAAGCCTCATTTCTCAAATATATGGGGAACTGAGTCAAAATTATTAAAATAAGAACCATTCTCCAATTGATAAGTGGTCAAAGGATATGAACAGGCAGTCTTCAGAAGAAGAAATTGAAGTTATCTATAGTCATATAAAAATGCCTTAAATCACTATTGATTAGAGACAGACAAATTAAAACAACTCTGAGGTACCACCTCACACCTATCAGAAATGACAGGTGCTAGAGGGTATAAGAGAAAGACGAACTGTTGTAGATTAGTGAACTGGTCCCAGCTACTCTGGAGGAAAATCTGGAATTATGCCCAAAGGACTATAAAAACAGTGCATACGCTTTGATCCAACAATGCTGCTACTTAGACTATACCCACAAAGATATCAAAAGAGAAGGAAAAGGACCTATATGTACAAAAATACTTATAGCTGCTCTTTTTGTGGTGGCAAAGAATTAGAAATTGGGGTTATGCTCATCAGTTAGGGAATGGCTAAGCAAGTTGAGGCATATGATTATATAATGACAAGGGAGTGGTTTCAGAAAAAGACATGGCAAGCTCTACATGAACTAATACAAAGTGAAGTAAAAAGAACCAGGAAATTATTGTGCACAGTAAAATGGTAATGTAATGATGATGATCAGTTGTGAAAGATTTGGTCACTGTGATCAATACAGAGATCCAAGACAATTCCAAGGAACTTAAAATGAAAAAATGTTTTCCACCTCCAGAAAGTACTGATGAACTCTGAGTGCAAACTGAAGTATAATTTTCTTGTCTTTAATTTTTTTGCTCTTTTTGTGATATGGCAAATATGGAAATGTTTTAGATGATTTCACATGTACAACTGATATATTGTTTGCCTTCTCAGTGGGCAAGGGAGGAATGGGAAGGAGGGAGAGAATTTGGAATTCAAAATTTAAAAAGAAAAAATGTTATAAATAAATGTTCTAAAAACTGGAAAAAAAAACTCCCCATTATGTAGAGCAGCAGTATGTACTGGGAAGATGATAGGTTTTTTCCCCTATGGAATAGCTCTTTTATTCATTGAACTTGTTTTAATATCTTTTTATGCTGTGAATAACCTGTGATCCTAATCATCAACATTAGAAATACAGGGAAAAAAAGGTGTTTGTAGATATTAAATTTTCCCATCTGCAAAATAAAAGGACATCAGCGTTGATTTCTAAAGCTTCTTCTAGTTCTAACATTCTATGATGACGACTTCTCACAGTGATCATCAATCAGCAGTCTAACTGGTGAGGAAAAAAAGGATTGGCTAGAATCCTAGTATTCTAGGAAAATAATAGATGTGTGACATCAGTAGCCCCATCCCCAAGAACTCCATGCTCACCTACTGGGAGTCTTGTTTGTATGACTTCCAAAGGGCTTTTTATCAATGATCTAAGATCCCTGAGCTCTTGATGAAAGTGCCAAATTTGAATAATTATATTCAGTTCTGGGCATCACATTTTAAAAAGGATGTGGCCAACTGAATGGCATCATATGGTCAGCATCCCTTATGGAGATCAGTGGGAGAAAAAGAGGATAAGCCTTAGAACAGATGTGACAATAGTTGAGGGGTTGTCATGTACACAGAGGAAGGATGTGACTTATTCCGCCTCTCCCCAGAAGGCAACATTAGAAACAATTTGTGTAAGGTATGGAGTCAAATCTAAGTTTGATGTAAAGAAAAACTTGCTAAGAAAAAGTAGCTAAGCTGCATCCTTAATTGCATTGGGCTGCTGTAGGAGGTAGTGGGCTGCTACTCACTAAAAGTCTAAGCAGATGCTGGACAACCTCTCATCAGGGATGTTGTCAAGGGGATTCTCAGTCAAGTATGGACCTCTGAGGTCTTTAAAGCTCTCAGGTTCTTTGATTTCATCAGCTGGGGCTCTGGAGATATTATATGTCTTACCTGCTGTTCTGTATCCCTCTGAGGATCAGTCAAGCAAACAGTGTGTGTTTGGCCTTTCCCCTCTGTCCTCAAGTCTAATAACTGGCCCAGACTGCCTCCATGGAAACCAAACCTAGCACACTGTCTCCCTACAGTCACCATGGAGGAAAAAAAGCAGAGTACTAAAAATATCCTCATTTTTCAGAAAAGTGAGAGAAGATGGAGAGAGCCTCCATCACAGAAGGCTGACTAACCAAGCAACAAACCATCCAGGTGCTAGCTGTGTGACGTGGTTTCTGCTACTGCTGCAAACTTCTAAAGGTCATAGAGCTAACTTTCCACGGCAGTAGAAAAGCCACATTGAAACCAAGAATATTTCAGTGACAAAGAGAGGAACTACACAAATAAAGCCACAGTGAGGCTACAACAGGGAGTGGTTAACTGTTGAGAGCTTTAAAAAAGAGCCACTAATTCCATATTTATTTGGAACCAGTACCACTAGGCCCAAGAATTCTTAGGACTGTATAATGTGCTGATAAATTCATTTGGTGGGCTATCACTCAGATTGTATATCACAGTCTGAGCAATGGAATTCTTGTATTTGGTTCTTACTGTGTGGATTGTTAATGGTTGTGAATCTCATTTAGGAGATTAGAAGATTTAGGTATTCCTGGTACTTTATGTAATCTCCACAATGTCACCTGCGAAATAGAAGCATCTAGAGGACCTCTGTCATTTGGACTCAATGCTGAACATGCTCCATGACACTGGCAAATGGTTTTGGTGAATATATTGTGGAAGCACATTAAAAACCTCTTTTTCTGTTTTGTTTTGTTTTTTAGAAATATTAAGAAATTATTCTTTCTCTAGCCTAAAAACCTTTTCCAGACATTTCCCTTTAGGAAAGTTGGTAGAACAAAAACTAAAGTCTTTTCAGGGAAAATAGATTAAATAGATTAATTAATAGATTTTAATAGATTAAATTAATAGATTTTAAGTAAATTTAATTCATGTCTTGTTTAGACCATTGGCTTTCCCTACTCCTTTGAGTGACTGGGCTATTGACCCATCTAAGGTCATTCTCCTCTGTCTATATCTTGAAGAGATTGGTGCTATGACCCACACTTCTCCATTCAAAAAGAATGATCATTTCAGTCTTTGTGACTCCCTTTGGGGTTTTCTTGGCAAAGATACTGGAGTGGTTTGCCATTTTTTTGTTCTGTCTCTTTTTACAGATGAGGAACTGAGACAAAGAGGTTTAAGAGACTTCCTCAGTCATACAGCTAGCGTCTGAGGTCAGATTTAAACTTAGGGAAATGATTCCAAGTCCAGTGCTCTATTCACTATACCATCTAGCTGCCTCTCAAAGGGTATAGGTCTCTATGATTACCCCAGGAGAACACTTGAAAGGAGGAATCATTCTAGGAACTAACTTGTGACAGTTATTTTGGAATGTTAACCCAAAGCTGCATTTGAATATATGATATTTTTCCTTGTTTGATGTTCCTATAAATGTTACCTCAAGAGTCATCTTGGACTAGAGAATCGGGTCCAAGGCAATGAGGGGTTGATGTCAGTTTGGACATTTTTCTCTCTAGACTAGGAATGCTGAGATGTAGGATGGGGTTAAATTCAATAAAATTGTTTTTCTCAGATTTGTGCCTAAAATGAGGGGTATAGAATTAACATTTTTTCCCTAAGCAATGTAGTTCCCTCTTTGATACTTCTTATATACAGCCCTTTACTCAGTAAAAGTGAAATGTAATGAATCTGAATTGAGTGTCCTTTGTTCATTGTACTTAGTCAGATCTCCTCCCCTGTACCCTGGGGTTTTACTTGTCAGAGATCATCATGTCAGTTTCCCTATTGTATCCTCTTCTCTAGTTCCCTTAGTCTCTCATTCTCCATGGGCTACTTTCTATCTTCAGACAAGTGCCTGACCTGTGTATGTGTGTGTATGTATAACAATACATGTGATTACATATATAGGCTACAACATATGTGTATATGTACACATATGTACATATATTGCATATAAAAATGACAAATTTTGTTTCATGGTGGGTGAAAGATGAAATAACTGAGGAAAAAATATTCTATTCTAGGAAACTAGCTCTGAATGGGAGTAAAGCTAAACAACCTCTACTTGCTGCTTTGACACCCTCATCTAAGGACCTAGGTTTACTAACTAGAAACCCAGTCAGGTCCAAAGACTGATGCAAGGAATTTTCTCATAATTGTACATCTAAAGCAACCTGTATATCTTACCTGAAAACTGGCCCCATAAGGATCCGTCAGTTGTTTCAGTGTTCCTTTGCTTGTTTGCAGACACTGCAGTTGGGGGAGTGGGACACCTCTTTTTCTGATTTCAGGGAACTGTACCTGTTCATTCTCCCTCTCCCAACTTAGAAAGTCCCTAAGCTTTCCTCCATTTAAAAATCACCTACTGTATCCTGGTTAATTGTTTCCTTTGAATTTGATTATTTTTAATGTAAAAAAATCTGTCTCACCCTGTATTCAGGGTCCAGTACCAAAGCTGAAGAAGGCTAATGGTCTTGATTTATTGGGCAATCAGCATGCATTGCTTAAATCAATATGTTTGGAAGCTCAAACCCTTGTTTCCTCAGTCATTTCATCTTTCACCCACCATAGTTTACCCTGCTACCCCTTTCTAGCTGTCATTCATCCTCTCTTTTCTTTAACTACCAAGCTTCTTGAACAAAGATTACCTCCATTGTCTACCTAACCCCTCCATCTTTGATACTGTCTTCAGGCTTCCTCAATTAAAAGTGGTTTCTCCATAGCTTTTAATGACCTTTCTGCATTGGGGATCATATGCTCTGTCCTTAATGTTTACCAACCTTTTTGAAAGATTTGACATTCTTATCCATGTTCTTCTTCATCATACACTTCCTTAGCTGCCATAAACTTATATTTTCCCCAGCTCTCCAACTCTTCTCCTCTGATGGCTCCTCTTTTCCTTGCCTCCTTGCTGGAGGATGTCCCCCAATTTCTGTCCTCATTCCTTTGTTTTTATCATTCTACACTTATAAGTCAAAGATAAATCAGAAACTGAAGATGTCTGACTGGGATTTCTGCAGACCAATGAGGATAATCAGTCATAGTGACAGCTGGTACAGGGAACTCCAGCGCCCTCAATTCAATACAATGGAAGAAATCCTCATCCCTACCAAAAAGTCAATTTGAAACCTTGGGGTTGAGTTCCAAGGGCAGCTACCACTGTCATTCCTATTCCCTCTGGGGTATCAGACAATTTAGAGCAGAGGGTACAGAAGCCTTTGGCCACAAACAACTCAAGTAACTTTGCTAGCAAGACCAGTGCTGTGCAATAAAATTGAAAAAAGGCAACATATAGAAGGCTGGCCCTGTGGTCAGTAAGACCTGGATTCTAGTCCTTCCTCTGACACATGCAAACTGAATGTCCCTGGACAAGTCATTTAACTTCTCAAAGCCACAGACAACCTTTTGAGAGTATGAGTGTGAGATCAGTTGCTGAACATCCTAGTGGGGAGAATTTCCCGTACTGGAAGTGCCTTACTGATGAACTCTCAGGCCTAGACAAATCATAATAATGATGATAATAGTTAAATCTATATAGTGCTTTAAGGTTTTCAAAGAGCTTTATGAGGATTACCTCATTCTATCCTCCCAAGAACCCAATGAGTTAGGTGGTATCGTTATACTAATTTTATAGAGAGGAAACGGAGGCTGAGACTTGATAAGTGACTTGCCAGGGTCACATAGCTATGAACTGAGGCAGGATTCAAACTCAGATCTTCCAGACACTAAATAGAGTGCTTTCTTCACTTCAACACCTAGTTGCCTGAAGTAAAACGTAAAAACTAAAAGCAATATTTTCCCCTCACCACCTCCACCCAGCCTTCCTTTGATGCCTTCTCTCTAAAAGAGAGTGCTACCCACAGCTTTCCACTGGTGGAGCCTCCCTGAGGCTGCACTTCCCAGGGATCTCCATTATTCTTAACATAGCTTTCTTCTTGCCTCAGACCTTGTGTTACTGCCTGTATCTTTCATTGTGATTGATTGGCTAACCCAGCAAATGTATTAGATAGCTATGTGACCTCTTAGGTAACATCAAGTCTTCCCCTGGTCAAAGTGGGACTCGTTAAAACTAGACCTGTCATTGCACTTTACATACATTATCTCAACAATGTGTCAGGTAGCTTTTTTAGTCATTTTTCAGTCGTCAGTCTTTGCGACCCCCTGGGGATTCAGTTCTTGGAAAAGATACTGGAGTGGTTTGCCGTTTCCTTCTCTGGCTCGTTTTAGAGATGAGGAAACTGAAGGAAACAGGGCTAACTGACTTGCCCAGGATCATACAACTAGGAAGTATCTGAGGCTGACTTTGACCTCAGATCTTCTTGACTTATGGCTTGGCACTCTATCCACTGTACCACTTTGCTGCCCCAGTTAGGCTGCTTAGACAGAGAAAATTCTCATTTTACAGATGAAGGATAGAAGAGTTAAGTAACTTGAATTTATCATCCCACAGTCAGCAAGTGTCAGGGGTGGGTTCTGAGCCCAGGACTTCCTGACACCAAGGCCAATAGGGTAACCACTAGAGTACCTCTCAGAAGGAACTAATGGATGGGGATTTCAGGCTCTTGGAGGAGTTATTCTGTGGTAATGTTGTATTTCTTAAATCCCCTCTATTCACACAGCATCTATGCTATAGGTTTAGGCCCACCTAAAGCAATCTGGAGCTACCCAGCAGATAGTGGGGAGTAGCCAGTTAATAGGAGAACTGCTTGGACTCCTGGAGTCTGAGGAAAGAGACAAAGATCAGGGAGCATGGTTCCAGAGCCTCATTCTGTTTTCTCTTCATGGGGAATACAGGCCCTAGTGGGAGTATTATGGCTCTAAGAACCAACAATTAGTCCCATTCCAGATCCTCTTTTCTGATCATTACAATTATTTTCCTGCACCTAACAAATTAATTTCCCTGCTTCCCCTACTGGCCCAGTAGTATTCTTTGACTTCTGAATGTGCCATAAGTACCATGGGGCATCCCTCCCCTCCCACACCTCCTTTTTGTTTGCCATTGTAAGTTCTGAGGCTCAGGCAGCGATGCTTGCCTCGGTAGGTCCAGAATGCAACATTTGTTCTGCAAAGGCAGAATGATGAAAGGAACTCGGGCTTGGCAGCAGTTGCAAACCTAATTCAAGCCATTCTATTATTATTATGGTTTGTAGTACCGGGACTGGGCGAGGAGATCGTGTCAATGCTGTCTTTCTCAAGGGAACCATCTGAACCCTACTTCTGTAACTTCAGAGCATCGGGGCCCCCCATCTCTCCACATTAGGGATCCATCTGTTATTCAGCACCCAGTGTCTTAGGAATTTAATTTTGACATCTCTGACAAATGCCATGAATCATTTATCCCTATCATCATAACGTCTGGGGATAGGAAAGCAAGAATTGGTTCAGCTGGTTTCGGCAACTAACCAAAAGAAGGAGTACTCTTCTTTGCTCTTGTCTCTGTCTTATTTTGGCTCAGCACTTCTGAGTGAGAATGAACCCGATTCAATATACTTTCTTTGTTCTAGTTAAACCTAGAGATGGGGCATGGACGTTAAAAAAAAAAAAATGCAATTAAATTGTTGACTCTGGTTCCCTCTGCTGGTAGAATTTTTAATTTTCACCTCCAGCATGGATAACAGATCAAGACATTTATTTACACCTGTCCTTTGTTTCTTTTCTACAGGATCGATAGAAAATAAATTACAAGTCACTTGACTTCGGCACACCCTTTTCAATGGTGGTTAATGTAGTTTTTGCTTGCTTGTTTGAAGGCAGCTATTATCTGCATGATCCCAAGAACACGCTATGGAACTCACTGTTTTTCCCTCTTGGAAGGCATCCCCTTCAGAGCATTCCATATTGGCTGAGGAATTTTCAAACAGAAAAAAAAAAATGTGTAGCATTAGAGCCAGCAGACTGAGTCTCTCTAATAGGGAGCAGCGGATGGAAAGTCAATGGCTAAATAGATGTCAAAACGATTCAATTTGTTAGAGTTTCTGACTAACCACTTGGAACTTTTATTCTATCTTTGCCAGAAGATTAATGGAGTTAGGAGATACATACATACATACATATACATATATATATACATATACATATGAATGATGTGCTTTCAAACATAATATCTTTTGCTTCCCACAAGAAATATCACATATTTCTTCTTTTCTAAGAGTAATGGGTGGGGGGATGGCTATCATCAAACAAATGAAAAATTCGTGACACTTTTTCCGTCTTCTTTTAGGAAGCTCATGAATAACAATTTACCTCCATGTCAACATCTCTGGAATTCATTAGCTTAGCTCAAACATGACTACAGTACAAGTCGCACTTGTAAGAAGTTGGGGTATTCTGATAGTATGGCGGCATCATTAGGCAGTGTGCAGCCTCTTCTCTAATGTAGGCTGTATGTGAGAAAAATGAGAGGTAGCTTGGGAGAGTGGGAAGATCTAGGCTTGCTTCAGAGTCATGATTTAAACAAGCCCCCTCTCTTACTAAAATGAATGAGAAATCAGTTCTCCCACTTCCAAGAAACCAAATCTGCCATGAGCAAACACAAACCCTTTTCTGTGCCCAGCTCCATCAATCATCCCATCCACCAGTCACCACATCCCTCCCCCCACCATTGTTCATCCCCAGAAATAATTCAGACATGCATTTGGCTCTGGATTTTTTTTCTACTTTGGTGAAAATGAGAGTCCAATGGTGGGGGGGGGGGACTGTTTACAGTTTAATCTGTATATAATTTTTTATAAAATGGTTTACCAAATGTATTGGATATTCAAGACCTTGGTTCAAATCCTACCTGTCATTTGTTACCTGTGTGACTCTGGTGAAGTCACATCCCACCTTGGGCCTTGGTACCAACTTCTCTAGGAAGCAGGAAATAAATTTATGGCCTTTTGTTAATTCCCTTTTGTTTCTGTTGTAGGCAAAGATGTCTATTATCGCTAATAAAATAAATCAAAATTGTTGCAGTCTCTGAAGGTGTGTCATATTTCTCTCATTTTTATGCTTTCATGCATTCTAATCAGGTTATTGGATAATCTGCCTCCCTCCATGTACAGGTCTTGCCTATTGGTTTCCCCTCCAACTTTTGTTGCACATGTCCCGGGGCTATCCTCAGGACATATTTCTAAGCACTAGACCTAGCCTGCTCCCCTCTATTGTTAGCATCTAACTCTACCTCGGTCTGCTAGGAGAGAACTAAGCACACCCTCCCTGGAGTGAGCCACTGCAGAGGCGATGGATTTATATGTGCACCTTGTCTTCTGGCATTGCTCTGTCAAACATTTTCAGCCTGATCCTGTTATACCAGGTTCTTTCTCCCTTTCTATTTTCCCTTTGCCTTGCTAGTTCTCTTCTCTTACCACTTCTCCCTTCCTGTCAGTCCTAGAATCAAATTTTAAACTCCTTCAATCCATTCTTTTGTTTTGTTTTCCTACTTGGGGTTTCAAGAGTCATCCCCTAACCATTTTCTGCTGCAAAGAGTTGATGATTGGCCTTTCTGTTTCTCTGGCAGATTCTTTTGGAGTGGGAATTAGAAGTGGATTTTAGACCTGATCATTCTACTGTGCAACTTTAGACAAGTCGCTCCCCTCTCTGGGCCTGAATTTCTTTATCTGCAGGGGTTGATCTGAAGAGGTCAGTCTGGATAATTTCTAAGGTTCCTTTCACTTCTAACATTCTCTGTAAAACCTGACCATCTTCCTCCTGGGCTTAGTATCTCCCTTCTTGATGTCCTTCTGTACAGTAGAGCAGAAACTGCAAAGGGTTTGTGATCAGGCAGTCAGAGAATGGGAAGACCGAGAGTATGCCAGCCTTCCCAGATAGCCAATCATGGGACTTGTTTCCAACACAATCACAACTGCCCTTCACTGGTTACAACCCAACGCTGTCCCTACCTACCCCTCTTCCTCTGCTGCACAAACTCCCAATCTTCCCCCTTCAGAGCTAGGCATTAGCCTGATAGGGCAGTTAAAACCTAATCTGGATGCTAATGGGTGTCACTGGAAAAATGCTGAGGCATACCCCACCAAGATCTTTTCTTAACGGGTAAGGGTACACAGTCAAAAAAATATGGGGACATGAGTAAACCTTGAGATTGTCACTGGACTCACCTTAACAGCTTCACACAAAACCAAGGGCTTGGTTTTTCCTTAAACTGGAAAGGGGAGGAGGAGGAGGAAGGGGGAGGAAAAGCAGCGATTCAGGCTCTCCAAGGGTTTGGATTCCTCAGAGCTGTGTTCCATATTTCTAAAACAGCTGCTAAATGATTAAGTACTATCCCAAAGCATTGCAGCTTTTGGTTTGTGGGGTTTTTGTATGTTTTTGGTTTTGTCTTAATATTGAAAAGGTGAAGGAAAATGTAAAGGATTCTCTAGTCTGTGTTTCTGTGACTCTAAATGGTAGAATATAGTTTTTCTACTCTGATGTCAGGATAGAGACTGTTCTAAAAAGGCAGAGATAAGCATTTGGGAGAATGTACAAGGAATGTCATTCCCTCCAACCTCCTAACCCCAACACTTGACCACAAAGGTACAATGATCACAACCAGTCTGGAGCCACAAAATGCCTGCTGCTGTCTGGTCTAGTGGTTTTTCTGAAGGAAACTTTATAGGATTTTTTCTCTTTTGGTGGGGAGAGGGGAGGGAAGTGGAAGGAGAAGAAGAAAGGGAATGCCTAATCTAAATTACAGCCCAGAAACCCAAACAGAATTGGATACAGCACTACTATTCATTCTCACAGGTCCTCAAGAAGTACAGGTTGATTGATTTTGCACGTTAAAGGGAAGAAGGATTCCCTTTTTTACTCTCTTTCAAGCTTATCTTTATGTTCTCATCTTCCACCAAGGCCAGATAGCAACACTGTCGCCAAAGAATGTACAGCTACCCATAAATCTCAAATACAGATATATTTTAGAGCAGATAGGGAGTAAGCCCCACCCCCACCCCCCAAGGCCACTCCCTTTTTATCTTCCTTTCCGGCAGAGCAAAATAGCTCTGTTGAAGGAGAAGATTGGGGGTAGAAGGGGGGTAGAAGGCACTAAGGAGGTAGAAAAGGGGACTGATGAATTTTTTCACAGCTATAAAAATCACCACTTTCTTAATATTGTCAGTTACAGGCTAAATTCATTGTACTCACGTGATTGCAAAAGAAAATGTTTCTTAAACTTTTATTTTTCTTTACACTTTGAAGATAAGGTCAATTTTTAGCAGAGCTGAAAAAAGAACTCTCAGAAAAAGTAAAGGATGCATGTGAAGAGGAAAAACAATGGTACCTTTATTTATTTCAAGATAAAGCTGTTAGGAGTTATCCTAAAATAAATATGCAATGCACTTTAAATACTTAAAGGTACTATTTACATAAATAATTGGTGGAAATGAGAGAGGTGAATTGAAATTGCACTCAGAATATTTGTCTTTCAAAGTTCAGACAAGAGACCAACATTGCACGTGCCAGTTTCTGTCAGTGCATGCCCCACAAGGCATTGGAAATACAATGCAAAAGCACATGCTGTTGGATTTCTTTTTCCACTCACCCTTTCGCCAGTGTTGCTATGCCAACGTCAGTTAACTTCATTCCCACACCTACAGGAAAAGAGAGGAAAGATAGGCCTGAGATACCATGAGCTTCTCAGAACGGAAATCAGCAGTCCACTACGGATGGGCACTACTGATGCTTCTAATCGACAATCATCTCCCTTCCTGTGGGAGGGAGCTCATTTTCCACCCTGGTTTCCTCTGCTTGAGGTTGGTTTCTCTGGGCTGGTGACCAGTAGCCTTTCAGAATTGTACTGACTATAAGTGAATGATAATAAGGGTGCCAGGCCTTTGACACAGTAGTAATGAGAAGCTGTAGGCTGCACATCCGGAGGACAGTGTATTCATGTCTTATGTAAATAAATCACTGTGCATGAATATCCCAACAATGGAGGGCCTTTCATAGTCCTGAGAAATGGCATTCCAGGTCTGAGGGGTCACTTTTGCAACACAGCCTCTCAGGGGGCTCCTTTCAGTTCTTCCAGTTACATCCTGTTGAATTTGTCTGGCCTCTTCTACCCTTTTCCCAGGAGCTCTCTCCAAGGAGATGCATATGGGGCTCTTTGGCTCTTGCTAAGAGGCCTGAGTCCAATTAAATATTGAAAAGGAAAGCTCTTAGATGGCAGAAGATACTAAGAGGAGGAGAGAGCATGGCACCCGGAAGCAAACCCCACTAGTAAAGAAAATTAGGGCATTTCTTCAGATATCAAACTCCAGCTCCATCAAAGGGTGAAAATGGAATGAGTGGAAAATTGCTTTGCAAAGGGAAGGTGTTCTAATTATACCCTGCTCAGGGGATGCCTTCCTACCACTGTTGTGCTGCTGTATTGGGGTAAGAGCTCTAGTTCCCCTAATACTGCTTGAGTGCTGTTACAGGACCCACAGGAGGGGAGAGAGGTGGCATGTAGCATCTCTCTTTTCTTAATTATTGAGTGTAATTTCCCAAATGCCTTTCCTGTGTCTCCTTGACTAGATTAAGCACAGACATGTCTTTTATTTGGGGCTCCATTCTCAGTTCCTGTATGCTAGCCCACCATGATTTCGAGCTTAAACCCTGAAAAATCTGCTGTTTGACCTTTGGCAAGGATGCAGAGAGCATGAGAGGGTCCAGCCTCATCAGCAGCCACTTGGTGTCTACCTACATTTGAGTTCTGGGAGGACAAAGACTGGGAATCCTGGTTTTTGACCCTGTTCTAATCCCATATTCCCCTGGGAAAAGATTTTGTATATTGTTGAGGGTGTGTGATAGTGTTTAGGACAGTTATGATGGAGCTAGCTTTCTCTATAACCCTGCTCCTAGGTTTGAGTCAGCAGCACCATTTAAGTATTGTGAGCCCCTGAGCAAGTCACTTCATATCAAAGAGCCTCAGTTTCTTCATCTCTAAAATGGAGATAATCATACCTAAATTTCTGAACTTTAGAGAGTTTTTATGAGAATCAGAAAATAACATTGTATAGGGGATATTTGACTTTGTTTTGTTTTTGTTTTCCCCAGAGAAAACTCCCTCTATCAAACAGTATTAGCAACTATTTTATCATTTACAACTATGAGAGTTTCCAGAGGACACTGAAAGTCAGACTCATCTAGGGTCCCACAGTTAGTATCTATAACAAAGGCAAGATTTAAATTCCAGGTCATACTGACGGAAGCCAGCCTTCTATGCATTACGCCCTGTTGTAAGGACCAAAATAAAGGAATATACGTGAAAACAAAGTAGTAAATTGCTACAGAGAAAGGGACTGGACCTGTGATTTCCTTAGCGTTGAGAACACCCAGATAAGGAAACTCCCTCCATTAAAGCAGGTCTCCATTGTCTCTGCAACTGGTAATTTTAAAGTGTTACCTAGGGCTCTAAGAGGTTCAGTGACTTGCTGAGGGTCACACATCCTCTGTGTGTGTGTGTGTGTGTGTGTGTGTGTGTGTGTGTGTGTGTGTGTGTGTGTGCTGCGCGTGTATAAGACAAAATCTGAAATTAGGTATTAAGACTGAGGTCACCTCTATCCACTACACCCTTTTCTTCCTTTCACAAGTTGCTATTCTGTCTTAATACACTATTATTATGACACCTGTTAGCATTAGGTAATGGTTTATCTATGATATTACAGACAATTCTTGTTCAAGAGTCCCCCCCTACACCTTCCCTAGCTTCAGGATTCTATGACTCTGTCTCTGAGGTTCATTTAAAAGCACATATTATGTGACTCTATGGGCCAAGCATGGCACTCAGTGCTGAGGGTAGAAAGACAAAAATGAAGGAATCCTTGTTCCTCAAGACCTTCCATTCTATTAGGCAAATATGTATACATATAAAGAAATATAAAATGTATACAAATTTTTTTGGGGGGGACAAAGGACAAGGAGCCTAGCCTGTCCCCTGACCCCTATCAGGTAGGAAGCAGACAGCACCAGGGCTGTGTGGAACTCAACAGCCTGGGACATTTTTCTTTTCAGTCTGATTAGTCAGACAGAAGCTCTGAGTCCTGTTTTTCTGCTTTGAACCTAAGAGTTAAATTAGAAATGGCACTTTTGTGGAAGGCAATGAGCATTTTTTTAAAGTGTTTTCCACAGTTGGGAGCTAATTCATCTCTCTTTTCTGACACTGTTAACTACCAAGACACACATGGAAACACATCATGGGGTTTGGATAACAGGGTCTATTTAAAAAAATAAAAATAAAAAACTCTCCTTGAAGATTTTTCTTCATGGCACATGTGAAATGTATTTTAAAACTGGCAATCCATTTTCTAGAGCTGCTTAAGTTTCTTTCTCCCCTGATCACTTGGCAAAAGGTTGTTGTTCCTTGCTCCTTTACCCATTACCAGATGTCACTGGTAGATTAGAAAAAAAAAAAGAAATATGATTTTAAAAAACAAAATAGAAACATCAAGAAAAAAGTTCTCTTTAGCAATGACTGCAATCCAACAAGTTACCAAAACCTATACAATATAATATCATAAATTATAATATGAAGACATCGGGACAGATTTGGCATAGCAGTCATTTTAAAAACCTAGAGCTGGACCTCACAGATCATGCATCTACTTCCCTTATTTTACAGATGGGGGAACTAAGGCCCAGGGTGGTAAAGTGACTTGTGTAGGGTCATACAAGTAATAAGTAGCATCTGAACCCAAGTCCTTGGACTCTAGTCACTGTGCCCCAGTGAAGGGATGGCTGACTGGTGAAGGGGTATGCTTGGCTTAGCTTTAGGTGACTGGTTTCCCTAGTATTTATATCCTTAAGATCTATTGGTGATAGTATCATGGAACTTTACTAGCGGCACTTATATATGTATATTTTTGGGGGGAAAGAGAGGAATTGATTGGGGTGGAGAACTCCCAGGGAAAAAACTCTATCATGGAAGATCAGAGTTTGCTCTGCAATTAACAGTCTTAGAAAATTGACTGAGGCAGTGAGAAATTAAGTGACTTGGCTAGGGTCACACTGCCAGTATGTGTCTGTCAGAGGCAAGACATGAATTTAGATCCCCATTCTGACTCACTATCCCCTAGGCTGCACTGCCTCCCTCATCTACTGCTATTCAAATTCAATTCCCAGGTTTCGTTTCTAAGTCTTCTAGTCTATCAGTATATCACTAGAAATCTACATTCTTCGAAAAGGTACTTTCCAAGACTCAATGAAAATATGATAACTCAGGCTTAGGAAGTAAAAGCAAGTACTTCTGTGTAACTGAAGGCACAAAGTATATAATGTTTACAGATCCCTACAAGGCAAAATTTAAAATCAGAGAAAGCATTATATAATATACTTAGAAATGGCCTAGATCAGAGTGGGGAACCTGCAGTCTCAAGGTCACGTGTGGCCTTCTAGGTCCTTGGGTGTGGCCTTTTGACTGAATCCAAACTTCACAGAATCCCCTTAATGAAAGGATTTGTTCTATAAATCTTGCACTCAGTCAAAAGGCCATACCCACATGTGGCCTTGAGGCTGCAGGTTCCCCACCCCTGGCCTAGGGTTGGTAGATGTCTGTAATTTAATGCCTGTTGACTTTGTATTTACTTATTTTGTATTGTGCAGAATGTATTCTCCCTGAGGGTAGGGTTTGTTTTGGTCTTTTTCCTTTGTGTCCCCAGAGTCTATCAGAGGCCTTACATAGTTGTTTGTTTGGTTTTTGTGTAGCTTGGTTTGGTCTGGTCTGGACTTGTGATTTCTTTAGGGTAATTAACTCCTGGTGAATAATACTTCCTCTACCAATGCAGGTCTACAAGCATTCTGTACCTTCCAGTCTTCAAGGGTTGCCTGAATAACTCGCCAAGGGCACACCAATAGTATATGCCAGAGGCAAGACCCGAACCCACATCTTTCTGACTGAGGCCAACTTTCTATCCACCATACCACAATGCCTCTTACTCACATTACATATAGTAAGGGCCTTTGCATGCAGTATACTCTTAATGCTTGTTGAACTGAAAATAATTGATTCTTTCCGTTTTCCCATCTATTGGGATGTGCAGTGACCCTTTATTGGAGATCATTCACGCACTGTTGAGCATTACTGTTGACGTCCTCCTTTCTCTACTCCTAACTAAAAATTGGCACATGCATCTTGGTCAGAATAGTTTGGTCTCCATAACTTTGTTCAAGAAAAATAATTTTTTTTTTTTAAAGAAAATCACCATAAAGGTTAAGAGATGAAGAATTAAGAAGCCAGATTTTTCTGATCTCCACTAATGCAGTAGGGAACTTTAGCCCTCTGTTCACTTATGCAAAGTCCAAACTTAAAATTCTTCTAGCTCATCATTCTGGTGATTTATTCTCAGCTATTTTCAGGGAATACATTGTAAGTGAGTTGCTCTTGATGACCTAAGCCAGGAGCTACCATTTTGGTTTATAGGAGCAGATGTCATGAGCTAGTTGATACTGACTCATTCATCATAGCACCGTCTGTCTTTGTACTCGTAACTGGAACATCTCTGGGACAGAATGATTGTTTTGGCTGCCCTTGTGTGTGAGAGCTGCACAGATTGGCTTGTACATGAAGGCATGATCTACTCATCACAATGACAACTGAGACAGTTGTTTCCACTAGGCCTGGCTCAGTTATTTCAGTTTTGAAGATGACTGCTTTGGATTTGCCATCTGTAATCTAATCTTCTGTTGTCCAATTATTGCCACTCTCTGTACCTCAACTGTGTAAAATAAGGATTCATTATCTGCCATGGACGTTTTTCTGAGGGGTCCATGAATTTGGGTGGGAAAAAATTACATCTTTATTTTTACTCATCCCTATGTGAAATTTAGCATTTCCTGATTATTTAAACATATTATTCTGAGAAAGTTTCTGTAGACTGCTAAAGAAATGGGTCAATGACACAAAAATGTGAAGGACCCTTGGTGTAGAGCCAGTCTTAGTAAGCAGGAAAGAGCATGGGATTGTTTGGAAGATGGATAAAATTATCATGGGCAACCATGCGGCCAACAGTAAAAAAAAAAAAAAAAAAAAAGGTAGATTTCCTGGCAAAGTTGAGTAAAAAAACACTCTTATGAAACACCTCACTGGTACGTTAACTGACATATTTCATTTTCTATCTGGAATGTAATGTATTGTGGCTGTTAATTGCCAATTGTAAGGGGAAAAAAAAACTATGCAGACAGCTCCAGGCTATAGCTTCATATTTAATGCAAAATTAGCACCAAAGAAGAAGAGGAGGGGAAGGAACTTTAATGACTGCACAACCAGAATCTAATTAGGATAGAAAGCCACCTCGGTTCATAAAGGAAGGGGTTTTTATGGCAGTGATATCTCTTCTGAGAGTAAAAGAACATAACCACCTTCGGTGTACTGGTCTCTTGGGGTCATTGGGAAGACCAAATATTCCTATCCTCTGGTTGGGGGTGGAGGGAGAGAAGGGAAGGAATCCTACATGAAGAATTACACCTTGGAAAAGAATAAACAGATCTGGGAGTACTCAGGACAGCAGGAGGCAATGGAGCAAACTTGAAATGAATTTTACTGGTTAATTGAAGGGGGAAACAGGCTTCTTATACACCAACAGCATCATTATTAAGTTTTATTAATGCAAAGAACAAAAACAAATCTATAGGCATACTTTGTACCTTGTGTTCCTGACAAGCTATGTATAAACTGAACTATCCTTTAAATTCATTGGGGAAGTTTGATGTTTAAAGGAGTCCTGGGCTGATTCCTTTTATAAAAGTAGGCAACCTTTTGTAAAGTACATAATCTCTTCTCTAATGATCTTTTTCTAATTCTGATTTTCACATGTAGTACTGGATTTGCTTAAAGAAAGGCTTACTTATGTAGCCATCCCTGGATTATCTAGGGTTGAGGTTCTTAATCTGTGATCTCCTATGGATAGATTTCCAGGGGACCATGAATTTAGATGAGGAAAATGATATCTTTATTTCTATATGATGGGCTTCCTTGATAACCTTTTGTATTTAATTTTATTCATTTAAGACTATTAGTCTGAAAAGGGATCCAAAATCTCCACTAACTGATGAAGGGTTCATGATATACACACAAAAATAATTAAGAACCCTGATCTAGAGTAATTGGTTATTCTATTTCATAAGAAAAATAATTGTATTTTATTCTATACTTCTTTTTTGCTATATGTTTCATCAAACTTCTTTTTAAGTTTTAAAAAATAAGATGTGCTTGTTTTTAACAGCACCACATAGGTAGATTGGAGCTGCATGATATGATGAGAAAAGAATGAGATTTGAAGTCAAGGGACCCGAATTCAAATCCCAACTCTGCCACGCGCGATATTTTATGATCCTATGCACACTACCCAAGCTCCCTGGGCCTCAGTTTTCTCATTTATAAGATGAGTGAATTGGACCTGATGACTCCTAAGGCCCCTTTCAGCTCAAAATCTAGGTGCTTATGAGGCTAAGTTTTGTTTTCTTTCCCTTCCACCATTCATCCTCTGGTCGAATTACTTGTGCCCATCAGTGAAGCAATAAACAGGTATTCCTTTCTTCCTCAGAGGAACAGTCTGCTCTGGCTAATAAAGTGTGAGTTCTTTTTCTCTGTTTGCTCATTCTGTTCCCAAGGGCATCCCATGAAGCAGAGAGGGAGCTAGTCTTCTTACCTTGCATATCAGTGACAAGCAGACCGCCACTTGTTTTCTGGTACACCCAGTGCTGAAAGGTGCAGCACTTCTGACCAGCTTCTGAGTCTCTTCTGAGAAAGTTGATTTCCTTCCCATCTCTGATGGAATACTTCACAAACTCCCCGATCAGCTCCTCTTCCACTGTGGCATAGGGGATGTTATTCTTAGGCCGATGAATAAGAAAGATTGGAATGATCCTGGAGGCAAAGGGAGCAGGGTTACCCAGCCAGTCCTCAAGCAGGGAAGGAAGGCTAAGCTACTCTAGTCTAAGGCTACCAGGAGCTCAAGAAGCCCATCCCTAGTGGAAGGGACTGCGATGCTATATTGAATCTTCAGATGAGATGAGGGTTTTGTTTGGTTCCACTTTTCTCAGTCAGTCATTCAATAAACATTTACTACCCTCCCTCCAAAATTGGTTCTAGTTGGTCTTGGGACAAGGTTTAATTTCTTTGGTTGGGATAAAAGAATAATAATAGCTGGCATTTGTACAGCTCTTTAAAGTTGCTAAAGCATTTCACATGCATTTTTCTCATTTGATCTCTGCAACAACCCTATGAAGTAAGCATTGTTATCCCCATTTAACAGAGGAGGAAACTGAAGTTCAGAGAGGTTAAGTGACTTGCTCCTAGTCAAGTAACTAGCAAGTGTCTGAGCCAAGATTCAAACTTAGTTCTCTGAAATCTAAATCCAGCATTCTTTTTTTTTTTTTTACTGAACTGAGTTGACTTTCCAGATGAATTAAATATCCAGAAAGCCCCAAAAGATCATGTTAATCTATAATTTAAATTAGTAGTTCTCAAACATTTGGTCTCAGAACTCTTTTCCTCTCTTGAAAATTACTAAAGATCACAAAAAGCTTTTTTTTAAGTGGGTAAAAATATCTACAATATTTTCTTAGTATTATTATTAGGAAAATAGCTTTGACTTCATGGACTTAGTGAAAGGATCTTATGGACCCACAAGGATCTCTGGACCACACTTTGTGAACCACTGGTTTGAATCATCTTCTTCACCAAACTTTTTTCTAAGGCTTGATTTAAATGATGAAATGGACCCATTGGAATGTTATCTTCTAGTTCTACCCTTGCCCAATGTAGACAACAGACTTCATCAGCTGTTCACACATGCTCAGGTTCTGTCCTGAGCTCTCGTCTTTGTGTGCTCTCCACTATCTTACTGACATCAGCTCTCATGAATTTAATTATCTTCCATGTGCGGAAGATTCCTAGATCTCTATATCCAGCCATGCCACAATCCTGAGCTATAGGCATATATCTCCAACTGCCTCACATATATCTTGAATTGGATATCCTGTAGGATGTCCTTAAACTTAATAGGTCCCCCAAAAGAATTCATAATCTTTCCAAACCCTCCCTTCTTTTGAATTTCCCCATTACTGTTAAGGGTGCCACCATCCTCCCAGTGACCCAGGCTGACAAACTCTAGGTCTCTATCATCCTTGATTCCTCACTCTTACTCACCCCACAAATACAATTCATTTTTAAATCTCATTCCTACCTTTACAGCATCTCTCAGACACACCATTTTCTCTCCACTTATATAACCATAATTCTAGTTCAGGCCCTCATCACCTCTCACTTGTTCTACTGAAATAGCCTTCTAACTTACCTCCTAGTTCCAGGTCTCTTTCCACGGCAATCCATTCCCACACACCTGGCAAAAGGGAGGGCCACTCATATCAGCCCTACACGCGCACGCACACACACACACACACATTCACTGAGCTCCCAGAGCTCATTACTTACCTCTACAAAGAAATATAAAGTGCTCTATTTAGAATTTATAACCCTTAATACATCTTACACTTCTCCACACACTTTATAATCCAGCAGCATCATTCTACTTGTAGTCCTTGAACGTAATATTCCATTTCCCACTGTCCCCCATGCCTAGAATGCTCTGTCTCCTCACTTCTGCCTCCTGGCTTCCCTTGATTCCTTTAAAATGGAGCTCAAATGATACCTACTGTAGGAGGCATTTCCCCCTAGCTTCTAATGCCTTTGACTTTCAGATTGCCTTCTGTCTTCTCTGTATGTCTCATAGCTACCTACTTATTTACATACTGTCTCTCTCAGTAGAATACACACTTATAAGTGCAGGGCCTAATTTTTCCCCCTTTCTTATATCCCTAGCACCTAACATGGTGCCTGGCCCATCGCTGCAGTTTAATCAATGTTTGCCAAGGAATTTACAACTTACTTATTTTTCCACCCTCCTACTGTCTATATGCACTTAAATGCTTAACTCAGGTTATTGAGACCATGATTAACCTGACCCTATTCCAGGGTCTTAGTCTGTTGCTCTAACTCTGACCAACTCCCTTAAAAATATATTTTCTTGTTCAATAGGGAAACTGAAAAGAGAGAATGTGGAAAAAGAATGTAAAGTATGTTGTGCTTATGGTGGACCAGTAATAACATTTTATAGAATCAGAGAATTTTAGGGTTGGAGGCAGAAGAATGCTGATAAATTTCAATAACCAGCTTTCAAAAATATTCAGGACGTATTTTTAAAGTTAACCTGCACTGCTCTGCATTTTCTCCTGTGTCCAGACAATCAACAAAACAATAAGTCAAACCATTTTTCACTTGGGAGGGACAGTTCATTTTAACGTGTGGCTGTGTCAATGTATCTATCTTAGATTGTTAGCTTCTACAAGGCAGAGACCAGGTCAATATTGTAGTTTGTTTGTTTTCACAATAAGCATACTATTATTTTATTTGAATAGTCTTTTGATTTCACTGGTATAGTGAACTTCCAGAGAGAAAACTCCTTCTGCTATTGCAGACTGATGCTTATTCTGAAATTTATAGTTTTAGAAAGTTGCCTGGGGGTGGGGCAAGAGGTTAAGTGACTTGCCCAGGGTCACATAGCCAGCATATATTGGAGGCAGGACTCCAACTCAAGTCTTCCTAACTCCTAGGCTAACCCTCTCTTTACTCCCTATATTGTCAGTCACATGATGCCTTTTAATAATGCAAGGATGATAAAGAATAACAAAATGTCTTTATGTAGACAGCTGAGGAAAGGAAAGAAAAGGAGAAATAAAGAGTCTTAAAAAGTTGAAAACTAAATCCTAAAGAGTCAGTATGGAAAGAAATGTGGATCTATACCTGAATCCAAACTCTGCCTTTTTCCTTTACTGTGTAACTTCAGGCAAATCATTTTACCTGTCTAGCACTCATTGTCCTAATCTATAAAATGAACAAGTTGTAATAGATCATCTCTAAGGTCCCTTATAATTCTAAATCTACAACAGTATGACACTTAAGAATGCAAGGCTTTGTAACTTCTGAGAAATTCAGTGTGTGCTTTGCCAGGAATTTCATCATGGGCCTCACTTTCTGCCAAACATTCTGAATGATTCTGCAGGTAGCACCAGTGATGCTTAGATAGGACTATACTCATTCTTCCAACGGTAACCAGGCCCAGGGAAGCATTTTAAATTCACATATTATCAAGTTCTGAGTAACTAGTAAGCAACTAGATCAAATGTCCCAGGAATCTATTTCCAGAATCAAAGATTTTGCAGAACATGATGATATAAAATCTCAGAAATGAGTGATAGTAGAAATAGTATATGAATGAAGGAATAAATGAACAAATTGGTGGAATTAATGACAAAAAATTGTTGTATCTACAAGTAACAGAGAATTAAGTGCCAGGTGAGTCAAGCAGACAAAGAAGTGGTGATGTTCTCTAAATCACATGAATTTGACAAAGCAGTTATCTATTGCTGCCCCCTCACTCTGTGAAAGGAAATGATGACATGACTGCACTCTCCAAACACCCATTAAAATGCATCAAAAAGGTGCACCAAATCAGTCAACTACAATTAATACTGTGAAAGGCAACAATGGATCCAATTCAAATTGGCTTTTGAGAGCCAACTTTTAAACTTTGATTTATACCTTGAAAGTTGGCAAATGCTACAAACCAGGATTTAATTTATTGTTTTGTTGATTGCCTAGATTTTAGAAAGACTAGAAAAAATGTTAATAATGCTGATTAAACTCAAAAGCGTATTCTGCCTACATTTCCCCCCAGAGATCTGATTCTTAAACTTTTACCATCACAACAAGCAACATGGCTTTGGACTTTGAGGGAGAGAGGGGGTGGAGAGAACAACTTAAAGAGAAATACAATGATAAACATGCTGGGAAAAAAACGTCAAGGACAGCCCTTGGCAAAGTTGGGAAAGAAAGAAATATGTCTGGGCCTTCCTGTTATCCTTAACCTCCTTCTCTGTCAAGGACCTTTCTCTTCCAAGTCTATTCCTGCTATGAAAACTTGTTCTTTGGAAAGGATCCCCGTCAGAAATTTGTACCTTAGTGCAAATGTATAACCTGGATTATGGGATCATAGATCATGAGTCTGAAGGGACCTTGTAGGTTCCCCAGTCCAACCATTTTTCAGATGAAAATATTAAGGCCCAGAGAGATTAAGTGACGATTACAGCTGGCAGCATGGTTTAATGGATAGAGTGATGGAATTAATCAGGAAGATCTGGGTTCCAATAGCTCAGATTCTTGCTAGCTGTGTGACCCTGGGCAAGTCCCTGGACCTCTTTGGGCCTCAATTTCCTCATCTATAAAATGAGTTAGTCTCAATGATCTCTAAGGTCCCTTCAAACACTAAATAAATAGTTATATACTTTATTCAATTTGTAGCTGGAGAAAACTGAAGCCCAGAGATTGGATCAAATAGCTAGTTAGGAGTAAATCCAGGCCTAAAACCCATGTCTTGTATCTCCCAATCCTGTAATCAAAATGATCCATTTTACCTCCCATGATCTTCTCTATCTCTTGTTTCATCATAAACTTCTTTTTGTCCATAGATCTGATAGGTAACTTTATTTTTTGCTTATGATATTACCCTTAATGTCTAAATCATGTACCCACATTGACTTTATCTTGGAATAAGATGTGAGATGTTGCTCTGTGCCTAGTTTCTTTAAGACTGCTTTCCAGTTTTCCCAGTAGTTTTGTAAAATCGTGAGATCTTGCCCCCAAAGCTTGGATCTTTGAGTTTACTAAATACTAGATTACTATGATCATTTTTACTGTGTAATGTGAACCTAATCTATTCCACCGATTCACCACTCTGTTTCTTAGCCAGTACCAGATTGGTTTCATGATTATCCTTTTATAGTAGTTTGAAATCTGATATGGCTAGGCTACCTTCTTTCACATTTTTTTTTCATTGATTTCCCTTAATATTCTTGACTTTTTGTTCTTCCAGGTGAACTTTGTTATCACTTTTTCTAGCTCTATAAAATAATTCTTTGGTAGTTTGATTGGTATGGCACTGAATAAGTAAGATAATTTAAGTAAAATTATCTTTTTTATTATATTGGCTCAGCCTACCCATGAGCAATTATTTCTCCAATTATTTAGATCTGTCTTTATTTGTATGAAAAGTGTTTGGTAATTATGTTCATATAGTTCCCGTGTGTCTTGGTGGGTAGGCTCCCAAGTATTTTACATTGTCTGCAGTTATTTTAAGTGGAATTTCTCTTTCTATCTCTTCCTGTTGGGTTTTATTGGTAATATATAGAAATGCTGATGATTAATGTGGGTTTATTTTAAGTTCCTGCCACAAAACCAATTACCTTATCTTTTACAAGACATTTTACATTTCTGGTACTATCAGTGAAACTTCCTGCCACAGTTCTGGTTCCAACATTGACTAGTTGTATGAGACCTAGAGTAAGTCCTTTCAGCTGGGAACTTGATGTGAGGCTGTTTATTTTCTCACTAAAAAAATGAGGAGATAATTTGTAAGCTCCATTCCAAAGCTAAAATCCCATGTGTCTCTCAAGTTGTAAGCTCCACAAGGGCAAGAACTCTGTCTTGTTTAACTTTGTATCTCCCCTAGGACCTAGCCCTTGATAGCTGCTAAGTAAATGTTTGTGGTTTGAATGAATGATTCTGTAACTCCAAGTCACTTTGCTCCCTCTTCTGAGGGTTTTTGCATTTTACATTTCATCTATAACTATAAAATGAAAGACTTTATCCCTTTTCAGAGAAATTTCAAGTTTAGCTAAAAGGTGAAGTGGGTAATGGGGGGAGTGAGAAGGCAGAGTCAGGGCCTTTTCCTGGTGGCCCATGCTTTTAAGGCCAGCCCTGGTGGGAAGGAAAACAGGTAAAATAAAGGGAAACAATGTCCATCTACCAGCAAGAGTTTGAATGGTTCTTAAGGGAAAAAAGAAACGGTTCTCTCCCCATAGCTCCAACTCTACAGCCGCAGTGTTTCATGGAGCATCTGCTAAGTTTCACTTTCACTACTCCCATTTTAGAGGTATTCATGGCTGCACGGTGCACCCCTTAGTAAGCCCTTGAGAATCCAACCAGCCACTTATCTTCTCGGCAGAAATAAAGGGGTTCATGGACTGCATGTGCACTCATTAATTATGTGGCATTTATAAAATACCAGCACAATGGCTAAGCACTGTTCAGCACATTAATTAAGCCTAGTCCCAGCCCAGAGGGATTTTATTTGCATACCTAATTTGGCTTCCTGGATAATCATGAATTTTTAAACAGGAAGCTGTCTTCACATACAGCATTTTCCCTTTAAGACCCTGATTTTCCTATGAATAAATCTCAGAAAGGGAACTCTCAGGGACTGATACTATCCTAGGAGGAAGAAAACATAAGAGCTGGCTTGGCTTGTCAGAAGTTGCACCATGAAATTCTCCTCAGTATTTGAAGACACAAAGATTTCTTTATCAAATTCAATTCTGGCATAGTTGTTGCTGGTGTTTTCAGTTCAGGCCCCTTTGGCTCAGCTCCTTTTCCCTCTGTATGGTTCAAAATAGAGAATACCCTTGAATATGTGGGGAGCAGATTGTATGACCTTTCCCTTCTGCTCTTCATGAGTCCCTTTCTTCCCTGGTCTGTCCCTTCTCTTGGCAAGCATTACTGCCAACTGGGATTGTTCTGCCTCCAAGCCCACAAAGCTACAAAGCCCTCAGGATCCTAGTTTATTCCCTGCATACACACAATGTGCCTATGTGGATGGCATCCAAAAGGCTGCCTGTTACAAGCTTTTCTTAAATGGATCCCAGAGTGGAGACCTACAAGAAGGATTCAGACCTTTAGATATTCTTCTGCTTAAAGATGACCTTTCAATATCCTTCGAAGTTATTCCCCAGAATTCTTCCTAGGATTCTAGAATTCTGGAATATACTGCCTTATTTGCCAGAATCCCCTGCTCTAAGAGGGGACTAGGGTTTAGTAATTATGAACATGCTAGGAACTGATTGTTTGGCTTTCCTGTTCTGCTGTTCATTAGTCCTTTTCTGCCTAGAGAGGCTGCTCAACCCAGAGGTACATAGAGAATATTTTTTCTTAGATGGTAAATTTTTAAAAATGGGTGACAGTTATACAAAGTCCCTTCCTTCACTGTCCAGTATTCCATGTCTTTATCCTAAACCCAGCTCAGCTTCTCCCTTCAAACCAGTTCCTCTGACTTCCCTTATTTCTGGAAGATACCATCTTTTAGTCATCTCTGACCAGCCCTCTCCCTTGCCTGACAGCATCCCCTTCCCAGACAATCCATTGTGGGGTCCTGTCTATTCTACTTCTGAAATATTCATTGCATCTTTCCCTCCTATTTATTCTGTTACCACTCTAATTCAAGACCTTTATTACCATAAGATTATTATAAGAGCCTCTTCACCTTCAGTTCAATTCAATATTTAGCAAGTATTTTTAAGTGGCTGCTGTGTGTGGAGTGCTATGGTAGGCTCTGGAGGAGATAGCAGTTTTGGGAGAAGATTCTGCTCCTGTCCTACTGGAGTTTATGATCGATTAGGGAGATGAGTGATATTTAAACTTTAAAGTGCTACGTAAGTGTAAGCTAAATAAATACATATATAATTCAAGATAATAGGTACATAAGAGAGATTCAAACCGAGATCATCGCTGGGGAAGGATCTAGGGAAGCCTCATGGAGGAGCTGGCATTTGAGCTAGGTTCTAATAGTTAGCAGTTTAGTAGAAACAATCTTGGATGTGGAATCAGAAGACCTGAATTTGAGGCCTGGCTCTGCACCTGAGGTGCGGTGTGTCTTTGGACAAGCTTCTCCACCTCTCCACCTCTCCATCTCCCTTGGTCTACTTACTTCATCTGAGCTCAGGCTTAGTGACTGCTAAGAGTCTTTCTGGCTCTAGATTGCTATGTCATTCTATGAGTGGGGATTCAAAAAATCAGAAGAGAACAAGGGTGTTCCAATCACAGTGAGAGCCCAAGTATGGAGGGGTGTGGATGAGGGATGGCCAGTAGACCAAATGACAGGTAACAGGGAATACTACGAGATAAGGCAGAAAAAAAGTTTTGAAAAAGACAAGGGAGATGAATGCCCCATCTCTCCTGCCACCCTTAGCCCCCAACCCTAATACTTCTTTCATGTCTATTACTCAGTACATTTTCCTTAGGCAAGCTACAATCACACCACTCTTCTGCTGAAAAACTTTAGACTTAATTTATTCTGAATTAATTCCAGATTCCTCAAGCTGTTATTAAAGGTCTTCCACAAGATGGACTTAACATAACTTTCCAAACTTAAATCTTACAATTCCTCTATATCTGTCCTATGTTCCCCAACATCCTCTGCTATTTTCCACTTCTACGCACAAGTCTATGCTCAAGCTGTCCCTGTTACCAGATGTCCTCTTTCCCATCTACCCTCTGTAAAGAATTGATTCTAGAGTCAGAGGACCTGGGTTCGAATCCTACTTATGAAGTTTACTATAGTGGCATGTGAATTACTTGAGATAAACAATAATTTTGATACAGTTTTATTCTATAAATGCAATGGTCATGCATGTGTGCTTCTATTGACACTAGGCTGACTCAGAATGTCTGACCTTGTCTAGATAAGACCACACTGAATTTTCATTTTCTTCCAGTTGTGTGCTGGATTTCATGTTATCTACATGTGCTTCCACTGCTCTTAGTTATGCTTTTAATTCTATGATTCTAAATAATGGATAAGGAGTGTACTTTAATGACTGCTACAGATGTCATGGCAGCTGTTGGTGTGGGAATTGGAGTGTTTCAAGGAAAAGCTCAAATGAAGAGCAAAGGAAAGTGTGATCAAAACCAAAAAACGCTAAGAACTACCCAACTATTGCTACAAAATAGCCTAATTAAATTTCAGAAAACCAAGACGTTTAGAGGGCGCTGATAGTTGGAAAGATTTTTACTGATTTCTAGTATATAATTCTCAAAAACAAAAGATCACTTTTAAAAAATACAGCTTCTAATGATTGCTTTGAAGAAAAACCACTTCTCATTGGCAAAATAATACAAACACTGGAAAAAGATAATTTTTGAAAATAAAATTCACGTTATCATTCAAGGCTATACCAAAAACATTGTGAGAAGTATGGTGAGCTTACAAAATCTGAGCATCTTCATCAAAGTGTAAAACATATACCCTCAAAAATGTTTTGGGAATTTTTGTTTCCTTCTGGTGGGCTTGAAGTCTTATACACTTTAAGGGGATGATAAACTCCGACAAATATAATGATATATTGAGAAGGAGAGTTGTTCCAGAATTATAGGAATTTTCAGATGCAGATGGATTACTGCAACCTGTCTTGATACCATGTCACATGTCACAAAAGGTTAAGAAATGTTTCCAAGGTATAAAGATAATCATGCTTCAATGACCTGGTAGCTCTGGACTTAAAACCTTTTGAAAAAAAATTATGCACTATAAATAAGGCTAACCTTAGGATTTATGATTTCATAATGAATAACTAGTTATGTTAAAATCTTGAGAACTCAGTGCCATATCATGAAAAACAATGATTGCAGCAAAAAGGATACTGCATTTTTAAAAAAAATTTAAGGATTCAAAAGCGTGTGAGGTTTATGTCATATCAAGAAATTTAATTATTTTATTCTGTCCCCATTAATATGAACACCCCTGTACCTTAGGGTCAAGGACAACTTCAGTGAACCCAACATACTCCTTCTTTTAATGTGTATACTTACATACATATGTAGCATTGACCTGACAAATAAACAGGCAATCACATATCTTGGGTACTGAACATTTTTGGCTGGCTTGACAAATATTTAGGAAGTGGGCTGAAAAAAAACCCAAAAATGGTATGAATGAGTCTGGATCTATCTCTGTAAGACTTTATGGGGTTTTGTGTTTGCTTTGCAAGTAGGATTTATTGGCATTCATATGAAAGAGAGTATCAAGATGCTTAATTATGATTCTTTCTTTTCTGTGGCCAGTTAGCTCAGAAGATTAGAGCTTTGTGCTTCATTAATAAAACCATGGCCAGGGACTCACTGCCCATTTGGGTCACGTAGCTTTGGGAGGTTCTATGGCTACAGACTCTGTTTCTAACCTTGACCAGATGTCTAGCAAAAGTATGCCACTGTGGATCCAAAGGACTGGTTGAGGGTGTGTGGCTAATGTGGGAATCTACCATGACCAATGCAGAAGTAGCATGGCATAGGGGGCAATCAAGATTGGGATCCAGGAGTTGGATTCTTGTTTCAGCTCTGCCATTTACTAGGGGTGTGATCTTAAGCAAGTTACTTAAAGGGTCTTTATCTATAAAATGAGACTAATGATACTTGCACTATTGACTTCACAAGACTTCTATGTGGAAAGAACTCCTGGAACATTTAAAAAGCACCACAGAAATGGTAGAGCTTGTGGCATGAGAGGCTTCATGTTTCGTGCATACCAAGCCAGCCTCAAAACCAGGAAGAATTGTGTTCAAAACCTACATCTTACATAGACTGTCTGTATAATCCTGGGTGAATCATTTAACTTTCAATGCTCTAGGTAACTAACTCTCTATGATGTCAAGTTGCAGAGGTACTGACCTACTTTGGTAGAGGGCGTTTCCTCCTGGGGGAATTCCTCATTCCAAAGAAATCATAGGTCTAGACCCCATTCCTCTAAAGTGGAAGTTATTATTTCAGAGGCAGTGTGGTGAAATGGAAGAAGCCCCTGGGTTAGAGGGCCACCTCCATCATTCACTCATTGTGGACAATAGACATAGCTGTATTGAGTAAATTACCTAATCTGACCAAACCTCAATTTATGCATCTGTCAAATGGAAACAATAGCACTGGCAGCTCCAATCTTACAAAGTTATTGCGAATTAAGTACTCTGCATACCTTAGGACAATACCTTGGGGATCTGTGATTTCATAGATGTCAGAACTCCCTCCACTTATACAGATTGCCACCCACTCATAAGTCACTAGAGAGTCATAGGGAGATGCCCAAACTTCAGAAAAGTTAAATGATTTGTCCTTAGGTCACTCAGCTAATAAACTTCAGAGGCAGAATTGAAACTCAGGTCTTTTCCTATCTAAGAGCATCACTTTACTCTAGCCCATTGCCACTTCTTTTTGAGGTTGTAGACCATACAACTTTATAAATATCAATTGGTCAATCTACAAGCATTCATTGTGGATAATGAGTTGCCTTAGAGTCAGGAAGTCTTGGGTTCCAGTACTGTCTCTGACTCTTACCAGCTATATACCCTGCAGACAAATCAGGATCCCAGGCAATTCTCTAAGACTATCAGTTGTGGAGAAGTTTCTGGTCAAGATTGATATATCAATGGAATCTTGGGTCCTGTCTCTTGCAAAGCTCCTCTAAGCATTTAATAAATACCTACTTTGTGTCACACGTTGCAATGGATACTAGTCAAAGACAAAGATAAAGATAAGAACGAAAGTCCCTCAAGGAACTTACTATTGGGGAAAATATGCACACATTTAATATAGATAAAATAGATATAAAACATAGAATATATATGTGTACATACTCATATATGCATGCATATTTATATATTTTTTCATCAGTAGATTATTGCAAAGCTTCTATGAGATTGTAATATATAAAATCACTTTGTAGATGTATATAAATTTTATTATATATTAAATATTATAATTAGCTAATATTATTAATAGTCAATGACAGCTACCATTTCTATAGTGCTCACTATATGCCAGGCACTGTGCTAAGTGCTTTTACAATTATTATCTCCCTTGATCCTCACAGCAACTCTGGGAGTTAGGTGCTGTCCCTATTTTACAGTTGAGAAAACTGAGGCAAATATGAATTAAGTAACTTTTTCTGGATCACTCAGTAAGTGTCTGAGACTAGATTTGAATTCAGGTCACGCTGACTCTAAGCCCAGCACTCTATCCACTAGGTCACCTAGCTGACTCTAGTAAAACAACTTGAAGTGCTTATCCTCTGAGTGAGAAGCCCGAAGTATTATGTTTTCAGGTAAACAACATATCATATTCATCCTAATTAAGTGAAAGTCAAGGGACCTGCCTTTACTCTTGGCTGACCCTTGAATGAGATCACATCCAGTGGGCCTGGGATAAGGGCCCAGCATGGAGGTGAGAGCTGGGTTTTCTCTCTCCTTTCTTGGGACGGGGAAGTGACCCTGTGGCCCTGGGGATCTTGGGATGAATTGTATTGCTGGATCCCTCTTTCCAGTATCTATCCCACCATTGCTTCTAGTATCATCTCTGGTGAGACAGATGGGGGACATTACAAACCTGAACATGGCTACTCACTCTGGTACTTCTCCAAAGCCTTCCAAAGGCTGGGCTTCGGCTGCATAGATCTTGGCATACTGTCGGGCAGTATTTTGGACATAACATTCCTATATCACCAAGAGAGACAAAAAATACATACTACTAGGAGAAAGCCAGGCAGCAATCTCTGGTGAGGATAAGGAAGCATGTTTGCAATAGAATAGGTAGCACACTTGCACAATGCATAGCTGCTGGCTAAATTCACTTTGCTTAGTTACGCTTATTTATTGCAAGGATAATCCTATTTCTCTCCCTCTCCCTCTCCCCCTCTCCTCCCTGGGTACTCGCCCTCACCCTCTCCATCTCCCACCCTCCTTCCCTTCCTCCCCCTGCCTCTTTCTCTGATTTTTAACTGAAAGATTGGATATAGGGTGGGAGTTAATAATTATGAGAGAGCCATCAAAACATTTTTTAAAATGTACAGAAGAGAACAGAAAGCCTTTCAAAGGGAACACAGATAAACAGGACAGTTTATGTGTGTAGCATTTTTTATATACTTTAAGAAAAATAAGCAGTATGAAATGAATACACATGGTTTCATGTCCAACCTTTTTTCTGTGCTCTACTTTGTATATGGAAATGCTTGTTTTGGAGTGAATGTTTTGGGGCTTGGGAGATTTGGTGTGACCAAGAATAACCACTTTCCAAATATATTTTCAATCTACCTCTAGAAGGATAATATAGATTGAAATCCTAGAGGACCTGCTAGGAGTTTACAGGAAAAGGGATGGAATTAAGACTGGCTATATTGGAATAGTGAGTGAATGAGACCCCAGAAATAGTCTCTAGTACATAAAAAGTGGTAATCTAGCACTGTTCCACTCTTTTCCCACTAATGCTACTGACTAACTGATCTATCAACCAGTCACCTTTGAACAATGGTTTTAATTAGTTAGAAGGAGTTTAACAATCATTACTGGATGGCCTCAAGAGAACTGATTGCTTATCCACTAAGTGAGAGTCGAACGTTAAGGGTCACTAAACTACTTTCTTTCTGTTTCATTCTGCTGAAACAACCCAAATAGTTCTGGGCAACAGTCCGAGCGTGTGAAATATCTGCTTCTGCTGCAGAAATGTCAAAGCAGAAGCACACACAGCTGAGTCTTCAAACAAGGCTTAGTGTCTCCCTTGATACTCAATAAAGTCCTGGGAAGAAGGGATTTCTAGGTCTGACTGTGGCTTTACTAAATGAGACATTTCCCGCAAAAAACTGAAATATAGTTAAAATCCTGACTTCTCCAAGACCTGGCCAACTCTGGTCAAAAAGTTCTGAAACTTGTATGAAGTCTGAACCTTAATTGTGAAGAACTGGTGGGAGAGATAATTTATCAAAGCAGGTCCTTAATAATTAGAGATCTAAAGAAGTCCTTGGCTGAAGGTTTTCCAAGTTTCTTCATTTAGATTAGGGGCTCTTAAAATGGAGGCCATGGATTTGTTTAGATAAATAGATAATTTATTTCAATATAATTGGTTTCCTTTGTAATACTATGTATTTTATGTGTTTAAAATATTATTTAAGAAGGACTCCATAAGCTTCACCAGACTGCCAAAGGGGTCTATAATGCAAAAAAGTTAAGGAACCCTACCTTAGAGGAAGCCCCAATGACCCCAATTTAGATTTTAAATTCAAAATATCAGTAAATCCCATACCCTGAAGGATGATCTTTTGAAGCTGACTGTACTGGGGGAAAGAAGGACCCACCTGTGCAGCAAGTTTGTAGTTCTTCTGGACAAGTTCATCATTGTTTTTGGTCCCATAGGCAATTGCATTGTGCACTTTGAGTACGCAGGCATGGCCAGGGCTGAACACAGGAGTGAGACCCTGCATTACTTTACTTCGGAAGGCTTTGCGGTGGATCCCTTCTCCAAAGTGGAGCTCTTCTGTTGCAATCTGACCATGCAGATTGCCCCCAAAATAGCTGTCACTGATAAAGTCTTCTCTGAAGATAAGCTGGCTGAATTCAATCTCTTCAAATTCTGAAACACAGAATAGTTTTGGCTGGGTAGAACAGCTGTAACTATGGCCTGTGTTCAACCCTCACCCATAACTGAATATGCTTATATGGAGAACAGTGGTTGATCTGAAGGTTTTTAAAATGTTTTAAATTGTGTATTCCTGTGTACACAGATATAATATTACAAAGCAAACTCTAAAAAGAAGATGATTAGGTGAGGAAGAACGAAATAAAAAGAAGAGCTGTGTCTCTGAAGAAAGGTAGAAGGAGATCCAGTGTTTGATCAGTCAGAGGAGAAAGAAAGGCTCAAGACTGACTGAAGCAAATGTTGGGAGGGCAACCAAAAAGGCAATTTTACGCTGACCCCAGAAAATAGAAATAGGAATGGGAATCTGTGTTCATCCTTCATTTTTGAAGCAGACCAGGGATTGGGAATAGTGCCTAAGTAAGTATAAATGGGCAGAGGAAGGTAAGACATGGATGAAAAGACTGGAAGTAGCCATATAGGGCTTTGGGGGTCTTTGATTGGGGCAGGGTTATAGGTTGGGTGGATTTCATCAGTATGATGAACTTCTGGTATGCAAACCCTCCATATCAATGCAGAACAAGTGTTGTGCAATTTATAGTCTTAAAGAGTTCCCATGAGGCAGTAAGAAAGCATGTGCCAAAGGCAGGCTTTGAATCTAGGTCTTCCTGTATCCAGGCCTCTCATTCCACTATCCCACACAGACGCTTAGATATATCTCAATGTTACAACAGAAAAATGGCAATGGTTTTGCTAAGACTAATTTATATATTGGGTTAAAAATGTTCTTGTGTTCTGTTCATACATGTTTCAAATATCATACCCTGGGAAAAACAGAGTTTGTTTTTCTGTCTCTCTCTCAGTATGATCTCTTTAAAAGAACATGGTCTATGATCTGTGTCAGAAGCCATGTTGTCACACCTACAGGGGCCTGCAACTGTTTGTCAGAGATCTAATTGTATACAGAATTAATTTTTGATCAGAAAGGAGTTTGAGAATGAAGACACTGGAGTACTTCTTAAATAGAAAATTCAGGCCCACATTTGAGAGCTAGCCACCAGGAAAAGCAGAGATGATGAAAATTACCATTATGAGATTGTCACCCAGGCCTGCGTAGTTTCTTGCTGCTACTATGTGATTTTTCTTTCTCTTCCTACTGGGCCATAAGAAGTCAGGAGAGTAGCAGACAAAATAGACTTTGTCCCGTTCTGGTATTAGGAGGAAGATTTGGTTTCTATTTAGTCTAGCTTTTGGGTATCAAAATCAAAGAGATCATATTGAATCCACTTGAGTGGTTGAGCATTAATTAAGAGTATATGTGAATGGACCAATCATACAAGAGAGATAGAAATAGAGAGATTTCTCTTTTGTTTACAAGACTTAGATAAAACATATGAAAAGTGAAAATGGTGAGAGACCACTTCACCAGCCATAGGCAGGCTGCAGGGTAATCCTCTAGGCTATCTATTCATACATATACCCACACATATACACATACATACATAAAGATACAGTGTGTGTGTATATATATATATATATATATATATATACATAAATATATATTACACACAAACATATATGCACACACTTGTATGTATAAATTTTTTAAATGATGCTTTGCACAAGAGAATAACCATTTTTATATACAATGCAAAGACTTTTCAATTCTTGTGCATGACTATTTCTAATTCTATAGGGTGGCCCCTGACTCCTAATAGGAGAACAAAGTAAACTCTATAGGGGCAAAAACAGTAGTCTATTCAAAAGCAAATCTGTATATATCACAATTCCATTGCTTAAAAACTAGAGGTACCTAGAATTAATGAAATATTTCAGTGTAATTCAGTTTATCAAAAGGGTTATGTATTTCTGCAACTCAAGCAGAACTCCAAAATTAGTTCAGTCAATCCTTCAAGAAGATGGTTATCCAGGAGAACATGTTGAGGTATAGGAAGGAAAAGCTGCAGCAACAGCAGAGCACAGGATGGGGCACCATTAGCAGCCCCACCTATGATTTGCAACAGATCAGGGTTGCTTGACAAAGATACAGCAACAGAAGAAGCAACACCAATCTTATTCCTTATCCTCCCCTTCAGCTAAAATGATAGCATCCCTCAGTACACTTAAGAGAGTAATTTGAGGGAAGGTGGAGCCAAGATGGCAGAGCAGAAATAAGGACCTGATAGAACTCTCCCCCAAAACCCCTCAAAAAACCTGTAAAAATGACTCTAAACAAATTCTAGAGCAGCAGAAGCCACAAAATGACAAAGCAAACTGTCAACCCAAGACAATCTGGAAGGTTGATGGGAAGGGTCCATCCCACCAGGCTTGGAGCAGAGTGGTGTTCATCTTGGGTCACACCAGAGCAGACAGAGTGGGAGCAGTCTTTAGGGGACTGAATCGCTGGCAGCTGCTGCAAATTCCAGACTTCTCAACCCACAAACGCTAAAGAAAGCTTCAAAGGTCAGTGGGAAGATCTCTCACCTGACTGAGAGGGGAACATGGTCCTGCCCCAGCTCCAGGGCAGCTGCAGCTACAGCTGAAGCAGAGGCTGCTTCTGGAGACTTCTACTTAACAAAGCTCAAAAGTCAAGTAACTGGCTGGGAAAATGAGCAAATACGGGAAAAAGAAACAGACCATGATTCTTACTTTCTCGGAAAAGAGGTATTTTCTTATACCATCAGTGATGAGGAAGATAAAACATACAGCCAGAAGACAACAAAGCCACAATCCCTACATCCACAGCCTCTAAGAGAGTAATAAGAGGCAGAATCTGGTGCAGGGACTTTAGAAGAACATTCTAAAAAGTAGTCTATATTCTGGCCCTTGTTTTTGTTTGTTTTCTTGTCTGGACTTGTGATTCCATCAATGAAAAGAAGTTCCATCGTGTAAACTTCCTCTGGGGAGATAGCTGCAAGACTTCTCTGTTGCATGCAGTCTTAGGGAATTTCTGGGATATACTAGAAGGTATGAGACTTGCCCAGGGTCGTACAGCCAGTATGTGTCAGAGGAAGGATGTGAACCCAGGTCTTTCTACCTCTAAGGTCACCCCTCTTATCCGTTATGCAGGCTGTTTCTATAAGGCCTTATGGGAGGTGGAATAAGCAATTGCCTATGTGGTATGAAAGTAATGACAAACCACTCCAGTATCTTTGCCAAGAAAACCCCATGGACACTATGGTCTGTGAAGAGTTGGACATGATTCAACCATAACAATGTGGCATGATTTTGGGACCTTGAGAAGACACTCCCCCCTATACCCTCCCCCACATAAAAATACTAGATTGATATGCAAGAATTTTGCATTAATGGAGCTTCAGTAATGGTTATTTGCCATATTTGCTGGAGAAATGCTCCCTTTTCCTCTTTCTACCAATATCGCTGGCTAGTTGAGCTAGCAATCTAAGTTTTGCCAGCCAGTGAAGTTTTTAAATTGGCTGTTCTATAGTCACCAGCTGTCCTGAAACTGCCTGGGAGTGCTGAAGAAAACCGGGTTAGCTCTCTTTCCATTATAGTTCGGCAACTTGACATAAAAAGATCTTCATCTGAAATCAGAAGATATAAGGTGCCTTCTTTGGTGTCAGAAGGGCTAGAGAAACAGACCCTGGATGACTTCCATGCGCCTTTTCAGCTAGGGTTATGGTAAATGGTAAATGTTTAACAAACTGCTCTCTACAAAAGCAGGATACACTTTCAAGTTTAATCTGCATTTTTAACATTTTTCTACATCACTTTCTTAAGTCTAGACAATCAACAAAACATTAAATCAAAACTTGAATTGTAGTATTTGCTGATTTCTGATGCATAAATCCTCACACTGAAAATTTAACAACTGGCTCTTGAAAGCCAGTTTGAGCTGGCTGTAGCACATCCTTTCTTGTTGCCCTAAAATACTGATCATATGAGACTGAGATTGTGGCTTAATGTCTACCCTACTATTAAGAACAGAGTGTTCATAGGTAAAGCTTCTCCAAATGGATTTTAGGATTACAGAGATAGAACTGAAACAGGCCTGAGTTCACAAAGTCTTCATTTTAGAGATAAAACAAATAAAAAAACAAAAACTGTAGCCTAGAGAGTTGATATGTCTTTTTTTTTTTTTTGATATGTCTTTCCTGAGGTCACGCATGTCAGAGGTGGAATTTCAACCCAGACCCTCTAACTCCAAATCCACGCAATGCGTTTGTAGTCCTACCCCATTTCTAACAACCATCAATCTATGCCTGAAATTCTACCACTAGTAATTCACTCCTATGGGTTAAGGAATTTTAAAGGAAAAATACTTTAATGTGTTGCTTGGGAAGGTGAACATATTAATACCTAATGAAATAATTAGATTCCTTTCCACCCAGGACATGAGGGGAAAAAAGGGAAGAGGAGAAAAATAAAAAGGTGGGAAAGACAGGAAGAGAAAAGTGATGGAGCTAAACTTCACCTATATGACAATTTTACTGAATACTATTCCAGTCAAATTTCTTATCTGCTAAATATCATCTACATTGTAGACAGATAGCCTAAAACTGTCAGAAAAACTAAATGCACCATTTGGACAGGAAATTACCAGTGGCTTTGATATGGTACTTAAAAAAAGCATGAAACATGGCATGAGTTGGCAAAAACTCATTTGGGTTTGTCTGTGGGAATTGTTAATCAACATCTTAGCTTAGGAAGGCTTTTTATCACAAGTCACAGATTTCATTCAACTTAGACAGAAGGAGCAGAGCCTGGAGGCAATGGTATAGTATGAGAATCCTAGAGATAACAAGAGGAAAATGATCTCCAAATACATCTATAAGCTTAATAATGTCATCATGCACGGCCTGTTGCTTGTATCTGGCATGACATTAGTTCTGGAGTTTCTCAAGGGTTTAGCTTTATTAGCTTTGAATCAAAGAGCAACTTGCAAAATGCAAGCTGTAAGGCAGAAATTATAATCACATTCGGAAGACATTTAGTAAGAAAGGGCAGACGAGCACCCCGGAACTGAATATGAGGCTAATAAAGAAGTAAGTCATGCTTTGGTTTCTGTTCTAACATAAAAAGACAGGGTAAGCCAGGGCATAGCCCTCACCACCCCAGAGAACTGTGGAAACTGGAGCACAGACACAGGGCAGGAGCCAGAAGTTCTGAAGAGTGGATCTAAAGCCTACGAGACCTCTAGACTAGAGAATGACTAGTCTCATTGTGGGGTTAGGGCCAAGGCATCACTGCTATTGGGGTATAATAGTAACCCTAATTGCAGGCTCAGCTTTCCTAAGTAGTTAAAGAAAACCAACCACTCTTAAAACCTGAATGTGCAAACCCAAACTTCCAAAACAGCAGTAGGCATCACAGTACAGACCACAACAAAACCATCCCTGTGTAGACTGCAAGAAGGGGCCCCTCCCTCCTTCATTTTGTGATTTACAGGAGGGAAGTCTGTCTAAGACCTGTTTAGACCTCCCTGTCTAACATTTTTGCTTGGAGGCCACTGGCAGGTATGGCACTCATCACATCAGTGCTAGAAGGAAATTTATTTTCTGCTTTGATGGTTTTGTTCAAAGGTACCAAAAGTCATATATAGAATCTCAGACCTGGAAAAGGCTTCAGGGATCATCCAGTCCAGTGGCCCATCTGAAGCCTAAATCCCTTCATCATCAACAATAAGTGATCATCCAGCCTCTGATTGAAAACTCTAGTGAGAGAAATTCACTGCCTCTCAAGGCAAGCCATTTAATTTTGAAATAACTCTAATGGTTAGAAAGTACCTCCTGATAGTCAGAAACTCCTTGTTATTCAAGTTAGTTCTTTTTTATAACTCAGTAACACTATAAAAAGAGTCTAGTATAATAGGATAAACAACTAACCTCAGGAAAAACAAGAAGATCTGGGTTCAAATCCTGACTCAAAGATTGATTGCGTGACCCTGCACTTACCCTCTTAGTACCCCCAGCAATATTTTAAGACCATAAATTGTAGAACGGGTGCTAATATGTATTGGTAGAGGGAGTTCCCTACACCAATGAAATCAAAAGTCCCATCCAGCAAATATCAACTTTACCACTTCTCCTAGACCCAAGTGAAGGACAAAAATTCACAGATCTAGAGTTTGAAAGAGTCTCAGAGGCCACCTAGTCCATTGTCTTCATTTTATAGATGAGGAAACCCAGGCTAAGTGACTTGCCCAAAATCACACAGGGAGTAGTCATTCGAGGTGAAATTTGAACCTCCATGCTCTGACGTCCACACTGGTGCTCTTCTCCAGGGCACCTAAGCTTTCTGATCGAAGCATCCTTTGCCCATTACCTTAAATGAGCAAAATATTTTACACATCTTAGTTACCCTTCTCCTGGTATTTTCTCAAATATGTCACTAAATATCTCTTCAAACTGTAAGTGGTTTGGTTTGTCTTGTGTTTTGTTTTGTTTTAGAATAATTACAAGCTACAAACCATCAGAATGACCCCCAAAGCATATTAACTGAAGTGAAATTCAGTTCTCTTTTCAGCTGCACTCTCTACCCTGCACAGAGGGTGAAATTTCCCTGAGGAGAGACAGACAGGCTGCAGAAGAGCACTTTGCCAGGGAACATTCAGTGGAGGAGATGATCTAGACGTGAGCAGATTCAGGAATGACTCCTGAGCCTTTGTTGAGCTGAGAGCCATGTGTGTGTCAAAGGCAAACATCAAAACCCTCCTTCCATTTGCACTGAAGTGCAGATGAAAGGATTTGCTCTTGCCAAATACCTGATGCTTTATGGGAATGTGCTTATCAGCATGCTCAGCTGAAAAGCCAATGGAAGCAGTGAAAGGAACGTCTTGTGAGCCAATGTAGAAAAGTGAGGTGGAATTGTGGAAGAAAATCTAATCTTGGTGCATGGTACTTGGAGTTTTTGTTGTTTTTTTGGGGGGGAGGGGTTGCCCTCAACTGTCAAATCTACATATGATAGACACATTCAAATAGAAGCTCTAACCTGAAAGTCCCCATTCCAAATGCTTAGTAGTAGTAGCATTAGAGATATTCATAGCAACACTTTATGGTAGCAAAGAACTAGGAACAAAATGGATGCCCATTGTTTGGGGAATGGCTGAACACATTGTAAAAGAATGTAATGGAATATTATTTCATTGTGAGAAACAACAAATCAGCGTTGGAGGGACTGTGGAGAAACAGCAATACTCAGGATGCTGTAGGTGAATCAGCCCAACAATTCTGGGAAACAATTTGGAACTACACTTTTTAGAAAAGTGGCTAAAATGCCTGTGCAGAGGTGGGGAACCTAAGGCTTTGAGGCCGCATGTGGCTCTCTAAGGCCTCAAGTATGCCCAATTTGTTCTGTGAAGTTTGGATTCTGTGAAAGGGCTACACTTGAGGATCTAGAGGACCACAAGTGGTCTTGAGGCCACAGGTTCCCCACCCCTGGTCTATAGCCTTTAACCCAGAGATCCCATTGCCAGGCATATACCCCAAGAAGGTACAAAATATAAGAAACAACGAATACAAGGAATTTTGACAAATATAGGAAGACTATATGAACTGATACAGTGAAGTGAGAAAAACTAGAAAAAAGTATATATATATACACACACACACACACACATATATATGTATATGTGTATAGATTGATTGATCACAATATGAATGAAAAGAACTATAAAACAAAGCTGAATGCTGTGCAATTATAATGCCTAATCTTAACTCTGGATAGGAAATGAGAAAATGCTCAGACCTAAATTTGTTGTAGAGGTGGGAGACAATGGGAATGGAGAATTAAATATTGTTTACTCTTCCAGACAGGGGTTTTTGCCTATTTTTCTCCCTTTTTACAAGGGAAGGCTCACAGTGGGGTAGGAATATATCCAAAATGTCTTTATAAGAAATTACCTGTCAGATTTATAGATGGGGGAAGAGTTCATGCCTAAACAAGAGATTGGGAGGTTCACACGAGTTAAAATAGATAATTTTGATTCCATAAAACTTAAAAGATTTCACACAAATATTAGAAGAAAAGCAGAAAACTGGGAAAATTTTGCACTAAGTTTCTCTGATAAAGGCCTCTTTTTGAAATATATAGGGAACTGAGTCAAATTTACAAGAAAAAAAGACATTCGCCAATTTATAACTGGTCAAAGGACATAAATGGAAAGTTTGCAGAGGAAGAAATCAAAGCTATATTCATAAAAATGCTCTAATTCACTAACAATCAGAGAAATGCCAATTAAAAATAACTTTGAAATACCAACTCACAGTTATCAGAAAGGCTCAAATGACAAAAAAGTAAAATGACACACAGGAGGAGAATGTGGTAAAATAAGTGACTTAATACACTGTTGGTGGAGCTGGAAGTGAGTTTGATCACTCTGGAAAACAATTTGGAGATACACCCAGAAAGCTATTAAATTGTCCATACTCTTTGATCCAGTAATGCCACCACTAGTTCTATATTCCAAAGTAATTAAAGAAAAAGAAAAAAGGACCTATATATACAAAAGTTTTTATAGCAGTTTTTTACGGTGGCAAAGAATTAGAAACTGATGACATTCCCATCCATTGGGGAATGGCTGAATAAGTTATGGCATATGAATATGATGGAATACTGTTGTGCTATAAGAAATAATGAGGGGGTGGTTTCAGAAAAACCTGGAAAGACTTGTATGTATTGATGCAAAGTGAAGTGAGCAGAGCCAAGAGAACAATTTATACATTAACAACAATATTGCAAAGGTAATCAACTTTGAAAGATTTAGGAACTGATTAACACAATGACCCAAAGAACTCATGATGAAACATAATATCTACCTCCAGATAGAGAACTGATGAACTCAGTGTGAAGACTGAAGAATGTTTTTTCTCCTTCTTTCTTTTTTCCTGATTCTTTTTGGACATGGCTAATGTGGAAATTTGTTTTGCATGCCTATACATATTTGTAATGCATTTTGTTTTTGTTAGCTTCTCAATGGGTAGGGAATGAAGAGAGAATTTGGAACTGAAAATAAAATAAAATTGAATTTACAACTGGAAAAAATGAAATGTGGCATAAAAACAAAAGATATCAATAAACTTAAAATAATATTAGGATTGCCTAATTCCTATCTCTGATAATGATAAAGCTCCAGGATGTTAATAATGTGGCAAAACGATAGCAGTGAATATTGTTACCCTAAAGCAACAGAATGAGAGACTGAAGTGGCTTATTGGTTACCATTTACTTCTCCAGACACCCTTGTAATTTATCTATTCTCCTTGTTATCTGTCTGAAGAAATGTGTTATTTCCATCATTTATTTCAGAAGATGCCTATTTCATGATTTAATGGAGAACCCATTTTCTCTGACAGCCCATATTGACTTACCTTTAATATCCTGATGACTTGAAAGCTGACCCAGAACTAAAAGGAGACAAAAGATGAGAGAGAAAGGCTGTAGCACCAGGAACACCAGTGAAATTACTGTAACTGTACTCTCCATCTGAGAGCATAAAGTTGAGATTTACCTTCAGAAGTCAGGTTAAATTCAGCTGTCACTTTCCCGTAACTGTTCCTGAGGCAGCAATAATACAAGCCCTGATCTTTTTTACTTGCTTGAACGATAGCCAAGGACACAGTTGAATTATCTCCTGCACTGATAATGGAAAACATTAACATTTACAAACTTAATCATTTTTAAGTGTCATATCCCTAAGCTGCAAGGAAAAACTTCCATTTTCTCTTCTCCTGTCTTTTGCAACCAATAAACTGAGAGGAGCCCTCCATTGTGGTGTATTGTTTAACAACTGATTTACCTGTAAAGAATGCTTAGCCCATTAAATTTTGTAAAAGGGTGTACTGGCTTTAACAACTCTGATCTTGTACCGATATTCATGCACCATCATGAAATATGAATCTGCCTGCCCATTAGGATAATAAATCTGCCATCATAGTACAAATTACTGAAATGGATAGAGATATCTTTGGATTACCATTCATATTTACTCACACTGCCCTCGTTCCCCTCAATCATATTAATACTGTATGTGTGCTCTGCTTTAGGAAAACCAGACATATCAAAATTGAATCTGACTAAATGGATCAATTAAGGGGCAATTATCTATACTACTAGAGGATTCTTTGCCTTACAAAAGTATTAAAAGTGGCATTTCTTTGAATAGTGAGCTCCTTAGTGAATTTAAAACATAATTCAATATATAAATATTTAATGAAATAACTCTTTGCCTCATATTTGGGTCTGTGAATATTTTGATATTTGTGTCTTGTTTTGATTTAATCATTTAGAAAATGTATTGGTACTTTTTGATTCAAATTAATTCTCTGTATGTTGCATTAGATTGTCAGTTCTTTGAGGGCAGGTGATTTTTTTGCCAGTGCACAGTGACTGGTGTGCTTGTTGACTGATAGGGGAGTGGGGAAAAGGCTTTGGTTTAAAAGAAAAGAAAGAAAAAATCCCTACCTGATTTTTTAGTTTGGGTTAGTTGGGGTTCAGTAAATGCCTAATATGTATAAACTGCCATACTGGATGCTCAGGGCAATACTAAGAAGAATGAGATCTAGCTTCTGCCTTTCAGAGGTTGTAATTTGGTGAGGGAGATAAAAGAGTTAGACTAACCAAACAAGGAGAAAGCAAAACCAGAAAGACACATGCAAATAAAATTCTATGAGTTCCAAGTTGAGAAAGGGGGTTTCTGCTTAACTTGATCATGGAAGGTTTCATGAAGGAGATGGCATTTGTATTAGATCTTGAAGGATTGTTAGGATTTCAACAGGATATTGATTGGGACAAGGAAGAGAGTACAGTAGGTATAGATATAAAAGGACATGTTCATGAATGTGTGAATAGTCCATTTGGCAAGAGTATCAAGTATACAGATCATAGGCTTTAGAGACAGGCTAGCAATAATCATGTCCAGGAAGGAGGAATAGTGGGAGAGAACTATAAGTGATAGACTGAAACCATGATTATGGAGGTCCTTAAATTCCAGGTCAAGGAGTTTAGGTTTTATCCAGGAGAAAATAGGGAGCCATCTAAGGTTTTAAAGGAATGGAGCAAAGTGGTCAGACATGCGTGCCGTGTTTAAGGTGAATTTAGAATAGGGAACGACCGAAGGCTTCCACAAATTCACTGTTTCACAAGTGTGCTCTACGTTTCTTTTCCCAGCCCACCACATTTACTTAAACCATCTTCAATGCCTGCTCTACACTTTCTTTCTCATTGCTGCCTATTGATATCTTGCTCATACTTGAAGACCCACCTTGAATTGAGCCTTAAGGAAGTTTTCTGTAATCTTGCAGCTAAAAATAGTCTTTCCTTCTAGGAATCTGTCATAGCATTTTGCGTTTGCCTCTCCTGTGTTTTGAATACATTCTACCATGTATTATAGTTATTTATGCACGTGTCTTTTTCTCCTCTACTAGACTGTAAGTTCTGAGCATTCTATATCTTATTCATCTTATTTGTAACCTGGTTCTGAGCACATTGTCTTACATGTAGTAGATACTCAATGTTTATTAAAATATCTGGCATTGGGTGGGAAGGACAGGTGGCCACTGTCCCATTCCAAGCTGAACTAGGATGGTACCATTTAGAGTGGAAAGCAGGTGATGGGGGACTGATGCTTCTAGTGGTAGAACTGACAATTTATTGGCTGTGAGGATAAGGGAGGAAAAAGTTAAAGCTGACCCTAGGGCCATAAGCACAGATAAACTGGAGAATTACTTAACTGTCATTTCACTACTTTAAGAATCTGCATTTTCATTTACATGGTTACCTTTCCAAGAAAGCAGATGGAAGGCCCTCCATGCCTTACTATGTTATTGTTGTTGGGTTTGTCCTTCGTTTTTGAAGGAGACCATGATTTCAGAGGAATGATAACATGACATGTACTTGACTTTGTTTTGAGTGAGGGAGGGCTGTGCAAGGTCACCACCCTCACTTTCTCCTCCTGAGCCATCTAGATCCAGTGACCAGATATTCATCAGAATGACTGGAGATGGCCCAGGAAGCAGTGGGAGACCTTGGCCTTTTAAGCTAAGGGCTTTTCAAGTACTCACTTAAAATGAGGTAATGCCCATTCAGGGAACAGGCCTCTTTAAAAAGTAATCAGGGGGATGACCTTTTTGATAGAAAATAAAATAAATAGTTAAATAGATATATCATGCTGGGAGGGGCAGAAGCCTCAAGGTTGTTGTTTCCAGGAAGATCTTTATGAATCACAAAGGCTAAAAAGTTCATCACCAAGGTCAACCTGGTGATGAGCCTTACTGAACTTAGGTTGGTTGGTCCTCATGTGACCTTCAGTCCATCTTTGGGCCTATATTGTATCCTTAACAATTTGCTAGGACCTGCCAGAGCTGGTGCTACACTGGCATAGCTATCAGGGTCTCTTCCACACCTGGAGGAGGTAACAAAGGAGGACTTTGATGGGGGTTATAACATAACAAATATAATACTTTCTGAGTAGCACTGCCCATTGGTTATGTAATATTTGTTAGTCCCTTTACATTCACTAATTACTCTGTATTCCTTTGTTGTTTATATTTTATTTGAGAACTTGCTGAATTTCCCTAGTAGAATGCAAGCTTCTTGAATTCAAATTTCTTCTTTGCTACTTATTACTTAAGTACCCTCAGGCAAATCATTTGATCTTTAAGAATCAAAGTGTCCTCATCTGTAAAAGGAGGTGACTGGAATAGAAGACATGTAAGGTCCCTTCTAACTTTAAAACGATGATTCTGGATACTTTCTACTCTCTAGGTTTTTGTTTTCTCTTGGTTCTCATTCCATCTCTCTGACCACTCTTTTTCAGACACCTTTGCTGGTTTTTCATCAATATCACACACTTTAATCATGAATACCCCACCAAAAGTCTGTCCTGGGCCCTCTTTGCACTCCATAATATCTGGTGATCTCATCAGCTCCCAGGGGTCCAACTATATAGATCTCCATATAGATGATTTCCAGAACTATACATCTAATCTCTCTGCTAACCCACAGTCATGCATCTCCAACTGTCTCTAGGATATCTCAAACAGAATGCTTCCTCTGCATTGATAACTCAGTATATCCAAAACAATATGTTCAAACTTTCCTATTACTATTAGGGGAACTGCTATCATCCTTCCAGTCACAAAAGACCTCAACCACTATGTAAACTTTGACTCCTCACTTTCATTCACCCCACATATCCAAACCACTGGCACATCTTGTCTTTCCTATCTTCACATCTCTTGTACATATATATCCTTTTCTCATCCAGTCACAACCCTACTTAAAGTCTCTAGTCTGTCCCCCCTCCAATCCATCCACCACTTAGCTGTCAAACTGATCTTCCTAGAATGTATTCAATACACTTTATTCAATACACTCCAGGGGTTCCCTATCATCTCCTTTGTCGTTGTTCAGTAGTTTTTTCAGTTGTGTCATGACCCC